>NC_079533.1:2772232-3098065 GCF_003711565.1 Takifugu flavidus
GCCTCTCCTCTCCTGCTCCTTAGAAGGCTCCGGATAAGTAGAAGAGAGAGATCTACCTCGCCTCCTCTCCTATCCTCTCCTCTCCTCTCCTCTCTCTACCCAGCCCCCAAATCAGCAGGAGGGTCCCCCTACATGAGCCTGGTCCTGCTCAAGGTTTTTTCTGTTAAAGGGAATTTTTCCTGCCACTGTTGCTTGTCTGGGGTCAGGCCCTGGGACCTGGAAAAGCGCCTTGAAACACTTTTGATTGTAAAAGACGCTTGATAAATAAAGATTGCTTGCTTGCTTGCTTGATTGATTGATTGATTGATTGATTGATTGATTGACGTTGACACACATTCTTTGTATCAATAATAGCATTAATCCTTCACAACGACGTCCAGCCCCCAACCCTGAGGAGCAGCTGTCTGCTTCTTCTGGGAGATATTTGGCCACGGCCTGATGGCAGAAAGACTAAATATTAAGTTTTGTGGGTGTGACAGTGCAAATGAACTGCGTGCTGAGAGCAGGGACTGCTGGATTTTTTTTCCGATTTGCATTTGTCGTTCTTTTGTCCGCCTCTTCCTCCTGTCTATTCAGTTTTTTTCTCTCCAAAATGCTGCTTTTATTTCCAACATCACGCTTTCAGAGCTTCATTTCCCCCAGTTGTTAAGCTGCAGGCTGGACAAGACAGAGAGAGACCGAATGAATGTTGAACAGATGGAATAAACTATTCGCAACGCTCTGCAACCTTGAGCTGAGTCCTTCAACTGTCCACCACAATGCGACCTATTAGCACTGGCTACTTATCATCAGCATTGGCATCTAATTCCCCTTTTTACTGTTGCAAAGTGTGACATTCAGAGCCACTTGAGCTTTTTATTTATTGTTTCAGTAACGTCTTTCATTTTTCCAAACTGCAGCGTCAATGAAAGGAAATCTACCCGTTAGCGAGACATTTAGCTTGGTGCTAAATGGAGCCAAAATGACATCAGAATTCTTGATTGTTTGTTTTTTTAGGTCATTTTCATATTAAACCACATCTGAAATGAGCATTTTATATAATTTTATAGTGATGTGAGCATAATAAAGGTCTGTATTTCCTAATTATGGGATAAATTTCACCATGTCATTGATATTAATGAATGTGTGTCGTAACTGCCTTATTACTGTACCATGTTTTTTGAAAAAGGCAGCAAATGAATTCTGGGGTAGAAAGTGCACAGGCGTGGGGTAGAACATTGGGATACATTGTTCTGAAACATGAGAATTTTAAGAAATGGGAAGGTAATATAGCGTGAAGTGATAATAAACATTGCTAATGCACAACTTCAGGGGCTTTAAAATATTAATCTTCCTATTTTTACAAGACACAAGAATGTGTAATAAGCCAGGGGGCTCAACAAGGCACCTAAGTAAATTGTCTGAATATGATGAAATATCATTATTTAATCATTAACGATCGGGGGGTGCGTGTAGTCCTCATTTGACATTGACGTGCACGTGTAAGTTTAATAGCAGAGGAGAGAAGAGGGGAAAACATGAACTACAAAGGATTGATTATGCAGAACGCAACATTCAGATGGTGCAACAACACACAAGGTAAAAAAGAGTCCTCACATGATGCTCCTGTTAGGTCTGCAAGTAAATTCCTTTAATTACAGTCTCATGGAGGCTGCAGAAGTATGTTTTTAATGCAACCGGCAGATCAGTGCTCTCAGCCCAATTAAAGTAAGCTCATAAATAACACAAACAATGGAGCTCTCCCAGCAGACAAACACAAACACACACACACAGAGTGCATGGTCTGCAGTGGATACCTACATTTCAACAACACCCCCTATATAGCTGCTCTTCAGACTTATTCTACACACAGATAGTGCAGATTGAATGCTATCAGAAGCTTTCCTGGACAAATTGGCTGAGGCTTAGGCCTCAAGACTGCAGCGACTTTAATTGGCCACTGTTGTTTTTTGCTACAGCATAATGAGGGATTTCTCTTAAACCAAGCGAACGGAGGCACACACACACCCACACACACATTGTTTGACCGCAGTTTGAGCGTGCTTGCGGTGCAGTGTGACGACTGAGCCCCAGATGGCCCTCCGTGGCCACATCTCCTGCCAACAAAGCACACACCCGTCATTCACTCCTGACTCATTAGCTATAGCCTCTCTTTATGGTCCTCCTCGGATGTTTAATTCTGCATGCTGCTCAATTTAAATCTGCGTGTCACTGCCATTAAATGTTAATAAAGTGCCACTGCTGTGACCTTGAAGCGAAGCCTGTTCTCCATCATCTTTAAATGGAGATATTAGCAAGAATATCTTGCTGATCGTGGCTGGTTGAGAGAAAAGGGCTCCAAATTGAATACATTTGAAGAGTTGAGTGAATAGCAAATGTACCAAATGTTCTTTTTTGCAGGAAAACAAGACTGAAACGTTAATGATGACACAAAGGAGAGCCTGTCTGCACAAAGCTAGCAGAATTCACTCAGCCCAGACCTGATGATAGCAAAACCAGCTGGACCTGTGACCTTACTCTAACATAAACATACACACAGAGATAGAGACATACAGGTGAACAACTCTAAACAACTCTGTTGTATTTTTGGTGGTGTGGGGGGGTCCTAATGCTATAATCTGAACAATTAGATCCAGCCTGAGCAGCTTTTCTTCTTAGATGTTAGGAAGTCAACGCAGCAGCTAAGTTTCCAAGTTGTGATAATGATCATTTTTATGGTAAAATATTAATTCTTTTCAGAAGAAAGGTCTGCGCTCGACATACACACACACACACACACACACACACACACACACACACCAATTCTTTAATGTCTTGTCCATTGATTAAGATTGATGCCGAGGATTCCCCTTAATTAGCATTCATCCAGGAGGTGGGACATGTGTGTGGGGGTGTGTGTGCACGCGTTTGTGTGTGTGTGCGCCTTTGGTTGGAACTTGTTGATCCGTAATGAACTGAGAACAAATCAGACCACGTGGGTGTGAATTTGTTGACACGCGACCATCGCAGCTCATTGCCGAGGAAACAAAGGCTGAGCAGCTTTGATTCCAGTTACCCTTCAAACATTTCAGTGCTCCAGGGATTCAATTAAAAATGGCAATTATCTTTTTCACAAAAGAAGCCACCTCCCCTCTGTTTTCCCCTGGAACGGCAGCACCAGTGAGCAGCGGCCTGGATCCCAGTTACCCTGCGGTGTCTCAGCTAACACAAATTCGAAATATTCCTAACAAATCACCCATAAAGTGGGAAAAGTGACAAGGAAAAAAATTCCTGCTTGCATTTCCATCACACATTTCCCCCCCTACACAGCGGTCAAGAGCTGCTCTTTGGTCCTCAGTGGGTATTTTTTCGCAATATTATTTCATAATCACAAATTTCACATGTGTCATATATATTTTCAGTCATTAATAATCAAATGATGCAACAAAAACCCGAGTGAAACCTTTGGTAACTACAATGTTTATTTTTATTAAAGGGACCTTTTCAATTGCATTCTGCAGGTGTTTATACTAAAATGTGACGTGATATTTTGTGGTTTAAATGCTAATTTAGCTGTAATAGCTAATGGTCGAACCAGTTTTTGAAATGCAGATTAATAAGTTTGTAAAGAATTAATCATCTGTGGCGCGTCTGGTTTCCTGCCTGTAGTTTAGACAACTTTGATCCCATCGAGCAGCCAGATTTTTCCATGAGCTGCAAAGCTTCAGCGCTACGTTCCCTCAACTCTCCCCCCTTTACCGCCCCCGCTCATGCTTGCCTAAAGTTGACAGGGCACAACGCCAGTTTCCAGTGTTGGAGGTAGGTGGGAACGTGTTGATAGTGTGGAAGTGGAAATGAAGCTTCTGGGTGTCATGTGGACGACCAAAGAGGTGAAGAACGTCCTCCTGAGACAGGATATTTCTCCACGTGGACGACCTCATGCGGCTCAGACGCCCGTTTCATCTTTTGATCCAAATTAATGTTGTGCTCAATAACAGCTTTCAAAGTCTTAACTTGTGAATTATTTAAGCCAATGAGCTACGTTGCCCCGGCGCATTTTTCATTCCCGTTTCTCAAGCCGTCAAAGGTCCGCGTTGTTTCCCTCGGCTGCCTTTTATGTCCTTGTTTGAAGGCGATAGGACGTGTCTTTTTCATCGCCCGTCTTCATGCCTGTCCTGTCTTCTGCAGCTCCGGCTTTTTACAGCCTCCGTGAAAACCGGAAAAAGGTGGAGTGCCTTCTCCGGGTCAAGGAGGAGATCCTGCCCCAAGTAGAGGCGTTCAAGTACCTCGGGGGCTTGTTCACGAGTGAGGGAAGAATGGAGCAGGAGGTCGACAGGCGGATCGGTCCGTAGTGGTGAAGAGAGAGCTGAGCCGAAAGGCGAAGCTTTCGATTTACCGGTCAATCTTCGTTCCTACCCTCACCTATGGTCATGAGCTTTGGGTAATGACCGAAAGAACAAGATCACGGGTACAAGCAGCCGAAATGAGCTTCCTCCGTAGGGTGGCTGGGCTCTCCCTTAGAGAGGGTGAGAAGCTCTGCCATCCGGGAGGAGCTCGGAGTAGAGCCGCTGCTCCTCCGTGTTGAGAGGAGCCAGATGAGGTGGCTTGGGCATCTAGTTAGGATGCCCCCTGGATGCCTCCCTGGTGAGGTGTTCAGGGCATGTTCCTCCAGTAGGAGACCCCCGGGAAGACCCAGGACACGTTGGAGAGACTATGTCTCTCGACTGGTCTGGGAACGCCTGGGGATCCCCCCGGATGAGCTGGAAAAAGTAGCTGGGGAGAGGGAAGTCTGGGCCTCTCTGCTTAGGCTGCTGCCCCCGCGACCCGACCCCGGATAAGCGGCTGATGATGATGATGATGATGATGATGATGTGCCCAAATGTTGAGGGTGTGTGCCTGTCTGTCCTATGGCTTGCCTGTAGGTGCAACACCCTCAGGAAGACACCTGTGTGAAAATGTGGGCTGCTCCTGTATACTGCAAGGGAGTATTTACATTATTTAAATGAGCTTGGGCTGAGAAGCGGAGGGTTCTGGGTTCAAGCCCCAGAGCAGACGAAACATGGGAGGTGTTCTGGTAGTAGGGGAAGGTGCCAGAACACCTTCAGAGCACTGCTGAGGTACCCTTGAGCAAGGTACCGAACCCACAAATGCTCACATATGGCTCTGCAATGAACTGGGGACTCATCCTTCGTCCATAGTGTCCCCTCCCCACGACCCCGAATGGGATGAAGCGGTTAATGAGGACGATCTTGGTGCCGATTAGAAGACAAAACGGTTTGGGAATATTTGGGAACGATTGAGTCGTTTTTCCATCCGATCTGATGTATCCTCTTTTCTCTGAACTCATATCGTACAGATCAGGATTGTATTCTTCAGGAATACACGGGATGGACGGCACGCCGTCTCAGTGTCCCCACCCCAGGGACATCAATATGCAGACCTGTCTTGACTGTTTATGCGCCTGTTTGTTTAATGCTAATCCAAAAAGAACCCTGCATGTGTTCATCGCCTGCGTGCTGCAAACATGGGAGCTGACGGATGAGAGCTGCGACGGGCCTCGATCCCTCTGCTGATATGGGTCGGGTGAACGGCATTGTGGGAAAAAGGGGGGAGGGGGTATCACAGATTCAAGAAGACACAACTTTTTTGTAACCCTTAGACAGGCATTGCTGTGTGTGTGTGTGTGTGTGTGTGTGTGTGTGTGTGTGTGTGTGTGTGTGTGTGTGTGTGTGTGTGTGTGTGTGTGTGCACCAAGGGGGTACAAGAGCCAAAAATAGTGGGACCAGAGGAATTGTCTCCCCTCCAGTCCTCATCCAGCATTGATTGTTTTTATTGATCGTGTCTGTCCTTCAACATGGGAGACGATTCACATGACACACACACACACACACACACACACACACACACTCACACACACACACACACACACTAACACACACACACCTAATATCACAACATGTGTGTGACAGCCAAGCAATCGCAGATACACCAGGGCAAATAAATTAAAGTAAAGCTTTGCTACCCAGAAATTCTTTGTCTCCCTGCAGGTAACAATGTGCACCGAGGTCACCTGACAAAGACTTACGGCTTCTTTAGTTTAATGTGTGTGAGGACGAGCACAAAATCACTCCCTCAGCTTCAGTCAGGCTGTTTTCGAGACAATGAAAAGCAGGCAGACGACCTTGCCAGGCCGCTAACCGCGAGAAAAGCTGTTAATATTTCATTATTACACTGGGTCTTCCAGACCTTCCCCCTAGAGGTGTGTGTGTGTGTGTGTGTGTGTGTGTGTGTGTGTGTTGTGTGTGTGTGTGTTGGGTGAGGGGTTTCGGTGGGGGGGTGATGATGTCCTGTCAGATTTACATTCTGTTTGCAGCTTTTTGCTGTTTTGCTGTACACGATTCTTTCACACAGATTAAAAAAAACATCTGACTGCATCGTGTGACCCACCAACCTTGAGCCTGATGCTAAAGAGACGTTAAACCTGCCGATTCTGAGCTAAGACACGTGGCCATGAACTCAAAATGTCCATTTTCTCTCTAATGTAATAGATCAATATATGATAAAATGAACCAGTCCTGCTCTTGCTATTCAATTACCCAAAACAAGCTGTAATTGGGTGTAATTGAAATTTAGCCAATGAAAAACTCAAAGCTCTGCCAATTTACTCTCACAAAGACGCCCTCAGGGGAGAAATGTAAGCTACTAGCTTACAGGCATGTCATAAAATGACCTGTGGGGAAGGCTGAGGTTTAGCCGTCGAAAATTAGCATATCCAGATGTAGCGGCCTTGATTTGATTTCATTGCGTTAATTGGATTTGGTGTGCTGTGCAGCCGCGGACCTAAAGTTGAAGGTCTGGACTTGACAGCAGCTGCGGGTGGATCGCCAGCACAGCTCAAGGATGACGGTAAACCAGTGTGAGTTGAGAATGTTAATGAAGAGAAGGGCTGTCACACGAGGCTGCCGCTACACGCCGCGCCAAACGCGAATCATCGCGGCGGATCTGCGCCATGATTGGGATTCCTTTATTTAAACACCGAACCGGGTCTTGTTGGAGGGCAGCAGAGGGTGGAACAAACTCCAACTTGCATTACATGATTGTTAACGCCGTGACCTTTGACACGGCAATCAGCAACGAAATGTCAGAATGCATGTTTAGATCAAGCAGCCGGTGTTTGCAGTGCACGTACCCACATACCACGTGCACTGCTGTTAAGGATGGATTGCTTTTTGGAGGGGGCGGATGATCTATTTACACACGTCCTGCTGACATAGGTTAATAGCCACAACGCTAATGCTAATCAAAAACAGCATTTCTTAGACAAATTGGAATGAAACTACGTTCAGAAAATATAAAGTAGGCAGCAGACAAACTTTAAAGGCTTAGAAATGATCTGTGTTTGCTGGAAAGTTCTTTCTTCCGAAAGGCTTTTCACCACCATCTTCTCCCACTTTATCCCTTCCCGGGGTTCAGAACAGATTTACATTAATTACGGCCGTTTATCAAAAGACTAAATGTAAAGATATAAAGAAGCTCACAGGTATTAAGTACTTTAGTTGCCTCTGTGGAGCCTAATGGGGAAAATTTGCAATGTAAATGAGCTCTCATCAGCTCCAGACTAGGTTCACTGTCGGTGTTGTACTGTTTAGGTTATTGAAGGTATGGAAATGCTGCTCTCCTGCTCTGTCCCAGGCTCAGTGAACTTCTCTTTACACCTCAGCAGGTAGTTTTTTGGTGAGTATGACTAAGCAGTGGTCAGCGGCCTGTTGCCTGTGGAGCCACTCTGCTTCATTCCCATGTAAATATTAGCTAAATACTGGTTTATGTGCATCAGGCAGCGTGACAGCAGGACCCGCAGGGTCCGACGCAGGAGTAAGAGAGGTAAAGATTTGCTTTTAGACATTGCTGTTTAAAAGAAACGCTAAGAAATTGATTTGGACCGAGAGAGCTGTGGGGTAATTTTACAGCTCCGAGTTTTGCTGCATTCAAGTCATGACTCTCGCTCTCCTCATTAGCCCTTTCCAGCTGCTCCTCTGACATCTTACACTTCATCCAGACCCCCCCAACGTCCCCAGGAAAGACCATCATTGTCAGAGCACTTCAGATGCGTGCGCAGTCATTTAGGCCAGAGCCTCTGACGCATTATAGAGACGCACACTTCAATAAATGAACTGTGTGGGGCTTTTGTGTCCACGTCTTTTGTCTCGCCCACACACTTTCACCACCACCAGCTTTGCCAGCACCAACACGGTGGCAGCAGACAAAGACGCACTGTCCATTAGCGTAATTGGACACTTTAGTTGCTGTGAAGGCAGCGCTGCCCAGTAGCTTTTCATGAATAAAATATTAGCCGTTACCTGGCGACTGCAGGCCCAAAAATTTGGTCCGTTAAATACTGTATATATATATATATAAATCACTAATCATGAATTTAATCATTGATTTTTTCTGTTGCTTGTGTCACCCGTAGTCTTAACTGATTTTGTGGAACATCCAATTTCAGATTATTCAGCTGTGAGTAATTCTTCAAGTGCTATTTTTCTACAAGGATATTAGCATTTGTGATGGAAGTGTTTCTCCAACACTGATTTATTTAGCATTTTGATTTTTGACCTGCTATCTGTGTGGTGCTAAAAGCACGATGTGGTTGCATGCATCGTGAAGGTGCTGCTGCTAACTCCCAGCGGATGATCTTCCTCTGACCTGCCTGCCTCCCCCCAACTCCTCAGGGTCCCTGATGAAGTGTGGATCCCCCATCAAAAGCTGCAGAAAGCCCGAGTCCTCCATTTCAATTCAACGCAGCGCTGATAAGTCGAGTTTGATAACAGCCGCTGTTGATCTCTTATCGGGTGCACATATAAGAGGTCTGCACAGGACATCTTAGAAAGACACAAAGGAATTTCACGTAGGTGAGAAGAGCAGATGCTGTAGGTATCATTTCCATCATTCTTTCCCAAAATTCAAGCTATCGGAATGCTAACACCCTAAAGACGCCCAGTAGGTGTTAGGGTTAGGGTTAGGGTTAGGGTTAGCCAGGATCGTATTGAATTTGGAATTTGTCGTCGTAGGAGGCGTTCTGCTGCTGCTCCAGCTGTCATTGCGTGCTTCCATTATTGTTACAGTAACCGTCTAGAGGTGAGAAAACCAGTCGGTAAGTGGAGTCAACAACGAAATCGATGGCATCACAGTGAGCCAGATCTCATCTGTCAATCATGGATCAACTGACATTTGACATTTCATTGACTTCATTTTCACACTGACATTAAACAAATGAAGGACAGACTGGAGAGATTTCCATGGAGTCCCTGAACAGGATCGATCCTCCTGATCAGACGTTAGCGATGGATTCAAATGTCAGTTCTCATTAATAATTAATCACGGTGTTTTGACAGGTGCGGCGTGTCTGCGACCACAGCGTGCCAGGCATCATCTCCCTGAGATAAACGCACACTGATGATGGCTGGACTCAATAAAAGCTGATAAACTAATAAATTGACATATGTCTATCCTCTCTCCTCTTCATTCCCCCACCCACAACCCTGCTAACCAACAGCAGGGGGTCCCTCCACACACACACCTATGATATGAGCTTTGGTGGAGATTACTGACTGCTCTTCAGACTACACACACATACATGCATAGACACACACTTCTTTGTGGAACATATAGGAGGAGCTGAGGCCAACTGTTCAGTAGAAAAGAACTTTTTTTTTCCATATTTCACATAAACCCACAGGTCACTCGTGAAAATGGAAGCGGTCTGTTCTGTAATTAGGGCTCCTGTGTTAATTCTGCTTGTTTGAGCCTCATTCAATCGGGAGTAAAATCAATAGTTTGAGCTGCTATAAAGTAAGACCAGTCTGATTATGGTGCTGTGATTATTACCAAAGAAGAAAAGAGTGTGTGAAGTGGCTTCTATCACACCATCCAGTGAACAGGGAAGAAGTACAAATTGGAGTCGGGCCTGTTTTAAAGTCACCGTTCTCTGATCAATACCAACAGCTTCTCAATTTTGCCTCGAAATGAGTTCTCAATAAAAAGGGCCAAACGGGAATTACGCCCCCTTGCCTTTTTCAGAATCCAATTCCACCGACGACTCCAGACGTGGCCATAATGGATTCTCTGTTTCATGAGCTTTGGCTTGTGTTCTCCTGGAGCTCGGTTAATATTTCAGCCTGCCGACTCGCTGCCCTGTACAGCCCACTTTGTTCTATTGATTTATTTGTGCATTCCTCCACCCGAACACCTCAGTGCCAGGAAAACCATCTATTACCGAATTTAATACCTTTCGAATGGCTCATTTTCTCCTTATTTTCTTCATTTTTCTTGAACTTAATGCGGGATAGACTGGTTTCCAGAAAGAACTGGAGTGCTCAGAAACAGTGATGTCATTCATCCCAGTGATGTCATTCATCCCGGTTTATCCTGAGCAGCTGGCAACAAAAGAGGAAGTGTGATGCTTTGAAAGTCTTGTTCACACCGCAGAGAGATAAGATTTGTTATATTAGCTGTGGTGTGGATCAAGTCAATGGCCCGACTTCCCTTTCCTGCCACAGAGATGGGAAAATAGAAGTCCTGAAGGCTGGGACCTTTCCTGCTTCCTACATCCTGATTAGACTCTTCCTATCACTGTGACCATCTACCTCAGTGTAGAGCTGAAAACCAGTAAAGCTCTTCACACGCTCTTTTATCAACTGCAGATTGGCTCCTTCATCGCTGTTTGACTATGAGTCAACAAGAGAAGAAAAGCTAACCGAGGGTGCAATTCCGTCACCTTCCGCCAGATGGCAGTGATGGCGCGTGTTACCATCTGTGCTGGGTTATTTAATGGTGAAAGATGATTGATGGTCAGACACTTCAGGTTGAATCCTAGAACTGACTGGGGGAGCTCCTGAATGCAGGAATCTCATTACTCTGGGATTAAAACTCCAGTTTTAATTACTGCAAAAGCACTAATCAAATCACAGCTGAAAATGGGTTCAAGAAAACCTCTCGGAAAAGACACTGATAAATAGATCAACAATTAGGGCGATCCAATTTAAAGATGACAATTTCCTTCTCCTCAGCGTGATGCTTGGGGACGGCGCTCCGTAATAATTGTGTTCAACAAATGAAAACCTTTGTAAATTGATTTAGAATGGACGGAGAGGCATAATGCGTCATGGTTTTTAGCATGAAGCGGAAGTGATCATCACAAACCAGAGAATGCCAGTGAAACAAAGAAAAGGGCGGCAGAAATATGGCGTGCTAGCTCATATTTCCTCGGGATGTGTGATATTATTTGATTATCTTTCCGATAGCTGCATTCATCACTGTTAACTGCGGTAACTGCGGGTTTATCTGTGGATTTCGCAGCTTGCTTAGAATAACTGCTGCGTTTGTTTGATCCCCAGCAGAATCAGCACGTTCAGTTATATCGTGTCACATTTATTGTCACATTTATTATGACAATGTTTAATAAATAATGAGAATAGTCCTGAAACACCCAGGGAGAAAAGTTGTTTATGAATAGTTGATCAATCGTCTGCTAGTTTTAAATATTCCAAACATGATCAGTAAATGCTGCCGTTTGACTGAACCTCTACATGGATGTTCACATTTCTACTTAGTTTAAAAACCTGTGAAGATGACAGTGGTTATATCGTATAAATGTCCCGGTTATGTGCAATTGCTCGTCTCTGCTTCCACCCACAAATATTAAAACTAAGAAGGAGCAGTTTCTGGATTTACTGTGAGATAAAAGTCGTTTAAGCTCCTCTCGTGTGCTCAGTAAATGAGCCATTCTGGAGTCTCGGTGTCACGTTTAAGCTGAAACGTGCACAGTGAGAACATGTCCTGTTGGAGACAGATAATAAAAGGATGGCAGGGAGTCGGGAGACTGGTGCAGGCTTTTACTCCTCACCAGACTGTTCAGGCTTTATATTCACACGCGTGCAGATGGATCGATGCAGGGGAGGATCAACGAGGGGGGCAGGTTAATGTAAACAGATATTTACAGTATTTGAAACGGTAACGTTTCTGTCTCTGCACACCGAATTCCGCACGACCCAAGCACTTCCACGCCGCCTCACGTTGTCGTTTTTCTGGGAAGGACTTTAATAGTAGTCGAACAAATCAATAAACACAAGCAGCTGCTGGTTCTGAGGTCTCAGCAAGTGTAGAATGATTAAAGGTTCTGTGTAAATGAGTGAAATATGGAATAAAAGCATTCACACATCATTCTACATTTACCTTTGTGAGGACTTTCACCTAATGCATTACACAGTTCCCTCCTATAACCCTAAACATCACAACTTAACCCTGAAACCCGACCTTTGCCCGACCACTAACCTCAGGCCGATTCTTAAAACCACGTCTTAATCCTCAACCAGCCCTTTGAAGTTCTGACGACCAGCTAAAATGTCCTCACTTTGATAGGAGAATGTGGATTTTGAACTCAGTATGGAGTACGTACAAGAATATACATAAACACACACACACACACACGCACACACTGGCTTCAGGATGACATCATAGGGTGTCACCTGCTCCTGAGGAGTCATAACTAATTACACACATTCGTTCACACATGCTGGCGCTCTGGCAGAAATTTAAGTGTCAGTAATTTATTTGAAGGTACTTTTTGAAACAGACGACAGACGGATCAAGTCATGGGTTTGGAGAGACTCACGTGAGGACTTATCCTTTGTCCCATCCGGATAGTTGAGTCACTCCGGGACAAAGAGAAGGCTTTTGTTGCCCTCTAGTGGCAAAACATAAAACAGCTGACTGAGTGAGACCAAACCGCCCACCAACGCTTGGCAATTACACATTAAAACACACAAGAAATTATATATAATTACGGTACACGACTGATTTAATTTCTGTCTGGCTTTTGTCTCTCTTTCTTTCTCTTTTACTTTCTTTCTTTCTTTCTTTTCTGCTCTTCTCTAATTGTTGACTAGGTTTTGACCCATCATCACATTTTTGTACATTATTTTTATACAGTGTATAGAGCAGATTTATACACTGTATAGAACAATTTATCAAGCATATCAAAGTGAGTGGAAAACTTTATTATAATAATTTAAAACAAAACAATCACTGTGTGTGTCTTAAACACTTTTCGCCTTACCGATAGTTTGATAGACAGCTTAGCAGAGTCGTCCTTTATTCATAGAGTGGGTAAAGTTTGTTCTTTGACCATCAACTCGGTCCATCTCAACTTTGTTTGGCCTCTGTTACAATCAAGATCGTCCACAGGCGTTTAACAAAATCAGAGATTTCTGATCAGCGATGCACCTGCAGCGACGCCTCGTGGTGTGTTTCTGCCCCCTGGTGTTAGAAGGCAGTATTACAATCACTCGACTGTCCGTGGTCCTCATATTCCCAGGGGAATTAATTAATCTTCACCACAGAGCTCCTCCGCAAGTGAGATTTATTAAAGAGGGTTTTAAAATTTGAATTACTGAAAATATGAAATCTGGATGAAAAGAGCAAGTTACAAAAACTAAAACAAAGAAGACGTAGTTAACTCAGTTGCTATGATGAGGTTGAAGTGAGCTATTTGTACCACTAGGGGGAGCTAAATATCTGCATAAGTGCTCATTCATTCCTATAGTTATTTTGAGCATTTATTTTATTTTATTTTTTGCTGTTTTTGGCTTCTGCGTTCTAAACTGAAAGCTTCTGCAGGATGCTGCAAATGTCTCTTTTTACAGGTTTCTGTCTTTGATCAAACTCAGATACTGTTTCCGACTGACCTTTTCTCGATTTTTCAGCGCTTTCAAACGCAATGCTCTCTGCAGGAGTATAAAAGGTCTCCCGCCGCCTCCCTCAGCAAGTAGGTGGTGCACAGCTCCTAATTGGTGGAGCGAATGCGGTGGCACGCACAACCCAGATTGCTGGATTCTCTCTGCTCTTTCCTCGCTGCATTTTTCTTGAACAAAAGAAACGGCCGAACCTGACATTCCAGGTTTAAAACAAAACACTTGTAGGTAAAAGAAAAGATTTCCTATGAGCTGTAAATAAATTGCATTTAATTCTGCTATGTGCTAAACATTATTTTATAATCTCATTTATGTTTTACCCATTTTTATGGTTCAACACTTTAGCCTTGTTTATTAACCTCTGAACCAGACCAGAACATGTTTAAGGTCACTCACTGTGTTTTATATGCAAAACAAATTCCCAATAATCAAGTGAGTCAACAATTATGAGATCATGAAGCATCACTGGATGTGTCTTGACAACTGGACGGATATTTAAATGCGGAACGTCGGGAACGGAGCAAAGCTGGAACCAGCGCGTCTTGTCAGGCCGGAGGTGACATCACCCCGGCGTGACTCAGGGAGGCCTCACCGTCTCAGCGACGCCACGGTTACCCAGCAGGCTTTGTGTGAAGGTGAGCCCAGCTGCAGAGGATGATATCACCGATGAGCTCAGGCTGCCTCACCGCCGCCGCTGCTCACCTGTTCAAGTTGAAACTCACCTTTGTTCCTGTCATAGCGTCACAGTTTGGTCTATAACACGTTGGCCTCACCAAACCGCTGCCTGGTCCAATTATTGTACATTTACTCATATTTAACTATTTTATTTCATTCAAGCCAGTAAAACTGAAAGTCACCCATGTTAATACCTGTTACAATAGCTGATTTTAAAGGTTGTACGCCTAATTTCCCGTCATACACATGTTCTGACAATGATGTCATTGATGAGCTAAGAATGGATCAGTACCAATATGTTATTAGTTCATTCTTGAAAACCCAACAGGGAGATCTGTCAGTCAGAGCCACTGGAAGCATATTTCTCTCACTGATTAATGTAAATTGACTATTTTAGTTACTTACTGGTTTGATCATTTCTAATTCATCAGCTGATCCTCCGCTGGTTACAGTGCAGGTTCTTGAGTGCCTCCTTTGTCCTCAGACCCACACCAGCAGGGAGGTCCAACACCTATAGCCTCGAAAAATATATATTCTATATGTGTATAACACCTTGCTCAAACCGTGTGACTAAATAGGCCAGACCGGCTAAAGAGTGCAGCATCAAATCTAGATAAATTGTCTATTTAAATAAATGGATCATAGATTTGACAGTTTTGTGTAATGTTGAGTTACAGAAATCGGTTTTATACATTTTGTTTGAGCATAATTTGCATCGGCCTATTGCGTGTGTGTGTGTGTGTGTGCGTGTGTGTGTGTGAGTGTGTGTGTGTGTGTGTGTCATATCTCCCTTGGGCACTAACTGTAACTATGGCTAATGACTGTGTACCATGGAGTAAATTTTTAATTGCTGTCAAATAAAATTGAAATGCAAGCTTCCAGTAAAGTTGGCAAATTATTCTAATTTTGACATTTAGACTTCCACACGAGCCGCTGTCAGTGAGCGACTGAAGGAAAGTGAAAAGCAACACATTCTTCATCCTTCATTCCTGTCTAAAAACATTAATGGATAAATACAAATTTGAGCAGAAAATGCCATTTTAAAATTCTTATTAACATTAATAACATTAATAATTTGAAATAATTATTTAAAATAATAATTTCAAATAATTAAATGCCTCGTTCTCCCCTCACCTCCCTTTATTAATTGACCATTTGAAGGAAGGAATATCAAAAATAGTCTTCTCATCGAATGGTCCTTTAAAAATGTGGACCATTGTGATTTTTGAAGTCATTTTTGTTAATATTTTATAGTAACAAATAATGTGTGATGCTTTCAAAGACCAATCCTGATAATAAAATCATGACCATGCTGTTTTTATTTGTGTGTCAATCATATCAAGAGAATCAAGAGAAACTTGCATCTATCTGTCAATTCTGAATGGTATTTTCTAACACCCCCCTAGATTCAGAGGTCAAAGGATTTTACGGGCAGACAAAACCGCGGAATTATGAGCTGAATAAAACTGGAGAGTCCGGTGACGAGATGAAGTGAGCAGCGTAATGACAGGATGCTGAGAGCAGTGGCGGAGAGTGACAGCTCAGGAGCCTGATTAGCATAAAGCTATTTATTAGGCTAATTCTTAGTCTGAGAGCAGCAAGAGAGACTGGGGAGAAGAAAAGGTGTCCATTCCACTGGGGAAGAAGGCTAAGGATGGAAAAGTGTCATGGAAACAGGCTGGGGACTGATTTGAGAGAGTGGACATGCATTTAAACGGTGAAGGAGGGGTTAAAGGTCACAAATGAGATATAAATCTGGTGTGCAGACTTTTAAATTTACTGCAGGGAGGAAAGCACTGGTTCTCACAGGTGCCGTCCAGTGTGTGTGTGTGTGTGTGTGTGTGTGTGTGTGTGTGTGTGTGTGTTGGGCTGGCTCAGTGGGCGCAGGTCATGATAAAAGAAAGCCCCCTCAGTTGAAATGTTTGTGTTGGATTGGAAGGGGCAGAGCAGGGGGGTGAAAGGTCACACCCTCACACGGTGACCCCGGACTCATCTGCACACTTAACCTCTCATTCAGCGTGAACTCAGCCGTGTGTGTGATGAAGAGGAGGTGACGGAGGAAGGCCACCGCTCTTTGTGTGTTCATCGTGTGTAAGTGAGCCTTGTGCGACTCTATTGACCGGATTGATTTACAACCGAGTATTCAAACACTCGTTAGCACGTTAAAACGTGGGCATCTGCTGAGAAATGGACCAAAATTTATACTCTCAACGTGCACATAAATAATGGTTACATGGATAAGGAAAAGGGCGCTGTGGATAAAAGGGTTTAGATCTTTTAAGGATGGTTTTGGTTTATTCGTTAAAGGTCATGTGACCTGTATTCCATTTTTATGCTAATTTTCTGTGGGAACAATAAAACTGTGATTTACTCTGCAGACGTTCAGCAGTAATAAGCAACACGATTAAAAATGGCTGTTCAAGTCATAATTATAAAGAAATAACCTAAACTGATCCACTGTTCAGGGAAAAAGCTTTACAAGATTTCCAGGATTTCCAGGATTTCACTTCATGGTTTTGCATCTTTAGGATGTAACAATAACATATATCATCATGTTTCCCTTTTTGTTACACATTTAGGATTTCACACATGATATCAAAGAGAAGACAAATGTGACACCAAGGAGCCACGTGGATGCGAGGAACTGCAACCTAGATGGGGAGTTATCATCTCTGATCCGTAATCCCGCCCTGTCCCCTCACGTTCTTATATCTTCATCATGTCGAATCTCCTCCTCAGCTGGACAAATCCTCTTCATGATAGAGAAACGCGGCCATTAGCATACTGTACACAGACATTACAATACGCTAACTGTCTGCTGCCGACAAAATAGGCTCCCTGGCTCGACTTCTCTCTCTCCCTCCCTCTCCAGCCCCTCACCAGATGCGTCCTCATTACCATTCCGCTTACTTATGTACATAATTCTGCATATTATCTCTGACCAACTGAACGCTCAACTGAACGAATCATTAAACATTTCGTAGAAAGATGTTCAGTTATTCAGTTATGATTCAGTTATTCAGGATAACTGTTTAAAGAGTCAGTGTCATTGAAGAGTTTTACTTGTCATTGTGAATGTTACTCTGTTTTAAGATATATATATAATTTTTTTTTAGTGTCATTGAAGAGTTTTACTTGTCATTGTGAATGTTACTCTCTTTTAATATAGATATATAATTTTTATTTTACTGTTACAGTGAGTATTTATAATTTCTGACACTAGAATCAGAACAGGATCGTTGTCAGATTATAGTTCTGAAGAGAATGAATAATTGAACAACAAACCTCGTGTACTACTTGAGGCTGGGCGTCAGAATGTTCATCTGCTGCTGTATCTGGAGCTGCAGACACGACCGCCGTCCTCCCTTCGTGGAGAAACTGAGCCCCTCACAAACATTACACATTCTCTTTCTAGCCGACCACAAAGCCAGAATCATAACTACCCTGCCAGTTTCTTCATCATCACCATCATCGGTGCTGATGATGGTCCAGCCATCGCAGCTGGAAACACAACAAAGCCCGTTTCTGTGATCCTGCTGGATTTGAATCAGGGCAGATCAAATTTCAACCCTGTGACGGTCCTTTAACAAGATACCTCAAAATATCTGCACTTGCCAGGCCAGTAGGTGGCGATAGAGACCCAAACCAAGTGATTCCACTCTTTTGGTGTAGGTTCATTAGATGCTCCTGATTGAGATGAAACAATCACACCAAAAGTCAAGTTAGATTTAATGCCTGTGGGTCCAAACATACCAGAGAAAAGCATTTGGAGAGTAAGATGTGTAACAGTCAGGCCACAAATATGTGGATCAAAGTATTAGTTTATTGCTCACTTGTAAATCATAGTGTGCAACTGGTCTTGGACTCAGGTTCCATATATTCCCCTCTGCACGTCACTGACCTGCACAATCTACTGAGTTTCTCAGGACATCTGCTGATCACATCTGGCTATGAATAAAGATGATTGGCTCTCAGAGCGATGCTGAAACATCTGCACCGAGGATCATTTCATTCTTCCCAGTTTTCTACAGAATAAACAAGTTTGAGTGCATAAACATGTGTGTGTGTGAGAGAGAGAGATAAAGATAGAGATAGAGAGAGATAGATAGAGAGAGGGGGAGGGAGAAACATAGAAAGTGGATAATTGCTGCATATTTAGAGGTATGTATGGTTCCAATATAACTAACTATTGATTTACATTCTACATCTCTCCACAGTGCCCCAAAAACATTTACTCTTTTTGAGAACATTCAAAACTTGTCTTTATATTTTAAGTTAGCTATTTGTTTCTTTTTTTATCAAGGACATTTCATTAGCACTTAGTTAAGATTTTTAAGTTTTGTACTTAAAATGGGAGGTTGTTGTTTGCTAGCTCATAAACATTAATAAAATGATTTATCTTTGACTTTGGCCATAATGGCAAAAACAGCAGTTTTCAACACTTTCGTTGTTACGTTTGCCTTTAGCTTGGTGTTTGGTGAATGTCTGTGATCAGCCAAGCAGGAAACGTCTGATGCTAACAGGCCTGCTGGAGTCATGTCATCACGGCAGAGTCCACCTTAACCGGTGAATTGATCCGTCTCCCACGTGTGGATCAAGACATGGACGGTGGTCCAAGGAACTGCCGCAGGACAGCCATGTCTCACCTCAACTCCCTATATAAATGTCATTTTTTGGTCCACAAGCACAGCAGACCGTCAATAACACCAGTCACATGACCTTTTTGGTTGTTTTTTTTTCCTCCAGGTTATTTCACATCCAGGACTTGGTTAAACTGAGTGAACAAGGCTGTTGCCAGTAATCAGGTGATGGTGAGTACCTGTCACGCATTCATTAGCAGTCGATAGATAAAAATTTTGGTGTTGACACCTTACAGCTAGATAAATCAACTGTCTCTCCTCTCTTTCAGCCAATTGACCATTATTCTCCAAATTGGTTATTGGCCCGCATTGATTTTCCCATTGAACATCCCCAGGAGCTGCAGGCCGACCCACACAAGCTGCTGAGCTGCGGAGCTTCTCGCATGGATACCCACGGCTTCACAGCCTCCCCCCACGATGACTCAGCAGATAACAGTCAGTCAAATACGTCTCTATTATCACAACCAGTAAAAGTGTGTGGAGTATCAATCAGGTCCGTGCAGGGATGATGAAGCCAAAACAGTATTGATGGGTGTTGGTCTTTGTGTTTTCTTTAGCTGGTAATGCCGCGTGTGATCGAGCGCTGATCAGAATCTGTCTTTATGAGCTGGGCCTGCATTGATACCGCCGAGGTTAACGTCGAGGAGACGCCTCGGAGTATATGAAGCCACAGAGACAACGGGCACGTCTTTCCGTCAGCATCTGCAGCACATGCCTGGTCCCTGCTAACTTTCTCATCAGGCTGCTGTGACGGAGGTGAGCAGGGAACAATCTGCACTCCATTAGAGCTGCCGCAGGACGGGAGGGCGCGAGGACAAAAGACAGACGGCGCGAGAGGACAGGACACTGCTGCACACGAAGGTGCTGAGCAGGAACACACACCGACACTCGGAGGACACAAAAAGACTCAACCTTGGCGAACAAAGTGTTTGTTCAAATTTCCTCTCAACTCATTTTTAACTGTTAAAAAATCAGACTTTGTATTAAGTAAATCCAAAGTAAACACTTTGTCACTGTCGCAGTTGGACAGTTTATAGATTATCGCCTCCTCAAACCAAACTCTCATCATTTTTCTACGTCACATAGATGAATTAATCGTTTCTGTTCTCAGACTGGAACCTACATTTTTGTAGTTACAGAGCCTCTTATGGTAATATTTTATTTTACAAATACAAATAATAAATTAGAATTCATCTCATCGTAAAACCACAATTACATAACTCAAATAAATAAATGTAAGTAGGAGTGAACAACCGTAATATGAGCAGGTGCCTATTTATAATAATAATAACAAAAATAACTATATTAACTGGGTGTTACCTTCAAAATAATGTCAGCAAGTCATGGCGTAAAATGAACAATACAAATTTGAAATGAAAACCCAATAAAATAATAGAAAAAATCGAATTTTACGCTAACAGAAATGTTGATAATCCCCATCTGTACTCCATCTATCAACACTCACATGCATTGGCGTAGCCAAAGAGCAGCGCCGCGACTAACGGCGTTTATGTGACAGCAGACAGCTTCATCGGACCCCCTCACATGAGGGCCCAGCATGCTGCCCCCCTCCCCACCAAGGAGTTTTATTTATTGAACTTTTGAAGACTTTTTCTTTAACTGTGCAGCTTCAGCCCCACACGAAACATCAGCGGTCTGTAGAATCATTTCACTCAGCCCTCACCTCACTTCAGACAAAAGTTTGAACATTTTCTTTCCAAGCTGCATTCAAATGTCTATCAACATAACAAAAGAACCCCCCCACATGTGTCCACAAGCATCCAGGAATGATGAAAAATGAGTGTTCCTACCGTTGAAGCCAGAGAAGTTCCCCCACTCGAGCAGGGATGCGTTGAAAGAGGGTAGAGATGCGTTGAAGAAGGACTCGCTTCCATTGGAGGGGTTCCGGATGGTGTCTGTGAACAGGTTCATCTGCAGAAGGGTCTTGAGGAGGTAGCGCAGCATTTTGGTGGACCTGCACCCCCCCTCCCTCACCTGCACACACCTGGGTTTGGTTTATTGTCCCGCTCGAAGACTCGCTGAAGTAAAATCAAAGAGTTGAAACTCTCAAAACGCTCAAAGCAAAGTCGCTCAGAGGAGTCGGCTGGCCGTCGGTGTCGGATTGGGCCGGGGGAGGGGTGGGTGGGATTCTTCCGTCCTGCTTCCTTTTGTTCTGATCACATAACTTCAGTGGGCTGAACCACTGGAGCCTGGTTTCGCTGTGTGAAAGAATCCAGCAGTGTGATGGTGACCCCTCTGGATCTGCTGCTCTCCTCTCTCTGCAACCCCTCCCTCTGGCTCCTCCTGTGTCCCTCCCTCGCTCCCTCGCTCTCCCACTCTCCTCCTATCTCCAGTCATGGGGTCTCCGGGGGGTGTCTACAAACGAGAGAGAGCAGGTGCTGGCGGCAATAAATGTTTGATTATTAGATTAATAATCATCCCAGGGGAGTTTGATTTGGAGTAAAAAGAATGGAATTTTGTCACAGAGCGCTTTTTTGTTTGTTTGTTTCTTTATTTACAGTATGTACACTGTGCATGTTTCTGATTAAATCATTCTAGTGCGGAAGGAAGCTGTAGATAACAGGATGTCTTCAAAAGTCTGTCTGAATTCAGATGTTAATGTACAAAAATGACGGGAAAATGGGAATTCTAAACTCTATGGGTGCCGCTGTGGTTGCCCTCATATTCTAATGTTCAGAGTTTATGTTGTGTTTATTAAGTGTAACACATTTAAATATTCTTGGTCAAACTGTAGTAAACTAGGAATGTGCTTGCATAACTGCTTTTATCCTATTAGTATGTGACAGTGAATATTTATTATTGATTAATTACTAATAAACAACATTATTTACTGTATTCAAAGGTTTTTGATGTAGAAACCATCCTGCAAATGTTACAGTGTTTCTGAAAAAGATTCCTGAACAAGCTCTAGCCTCATTTACCTGCATGCCTTCAATCGTGCTAAAGCATTAATGTGCACGTATCTACATATCATGGTTCTATGGTCACATGTGGCAGCCTCAGTGTGACTCCCATTAGCCATGCCCGTCCCCCATCAGGACCCTATCCCCCTGCTCCATCACGGTGACAATGGGAGCACCCCATCGACAAAGTTGCCGTGACGACCCCCATCCCAGGATCAACTCCTGGGGTCCTGCTGCACCTCATTTCAGAGGGTCTTTCATTCATGGGGTAACTGTGCCAATGGAACATGGATGGAGAGTATGGACGGAGGGAGTGAGGGAGGGAGGGCGTCCACAGAGGACACCTCTGTCTCCGTCATGCTGCTCTGCGCCTTCAGAGAGCAGCACTAGTGATGCGCTCCGCGTGTGAGTAGAACTCGTGTCAAGCCGTCTCCTCCTCCACTATTCGCATCGCGACCTGTAAGCAGAGACTTTCCGCACAATTATTATTGACCAAATTTCCTGAGAACTCTGGTATTTTAATTTTAATAAGGTTATAATCTTATATAAATATTAATAATGGGTCCCAGTCCTCCATCTCTATATCTGTCATCATATCAACTGAAAGGTTTGACCCCTTTTATCAGTAAATTATTAAAATTTTAAGGAAGCCATTAATCCTTAAGCTGCTTGTTTTTCCAGCACAGCACTGATTGGAGCATTTGTAATTCAAATACAAAAGCACGACTGTCTGTGTTTATGGGATGTTTATAGACTGATTACATCCAGTGACGTTGTACTGGGAGACGCAACTTATCACAACATCATCAGCGGCGCAGGCTGACCATAAAGCAACAATAATGAGGCAGAGCTGAAGTGCTTCTCTAAAGATGAGGGAATGATTGCATGCTGCTCCGTTTCTGTCCAAAAACACTCTCAGTAATCACCCTCCTCGGTCTGATCATTGTAGCAGCAACTCCTCAACTCCTGGTTGGCTCTTCTGCATTTGCAAAACTTCTGCATAAACATCCGGCAGCATTTTCAGTCAGTTGACTGATAACTAAAGATATGCGGAGCATTATTAATGAGTAGTTACTTGTGGGGACGCAGTTGTTCTAGCTGCAGCTCTTATATTTCCTTTTTGCCATTGATATGAACACCATTGTCTGAAGCATGGAAATCAAATTTCATGCAAATCAATCAGCAGCCTGGATGGTGGCCTGTAAGTCCAAATGCAGAGGCCCCATTTGTCAAACAATGTAATAAATGGATGCCTGTCACACGTGTTTAAGTGTTTTAACCGAAGAAGCTGAATTCATCTGACATTATGTTCTCTGATTCCTTTACAGTTACATCTGCACTCATAGAGAACCAGACACAATCATTGTAAAGATTTCCACATTGCCAAATTCATAAACTATTATGTTGGATTTTCATTAATTACAAGAAGCTCCAGAATCTCAGGGGCTTAACAAAAGATAATTTTCTTGTTTGTGCTTGCTGCTACCTGCTGTTAGACCAGGAAATAGAACTGAGAGTGGCAGGCTGGTCAGTCTGCAGATCATGGAATGTGCAGAATTCATTAATATTTTGATGACTAAATGGCTCCTAAAATGATTTGGCTTGGAAATGACTTAGTGTTTATGTATTTTAAACAAACTTTAGGCTGATAACTGCTGGGAAATTTCAAATTTAATCTTTTTGGGGTACTTAAATTTAGAGTCAATCAATGGATACACAAGATAAGAAAATGCTGACCTGGATCGATACGTTACATCACCCTGAGCTGAGAATCGGAGCTCGTCAGGCTTAGAAAAACAGATTTGCAGACATCATCAATACTGAACTCATTCAAATTCACTTCATGTTCCCACAGTGTTTCTGGAAGCAACCAATCTGCGAAGTTTCACATTTATCTCGCTTTCAAAGACAATGTTGAAAACACGATGTGCTATAAAAAAAAAAATGCGTCAGCTATTGACACAAGCATTAATGTTCCAGAGTTGAAACTGCTGAAAGTTGTTGAAAGTGCATCCTTAATGAAGGAGCTGTAACATATCATGCTAATGCTATGAGCATTTTAGCCTCATTAAATTTGTATTAGAGCTGCGCAGAGCATGCATGTTTCATGACTGAGTGGGTTTGTCTCATCAGAAGCATTCTGTATCTAAAAAAGGCCCTTGTTGACTGATGTTGATTCTTCCTCTTTGTGGGAATAGAGAAAAAGTGATCCACACTTCACATGTTGTTCAGCAGAAACATCAGACAGAGAGTCCTAACCAAATCAAACAGACTTCCCGTCGGAGCTGATTATCTGGCTATGACAGAACCCGGGAAAACCGTCTGCCTCCATTAAGTGTGGCGAACGTCTGACCTGTCCTGAGCGCCGAGACCAGAATCATGCCAACAGTCTGAAGACCACACGATAGGCATCGATGTGACGTTCGCCGCCACGCCAAGCTGGGGCGGAACATCTGTGCCAGGCTCTGCTCATGTGCACTTCTGGGAGTGGCTGCTGCACCCCTGGGGGTTTCAGAGCCGGACGTCAATCCAAGCCTTCACATCCCAGCTGGAGAGAGGAGGGCAGGCAAGCAGCCAGATTAGCAACCCAGCCCGGCTGCAGGTGTAGGATTCCCCCCCATTTGGTCTTTGTGTAGTGACATACAACTGCCATCCAGACAGGCAGTGACTGGGAGGGTCTTTTTGGCAAGTACCAGCGACCTGGACTGGCGAGCAGTTGGCAGGGTCCATCATTAGAGCTGGGTCCTCCCTACTGCCCATATGCTAAAGAGCCATAATTGGCGTCTCCGTCCTATACTTTTACTGCGGAGGCCAGAAGGATGTTTCCCCTGAGCAAAATGGTTCCTGGCTCCCTCTGGAGCACTGTGTCCAATCACGCCGCTCACAAACTGTCTCTCCAGGAGACCCTGCCTACCATTCCCTCATTTCCTTCAATTGCCTCAGAACTTCAAAGGCAACTTCACAGCGTGCGGACCGCCTGCTGACCTGCTAAACCAAGAATAACCACGCCTCGGTCAAAGTAAGAAGCATCCCTGTGTCTCCTCTATAGCTGCTTTTCACGTGGACAGTTTTACCCCAGCATGTTAACAGCCACTGACGCAGTCAATATGCTTCAGTTTGGGGATTATCCCGTCTCCAGAGGCCGAGAAGAGGAAGCAAAACAAAAGCACGAGCCGCACCCCAAAGCCTGATTTTCTAAGCCCTGAGTAAACTCTGGATAATTGTCCAACAAAAGCACAATTAGTCATGACCTCATGGATATTAAGTAGGAAAAGATGGACCTGTCATTTATCCTTTCAGATATTTGCATCTCATGAATTTTCCTGCACACTATTTCATATTGTCTGACTTCCATTTTCAAGTGATTTTATTTTCAGATTAATGCAGATAAATGCAAAGCATTGTTTAAATATGCATTTTTGGAGATCTTCCTGCCTTCTTAAATAGAAGGTGGTAATTTTTCGAGACCCCCCAGACTATGTCTGGCTCCTGAGGTCAAACCATTTCCTAGACCTTCTCAACAACTGAACCAGACAACCAGGTTGGGGATGAAATGAGGTTTGCATCCTCCCCATCAAGCACAAACCGTCCAAACTGAGCTCATTCCAATCAGAGCTGTTGAGAAAGAACACTACACTGAAGTGGTCTGCATCATATTGATTGGAGCCAGAGACAGGTGAATTATTTGTCTTGAAATCATGAGGAGACTCAAACTTCAGAGCTTGATTGCTTTCCCACAGGCACCCATCTTCTCGTGTTCCAGGAGAAAATCAATGGCCACTGCCGCTCACTCAAAATAAGCTCTAACCAGGATTCATCTGCGCAAAAGGTGCAGTATTCACTAAATCTGGCTTTAATAACATGTCGTCTTATGCTTCTTTAATGGGTGCATTTGGCATTTATGGGATAACACTGACACTTTCCAGTTGTGTGAAATGTTTTCAGTTCGAAAGTTTTACAGTATCAACAATTATTTTTCTAATTAATCATGCTAAACAGCAAAATAAATACATGGTTGCAAAACTGCAGCTCTCCCCTTCAACAATCATTGGCCTGCTAAAACCACTTCAATGATCATTTTGGGTTTTGCTCATAAAAGATGCATAATATTTCCATCTGTATAAAACCCAAACAGTAAAATCTACAGCTAATTTGTTCATATGGTTGATTGATATATAATATAAACAACTTTGCACTGGAAGCTTGGATCCACTTGGATCAATTGGGCGTTTCAACTATTAGACTGATAAATATGCAAAATGTCTAAAACATCATCCTTAATACTTTATTTATCGATAGTTCAAAGTGAAAAATTACACCTTTACTACTTACTTTCAAAAAGGACAAGTCGGTCATTTATTCCAATATAACTGGACAACAATAAATAAATCTATGTGGGGGGTGTTTAAGCACCAGTGCCACCAATATGCCTTTCATCAATTGAGCTAAAACAGATTTGACAGTGGTGACAAACATTAATGCAAAGTTTTTGCGAGTGTAATGATCTAATTTAGGGTGGCGAATCAACCATATGGGCGCAAGGGATATTAAGCTGTGAGGACTCTTATTATATGTATAAAGTGTGTGTTCTGCCTATAATGCCCCGAAGGCTACTAAAACAACTGCATCATGCACCAGTGGACTTCCCCATCTAAGTGCCAGCATGGAACGGCCAGCTGGGCCCTCCTCCTCCCCCCCGATCAGAGGTTGATGAGCCAGGCACTGTAACAGGTAGACTGCCCAGGTGCTGAGACCTCCTCCTACCTCACTAAGCTAATGCACCTCGGCTTGGCAAAGCTGAGCTTAATTAGCCAAGGGGGTTGACCAAAATGCACCATGGTGAGAGTGCTGTCATAGCATGAAAGAATATAGAGGAGGGGGATCGAGGTTTTTTTTTTTTTTTAAGTGTGTGTTGGATGGGGGTCTACAAATTATGGATTGCAACCATCTGGAGCTGAAGGAGGGGTGTGGACGGTGAAATGATATGCCTGACGGAAGACTTTAACAAAGATGTGGCGAGAGAGGGGCGTGCCCAGATCACACGCTGAATTATTGCTAGCATGACAGGGCTATTGTGTGAGGTGATGGGTTGGTTATTCACAGCTGGGGCAGACCAAATTGTTCTTTTATATTCTTTTATTCTGCTTTATTGAAGCCAGAGGGGTTTTGGAAATGATTAACAGACCTCACAACAAGACAGCGCCATTGTCCTGCCTTCCCTCTCAATTAAGTCCATCCATTTGTTTACATCACAGTCTCTGTCATGCAAATGTCCGAGCTGGTTAACTGCCATCACTGGTCTTCCTCCACAGTAACTACCAATTTAACATGACCAACAAAGTTCTTTGGGATTTCCGAAGCTCTCACCACAAGCGTCGCTTCCGCCTCAATGTCTCCAGCTGTATGTCAGCCAGTCAGTCAGCCAACCTCCAGCAGCTCTGCCTCCTAGTTATGCTTTTCCCATCTGGTGTCCATTTTGCAGCTCACCTCTCCAAGCCTCTAGGGGGTGGGAGGCCAAAGCCAGCTTAACAAACCCTCTCAATGGGCACCAGTCCCTCCTGCCTCTCTATAAACACAACGAGATGGAGTTTTCATAGCAATTAGGCCAGCGAGCTGAGTGGCTCTTTTCCAGGCACCCGCTGGCCTTCCCCAGCCAAAGCTACCAAGCTCACACGTCGTTCGCATGATGCCATTAGTGCGACCGGCCTGCTGGCAGTGACTAATTACTGGCCTCTCAGGAAACGACCGTGGATCTGATCATTAGAGGCTCCGAGATCACAGACTGTCTGTTTAGTGGAAGCGTTAGGGACGCAGCAGATTTTAGGTTTATAAGTTTCAGACACCATCATTACAAGTTTGTGCTACCGACCTTTATTGTGGTTTGCTTGTAGTAAATGGGTTAAACAGATCCATCCATCCAGCTAAAAAGGTAGTTGTGCCTGGATCTGCCCACATGTATTTTCCCTGTCAAGTATGTACTTTAACATGACGCAAATTTTAGGTTGTTTTTTTTTAAGGTACTTTAAACGTGTTTTTTAGTGTTCCTGAACAGAGTTTGGTTGCAGCAGCAGCTGTTGGGCTGAAATACCTACAAGCAATAAATAAAGAAAATTAAATACAATTAAAACCTTTGCAGGGTGTAAGGATGAGAACTTGGCTGAAGAATTCCACAGCTTCTTCAGTGTCTGCTTTGAGCATGGGATCTGAAGTACCCCTCATCACTCCACACATTTGTCTCATTAAATCACTAAAGCATTTGAGTGACATCATTATGATGGTCTTGTAGAGATTTGATGCTCGATCAACCACACTGCATACAGATGCACTACAGCAGATCTGTACAGCATCACAATATGAACCCACAGCTGAGCTTTAATCTACAAAAGGAAGATGATTAATGACTCCCGAATAAAAGAAGGGCTTGTTCATTCGCCTTGTGTATTTTGCATTCATTTGGTGAACAGACGCAAGTAAAATTTTAGGAAGAACCCAGGAATCGTCTGCCGCCTTCAATCAGCTGCTGGAGGCTTCAGCATTCCCACATTCCTCATCGAATCTTTACTTATCAGCAATACTCCTGAAGAACTTACTGAACGCTCTGGTTAAACTGGTGTGCTCAGTGGGAAAAGAAGAGCTTGTGTTTGTCCATTCAGCTTCACCATACTAAGCTGTGAGCATTACTGTTCATTGGACGGGGCAGGCCTTTAATTAGGCAGGCATCTCTGGGGAGCCATTACTATAGGGGAATCTTGCCCCTCTTTATTAGCCAATTTTAATATTGACTGAGGAATACATGCGCAGAGTGGGGCAATTTGGCTTCCTCAGATGGAACACCAGCTCCTGTGAATATGCATGCTGAGATAGAGGTTGTTGAGGAGTTGGGGGTTACCAGGAGGCGTGACAAGGTTGATGGACGACGGTTGTTGGGCATCAGCTGGTAAAAGAACAAAAGGTTTGCGAGTTCCATCGGACTTAATAAAGTGTGGAAATGCAGGCCCAAACAAAAGGCAGATGCAAAGAATCCTCTACTTTCTCCGAAAAGAGCTCCTCTTGATGAGCTAACGCTGTTCCAAAATTGCCATTTAAAGTTTAAAAACACGTTCTCATTGTGAATATTAGGGAAAAAAATCATGGCTCGCAATAAAGGACCCGCCTGCAGAACTAAAGTTATTCCTGTCAAAGTCGTGCTGTTCTGTAATAGCTGAATGCATCAAGGTTGAGAAGGAGAGAATATCTCCTCACCTCTTTAGTTTTCATCCCTTCCCTTCATTGAAAGTGCCTTAGATTGAAAATCACACATTTGCCTCTTTGTGGGGCCATTTTCAATTGCCTATTATTGTTCCCAGACTGCTCATCTCATCAAGTGACGTCAAATCAAGAGTCACATCACAGCGAAGGATTAATTAGCAGCTGCACTGCATACATTTGAGTTAGTTCATTTTGAAATAGAGATTAGAGAAAACAGGGAAAGATGTTGTCAAGGTGCAACCTCGGCTCATATTTGGCTGCTAATGTGGCATCAGCGGCATATCAAGCCTTTCAAAATGTAATTATAGCAGGGGATTATGTCCCGGTACTTCACACTAGGATAAACCCAAATTAGCCACAGTGTGTGTCTAAGTGTAGGATTGTTGTATGTAGAAGTGGAAGAGGCTGTTATGGGCAGCTGATCCCCCACTGCCTCCGTTTCATCACGCATCAAGTTTTCAGACATGTGCATACAGAACATGGTGTGAAGGAGAGATGCAATCTGTCCTTTACTGGTAAGACTTAGTCATGGTGGAAGCTGGTAGAGCAACAACTGATTAAATTGTTTTTAAAAATGCATACAAAATCAATTCCTGGTTTTGCTTTTGACTGTAATTCACCACAAATTTTATGGACATCTCTAATATATAAAATCTCTATATAAAGTCCTTCGACCAAATTTAGTATCTACTTCTGCTTTTAATGACTGTTTAGAACTGCTTTATCAGGTTCTCTGTGTTGTTATATTGTCATAGCTGAAAATTAACAAATCTTTAAAATCAATTCAACTTAATTCTTTTGAATAAATGATTTGCTCAGTTGAGCAATAAATAATCATGTTACCATTATGTCAGGTGTGTTGCAGATATTCTTCATTATTTATCAATGGGCTTATAATGGTTTCATCAATACATCATAATAGAGATGTACAAATATTGATAATAGATCTGACAACAGAACAAATATCATTATTGTCACTTGGTGTATTTAGTTGCATTCATTTTGGAGTTTTATTGGAGTTTTCTTTAGAATAACAGGCAATTCTGACCTGCCAAAGATTCATTTTGATAATGTTTTAAACTAAAAATTGTTCTTGAAAAATAGGCTATTCAAACACACTTAAAATACTGAAATCACCGCGTTAATATTCAATCTTGATTGTTTGATTTTCTACTGATTTTTCACAAATCTTCCGGGCAAAAGAGCATATGTGAAGCATGTCTGGTTGGGGCCCCGAACGTCGCACCAGGAGAAAGAACAAAACCCTAAGTCTACGAAGGATTATACAGAGAGTGTCTGAGGTGCCACATTAGGCAGTGAACATCACAGGAAATGACAGCTCATTTTGTTTTTAATGGTCATTTCTGTCAGCCTTTCCAAAATCCAAACTTTAAGGGAGAGCAGAGCTTCATATGCATAAAGAAAAAAGAAAAAAAAGGCAGAGCCGGGTCACATGTGCGGCTGTGATGGAGGGGCTTTAGTGCTGCATGATAATCAAAGCACAGAATATAGAGGGAGGGGGGCAAGGACCCTCTGCACCCAGGGTCTTTTAATTAGGCTCACAGCAGGATGTTTGAGCACGACGTGTGAGCACGCACGCACGCACGGACGCCATCACGCAGGCACACGCTCACACTCACACTCACACACACACTTTCTGTTTCATTATTCCACACATGTGTCATTTCCATGTCTTGTCGGGGGTGTCAGGTTTTGTTCTCAGGTAATCCTACTACGGCAGGAGCTTTTTGTCTCGCAAAGGGATTATAGGTGACATGTTTGTTCATAGCCTCAATTTATGACCTCTAACTTAGCAGGGTCTTTAAAACACAGAGAGACAAAGAAAAGCAGCTAATTGGTATATTTGCTCTTTCTGTAATAAGTAGATGTGAGTTCTTTGCTTAATAAAGTTTTTTTTTCTTAAAAATCCATAGTCCCATCTAAAGCTAATAGCTAATTTTCATTTTGTATTAAAGCAAATTTGCAGTACTGTCAGATTTTTGTGATGGATAGGCTTTATTATTTCTGTTCATTAAATGTATCGACAGGATCAATTTTTACTTTTGAAAAAAGTGAAGCGCAGCTAACCATCTGCTAGATTTCCCGCATCTACTGACATTTAGTTAAGTGACCTCTAACCTCACAAGAAATGTCGTGACACCCAAAGTCACCCAGAACATCAAGGGGGAAAAACAGTTCGGTGCACTGAAACAGTGGTAGAGTGAGGCAGAGACTATTGGACATGAAGGTCAAAGTCATGTGTTCTTACATTCTGATTAAAGAGGATTTCAGACCAGAATCCTTTAACAGACTCTTTCAAGGTCATGTCTTATTTGACTTCTATATACATGTATGTGTTTGTGCGTGGGTGTGTGTGTGCGCGCGTACACACACATATTTTGTCCTAAAGTGTCACTCCCATTTTTCACCAGCCTCATCCCATCCTCACCCAGCACCTATTCATCCTTCCTGGATTTAAACTTTCATCAAGAATAAAGTCAAACATGCAGCATAAGGAAACATAATAGATGAATTAGATTACAGAAACTAATGTGGTTCATGGAAGTTTGTAATGTTGTCCTTTTATCCACGGGAGCAGTCGACGGTCAGCCGCTGTGGTGGGCTGCTCAGGTCGGCCTCAGAGACTAATGGGCTATTGAGCTGGGGACAGACTGCAGGTCAAGAGGCTCAGGTGGTTCAGCTGCCCCACACCTGAGAGCTACGCATGGAGATACGGGTGGATGATGCAAGCACTCCATCATGCAGCGGCGCAATTATCAATCACTGTGTCCATCACTTCATGAATGAACTGACAGTCTCTGAGGGCGCTGGAGATGACCATTACCACCCCATCATTCTTTAGTCTCCTTTGTCCTCACTCAGATCTCATATAGGCTAGTGGGAACCTAGATGGACATGCAATTAAAACAGAGGCTGGACATATCATTTGAGTGTGTGTGTGTGCGTGCGTGCGTGCGTGCGTGCGTGCGTGCGTGCGTGCGTGCGTGGGTGGGTGGGTGGATGATAGATAGATAGATAGATAGATAGATAGATATAGATAGATAGATAGATAGATAGATAGATAGATAGATAGATAGATAGATAGATAGATAGATAGATAGATAGATAGATAGATTTGATCATTTTAAACCACGTTCGTCACATTTGGGCCTTGATCATCCAAGGCAAGTTCTCATCATCTTTGGAGAAAATCTGCTCCGTCATTCTCCGTCAGTGGTCCTGAACTTGAATTCCCTCACTTTTCCTTCCTCATGGGTGAGTCTTGACCCTGACCTCCGGTTCTACCTGCATGTTTTGTTTGGAGCAGCTGGAGATCAGATGTTTGTGGTCATTACACCATCCCTCATTAGGGACTCTCATCTCAGCAAGCTAACCTAATGAGACAGTGTTTAATGTCCACTGTCCCTCTTCAACCTCTTATGAGAAGGTGTGTGTGTTAGAGCGCGTCTGGCCAAATTACCCCAGTGTTTCGTTTGGATGTGGCACCTGGGCCCCCTGGTTGCTCGGGGGAGGTTAGCTCAGCGCAGTGGAATCCACTGGGGGAAGGCAGCCGGGCCCAGCTGGAGGAACTTAAAGAGCTAAATGCTGATTGGAGCGAGGGCTTCGATCAAAGAGGCATTTGAGTTTGGACATCAAGAGAACCCATGTGGGACTCATGGAGGTTCTTTTGTTTGAGGACAGTTTATTTGTTGTGAAGTTTTATGATAGAATGTCAGAAATTGCAAAGATGTCAATGAACTAAACAACCAAGTTAAACACCTGATAAAACGACCAGACGGCGGATAAATGAAACATGCTGATGCTTCTTGAATGACCAAAAATGTCTGTATGTCAGTGACTGTTGTCATTCAGCTTAAATTAGGTCTTCCTTCAAGATTCAAGATTCAAGATTCAAGAGTACTTTATTGATCCCTTTAGGGGGTGTCCATCAGGGAAAATGTGGGTTCTGTGAGCTTTCAGCTCTGACTGACCGGGTTGGAATCCCTGATATTTATCCACTGTGCTGGTTTATTGACCACTATTGTTAGTTGACATCTGAATAATCTGGGGGAGGGGGTTAGTTCCAGCTCAGACGCTCTCACGGACCATTTTTGTCCCAGTCCAAAAACATGCAGACAGTCAATCGGAGACTTTGACCTGGGGAGTGTTCCCTGGAGAACGCTAGGATAGACTCCACCAACTCTCATCAGGAAGAGGAGACAGTTCGGAGACAGAAAATTTACAGAGGAACTTTCAATATTTTAACATCATTGTGAAACCCTCTGAATACTAGAAATGACTGATTTGTTTTTTTATTAGATGTAAGTTACAACATAGTAAATGCTGGAAATAGTATTCTTGGTGACAAACTTGGATTTTGATGCTAGAATTGACAGACAATAAGACAGAGGTAAATTAATAAATGAGATAAATGGAGAATGTTTATCCTTCTGATGAGAGTTAAAGTTCATTTTAACATCAGTTAATGCTTAATCTGGTTTGGGATCAAATAAAACTGGGATCACTTCTGCAGTTCGACTCTTGTTGTGACTCTTCATCCTCACAGCAGATGCTGCTGAGACATTTCATAAATTTATAATCTTCCTTAAAAATGATACGTGGTAAATTAACTGCAAAATCTGCATAATGATTTAATGAGATCATTTTCCTCACATCATGTTGGCTTAATAATTAATAGATTTCTTAAAATTATAACTAGAGGTTGATAAGAAATAAGAATAACTAGAGGTTGATAAGAAATAAGCAAACACCCTCCATGATGTGCAGTATTTAAAACTCTCAAAATAAATATAAAACAATGTTCTATCATGGAGGCAATTGGAGTCCTCTATTGTCTTGGATGTCCCTGCACAAAGTGCAGTCAGTCCAAGGCCATTCAGGTCTGGAATTTTCTTTTGGTATATCTGGATTCTTGGTCACTGCAGACAGACGGTATCAGACTTTGATCTCCAAATACCTCATCAGAAACACAGATGAGTGTTTGGTGGTCACATATGAGACTTCCAACAGCTTGCTATCAGCATCATCGTCATCTGAGGACAACAACCGGCAGAAAATAATGCTGTAAACACCACCCTAAACTATTTTTATGGAAATTTCTGTCTTTTCAGCCAACAAGATGCAGCAGTTCTTTGCCAGGAACTCTAAAAAAATGAGGAGGAGTTTTTCCAGTAAGGAGTGAGCTGAATTTGTTATGACATGGAAACTTCCAAAGTGTGCACAGATGCGTTACCTTTAAAAACACATGGAAAAGGACAACCTGTTCAACTTGTTGCTGTACATTTCACGCGGTGCATTAAGCCCAAGATGACCCCTCAGAAGGCGCAGACTGCTGCTTCTATGGACACAATATAGAGAAAACAGAACTGGTAGGACTATAGTTTGGATTGTCGGCACCACAAGGTTCACCAGAACATATAAGAAGAACAAATATAGAAATAAATCTCACATGGGGGAAAATACTCGCCTGAAGAAGAGTTTCCACTGGGCCAGAACATTATACCTACAATAAAATCCAAATCAGCCAATGTTGGACATTTATATTTCTCAGTGTGTTGGTCAATATGAGGGAGAGCAGAGGATGGTGGGTGTGGTAATGACTGAAGGGGAGGACTGTCAGGAAGTGGTGTGTGCTCGCCGTGGGTGGGCGCTGAAGATGAACCTTGATGCTGCGTACCACAGCGTGTGCACGTGAGACCGAGACAGTGTCAGCAAAGTGCCTGCTATGCATGATCATCAATAAAGACCTCGACAAAGAAGAACGTGTCCAGCGTGTCTCTTCTCCCTGCTGCTGGAAGCAGTTTGTTCTGGGCCTGACTTCAGCTCTAGAGGCCAATAAATCGTCGCTGTGCTCCTTGACAACACGTCTGGGGGTGAGAAATGGTGTTAACACTGTGATGTAATAGAAGAATAAATTAAATACACTGAATCATATCACAGTACTACTACTACTATTACTACGGATAACAACAACAACAATAATAATAATAATAATAATAATAATAATAATAATATAATAATAATAATAATAATAATAATAATAACAATGATAATATAATATAAAAACAGTGCTTAAGTTATGCACACCAGCAATCATGTTAAATCACTGATTAGGTGTGTTTACTTGAATATTAACAGGCAACTTGGACAATTAGAAAGGCTGCAGTATTGTACTCTGGATTTCAATCAAGAAGAATATTTATATTTTAATTGAACCTATTATGTGCAGAAGAGTTCAACAGTACTTGTTTTTCAGTCTTTATCTTGCGATGAGCAGAAAATGTTTTTTTGGGGAGTGAAATTTGCAAGCAAAAAAGACATTACTAGTTTTATTTTCAGTATTTAGCACAAAATGTGATGACCATAAAACCTATAGACATGGTCAAATATCATATCCAACAGCTTTGTTCATACGGCCATCAGCAGGATCTCTCTGTGACCAGTCCTGAATAATGATGTTCTCAGCAGCAGCACCTAAGAAAGCCCATTAAACACATGGTGGAGTGGATTTTATTGGAGAATTAAACAGAAACATTGATGAACTGTAGTGAAGAGGTGTGTTATTATAGCAGTCACCTGGAATGTTGATACACTGGAAGATATTTCAGGTTTCTCCCAATTTAAAAAGACATTTAAAAAAACAATTAAAACGAATGAACTGCTGACTGCTATTGCCCGCCTGTGTCTAGTCTAAAACGGAATAGAAAGTCCTGTCATTTTATAAAATCATCCACAGATGTTTTGAGGATTAACCCAGACTCCTTTGAGGACTCTACCAAATGCAGGTATCAACTAGTGACAGCAGGTGGCGTAGTTTACCAGGATTTACCTTATAATGACAATCATTTTTAAAAATCAAGTTTCAAGTCTATCTATCTATCTATCTATCTATCTATCTATCTATCTATCTATCTATCTATCTATCTATCTATCTATCTATCTATCTATCTATCTATAGGTGATAGAACCTGTCCTAGTGATTGTCAAATACATTTTAGTTATATCATTGTTGTACTAACGATGAACAGATGCCAATCAGCACGACTGCAATGCTTTAGTTAGTTAGTTAGTTGGTTGGTTGGTTAGTTGGTTGGTTAGTCAGTAACGGGTAACCTTAACTCCACCTCCGTCACGATCCACCCCGTGTTTTCCTCACGTCGCTGTGGCGTCACATGCACGTTCCTCCCCTTAGCAACAGAGGCAACATGGCGGCGTCCAGCCCTGCCGAGGGTTCTCCGGAGATCTCGACACAACTGAAGACACCAAAGACCGAGGTCCCGTCGCCTGAGTCTGAGGACCTCAGTGACAGTAACCAGAACCATTCCGACGCCTCCACACCCAACCGCTTCTCGCCTCTGAATGTGGGCTCTGGGCCGACGAGCCGGACGGTGGTCCCTTCTTCCTCGAACAGCTTCACCGCTTGCCGTGGGATGTCATGGACCCCATCCGAGACGAACGCTCTCATCGCTGTCTGGGGGAACGAGAGGCTCAACGAGGCGAGGATGCAACAGCTGGAGGTGGCCGGTACCGTGTTCTCTGGAAAGGCCCCCGGACCTGCCATGTACGAGCGGGTCTCCAGAGCCCTGGCAGAGCTGGGCTACGAGAGGACTCCGTCCCAGTGCAGAGAGAGGATGAAGGTAAATCCGAATCATGGTCATCCTCCAGCGACCCACAGTTCTCTACAGGTTATTTTAGCTTCAGTCAGAGTTGTATCTGCAGGTGTCATGTAGATGAGAACATGCATGATGGCGGAATGCATGTCAATAGCGACACAGTAAGATCTCTACTGTTTGTAAGAGTCATTACAAACCTTCTACAGAAGCATTAAATCTCACATCATGCACACATAAACTATGTGAGACCTACTTCCATCCTAAGTCTGGGCTGCCAGTAATTCAACAGTACATGCAGAATCATGAGGTCCATCATATTTTAATGTTGACAGATGGTTTATAACTAGTTTTATAACGGTGTTTGAAATGACAAAACCAGCCAGCTATCATATGGCCCATACATTGCTCTTTACTATATGTATATTTGTTGAAAATGAGGAACTGTAAAGTACAGAAATCTTTCACTCACAAAAGTGGCTTGATGCTGAAAGCATTTGGGAAATTTAGCAAGAATTTTTCTGCACGCCTTTTGCATCTCACATTAGGCCTTTGTTATATTATTATACAACAAATGTTCAGAAAAGCTTTTGAATTCATACATGAAAATGTGCTTTGAACTCTCACTGGGCAGTCTTTTACATCTGAATAAAAGTTATTTTCCAGCAAAAAAGGGAGTATTTGCCTCTTCCAAACAATAGCAATGCATCCCATTTTCATTACAAACTCAAATAAGCTAAAAAAATGCTTGAAGATGTAGCTTTTCTATATTACTGACCTGACATTTAGGCGTCTAACTGCGTCGTGTCTGTGTTGCATGGAGTTCTTCCACCTGTGAACGGGGATTGCAGCCCAGCCCATCTCAACTACATTCCACGATTCCTCTTGTTTTGTCTTTGAAACCACATTTTTGATATTTCCCCACATGTTTTCTATGTTCTGTTTCTATGGCTGGGCTGGCCCCTCTGTAACAGTAATCCTCTTGGTCTGGAACCAAGATGCTGCTTCCTCACTGAAGGGTCTGGGGAATTGTCTTGTTCGAACGTTTTGTCTTTGGAATAATGCAACGTGACCCCTTCAAGCATTTGCGTGTATTCAAATCGATCCATGACCTTGGTATGTGAAAACAGGCCCAGCACAACAGCCCCAGATCATCATGATCCACGGTCTTCACAGTGTGGCTTGAATTCTGGGTTTGAGGGTCATCTGATAAACTGCCTGAAGTTTTGTGATCTTGTCAAACTGTAACCGGCCCAGGAACTTTCATTTCTCCCATAATAAGTTTTTACAGGAGCTTCTGACTGATAGCTTATCTTCACGGGGCTTTTCTAGCTGTTACAGTAGTAAGAGGACACTTTAGACCTTCTTTAATCACTCAGGAGCAGATCGTTGCCTCAGTCTTTGCTATTTCTGACGCAACTTTCTGGTTTACGATGCCATGTGGACGCACTTCAGATTATTTTTAACTAAGTAGCTTTTCGTTGTCCACATTTTTTTTAAAAGGAATTATTTGAACCCCTCACTGCTAACTTTGAACAAGAAAGCATCTGATTTATTCACTTTTCTCTAAAATGATGTATAAAATGATGGTTTCTTTTCATCTTTTCTTGTTTTAGAAAAAGATACGCAACGCTCCTGATGTATGTGTGTGTGTGGATTCTACAGAATTGAGAATTTTGAGCTTTATTTCCTTTTTTATTCACGCTGCTCTCATTTTGAGCACAACTGTAATCTGCCTGTCTGTCTGTCTGTCTCGTGTGTCTGTCTGTCTGTCCGTCCGTCCGGTGTGTTATGTCATACAGACGCTGCGTCGTTGCTACAGCCGAGTGAAAGAACATGGCATTGGCAAAAGGAAGAGCAGCTACACCATCGAGCAGCTGGAGAAGGTGTTTGGACAGGGGGGCTGGGACTCCCAGAGCTGTGCTCCGGTGCTCATCAACAGCAGCGGGCTGTACCAGGAGATGGAGTCTGACAGCAGCACACTGGAGGACTTTTCCCAGGAGGACTGGTGCAACCAGGTCCTGGACTCAGCCTTCCAGGAAGGGGACATGGAGACTGGTGAGTGGCACAGTTCATCAAAGATACATCACATCAGCGGTGACTTTAAAACTGACACTTTAGTTTACTCGCAGAAGAACTCATGGTCCTGAAGAACCAGGCACTGCAGGTCCAGACTGAACTGTCAGAACAGAGCCAGTAAGTCATGCACCTCACACATCGTCAGGCAAACGTCGGTGTGGTGGCATCACTGGACACATCTGTCTTATTTCACATTGCTACACCCGATCCAAAACCAGCCATGTAACGTAGATAAACTTGATTTTTTTAATGAATTCAAAATGAAGTCCGAATCGGTGGAGCGTTCTTGTACACAGGAATACAACAATGCAAAGAAAATGTGGAAGGATGTCACATTCTTCGTCCGTTTTTGCTCAGGAAACGAGACATGATGCAGACCGTGATCCACATCCTGGAGTCAGTGCAGCTGAAATGGGAGCACTTCCAGACATGGACAGAGTTCTCACGGCTGCACCTCTCGAACAAACTCGCCATCTTCGGTGTGGGCTACAACACCCGGTGGCGCGATGACGTGCGCTACCACTACGCTGAAATCAGCTCCCAGGTGCCGCTGGGGAAGAGACTGCGTGAATACTTTAACCCCGAGAAGCCCGAGGGCCGTGTCATTATGACCAAAGTGCAGAAGATGAACTGGAAGAACGTCTACTACAAATTCCTCGACATCACCATCAGTGAGGCACGTTGCCTGGAACTTCACATGGAGGTGGATTGGATCTATGTAGCTCAGTCCAAACCAGCAGGCTGTGGTGCGGGAACTTCACATTACCTCCTGCCGACAGACATCCCCAAGACTTATGGACTGTACGCCATTGGCTACGAGGATCTGACACCCTGTAATGACACCAACCTGACCTCAGATCTTACACTCGAGGACCGCAGCCCACCCCCGCCAGAAAACGGGGCTCAACCGGATGAAGGCTGCAGGTCCGGGGTGAAAATCACGTACTGTTACCTGGGTGTGGCCGAGCACAGAACTATCCAGCAGTGCCTGTTCCAGCACTTCCAGGGTCCTGGAAAACACCACATTCACGGAGAAGCCTCTGGTGTGACACGGTTACTGCAGGAGAACAGCCGCCTTGACGGGGGCCAAAGCCCGTCTCAACGCGTCGCCATTTACATCAAGTTCATCGAGGTGGAGCTGGACTTTCTGTCAGCGGGCTCCCTGGTGGAGTGTCTGGAAACGGCCGTCGGATATTCCCTCAAATACAACAACAAACACGCGTCGTAACTGTGGCTTCGAGGCTTGAGGCTGAAGAGAGAACAGTTTTGGTGTTCTCAGTGTTTTACAGCTGGTTCATCACAAAGTCTCTACATGACATGGTAGATTCTGTAGTTTCAGACCGTTGTGCACTATAAAGGTTCCTGCTACTGTTTACTGCGCATCAATACTCCTTTAAATCAGTTGGTTTTGGGTTTGTGTGATTGGGAGGAGGTTCCACCCAGAACTAACAGCTGGTGCGCGACCGGTATTTCCTTAGGTTAAAGAGGTTTTTACTGGAATTGTTTTGGTTCAAAGAACCATTTCAACATGATATTTAATTAAATTCTTTACACCTTCTGATAGAGCTGAGAGAGAAATGTCGGAAACTGTTCTCAGGAAGATGTTCTTGGATTGTATTGACATCAGTTACGTTGATAATATGTGTTGATCCTCAGAAAACTCAATATTTAAGGCACCATATTAAATATAACTTTAGCAACTCTCATGTATACATTTTACATAAAACCATTACGTCGTAATAAAGTTCTGAATGGAGATCCTGCAGCTGAAAGATGTCAGAACATGCGGAAGATGTGGAAAGTGGAAACTGCTAGGAAGGTTTGGGACGAGATTCAGCAAGAAAACGGTCCATAAATGATCCTCTATAGAAGTCCTGATACCGCTACTCTAATTTAAGGTAAATACCAATCCAACGTCATTGGAAAGATTTCAAAAACGGGTCAAAACACATTTCAGTTGACTTCCTGTCTGATGAATCAATGCCAGATGTCGTTGTTAGTTGCAGGTGAGTATCAAACAAATGTGAGAGTATTGATATTTATGGGTATTTGGAGCGCTCTGCTGTCTACCTCAGTGGGATGTGTCAAACAGCAGTGAGAGAGCAGAATGTATATTTATTGTGTATTTTATGTATCTGCTTTTGTTTTGTGGGTCTTACAGCCGCAGCTGTTTCTGTGCACATTAGAGGGAAACTCAAAGAGCGACTGCAGCTTGGGTGATGTCGAATGTTCATGTCTATTTTGATAGTCTTTTTACAACCAGCCAATGTTTATCTGCCCCCAAACTTTTAGTCATTATTCAGCCTTTAAATTCACTATTGGGTGATTCTCAGAATTTCATTTGGTCTCATCGCTGTTACAAACTCTCTTTTTTTTCAGCTGCAATTACAGGAGTAGCTGTCAAATCTGGTTGTTGTAGCACAGTTGCATGAAACGAGATCCATGTCAGGCACCAACCACGACTGCACGAAGAGGGACACATTCCTCGTTGGGAATACGTCTCTTTTCCGGGTCACGCTGCAGAGATGACCTGCTGACAAGTCAGTGAAAAGGCCATTGGAGAAGGCACCATGGGAAAGCTCATGCGTTAGCTATGTCAGTGGTATCTGCCCAAGTGTGCTCTGCCGTGCACAGTGTTCTTGCTCGTGATCATGAAGTTACTGTTGTTTTACCTCTGTGTGTTTCTGTGCCAAAAAGAGGAGCTTGTGATAGTGGAGTAATCTGTAACTGATGGTGGTTGCACAGGCGACTCACACCTCCATCAGAATGCTTGTGTAGATAATGCATATCTGCACCGCTGGCGTGACATTATTACGTTACAGCTGTATTTTTGAGCTTATGTGCAATGTTGCAAAACAAAGGACTGGACTAGAATCCTCACAGACTCAAATTGGATAAGTTATAGCAAGAAATATTTAAGTGTTTTGAGCAATTCTAGCTTTTACTCATCATGTTGATATTTTTGGGTTTACTATATAAAGATATTTTACATGTTGACGCCATCTCTTGTATGTTGATTGATCGAAGGTCTTGTATGTTTACATGTTATAGATAATAAACAGACAATGGCTAATGTGTGTCACACTGAAAACGACTGAATGTATTTGAATTTGAGCTGATTTAAACAGGGACTCCTGTGGCGTAACAGTATTAATACTAATGTTAAGCATTATTATCAGTGCTGATATCAGTCACCAGGAGAGGGAATGTCCTGCATTCAGGTTTTTTCTTTAATACAATTTAATAAAGGTGAGGAAACCAAAGATATTCTCAATGCATTAATATGATTGCATACATGAAACTCGACTGAGATGGTGGCAGTAATAAATGCTTCACATCATCCCCAAGATCTGGGTCGGATATAAAGTTTCAGGCCTTGTAGAGATTTATTTATGAACATTTTGTAAAACTTTTCCATGGAATTCTTCATTTCATGTTTTACATAAACGCGCTCCTTAAAGGTGTAATTTCCTCGTGTGCCAGGTGGGGGCGACAGAGGGCCAAAGCTAACATTCCAAAAAACTCGTGCGTTTTAGTGAGGCACGTGCGGAGACAATGCTGCCGACCTTTTAAAAACTGACCTTTGGAAATATAATAACTTTTTTTTCTTTTTCCCTGAAAAGGAAGTCTGAACAAATGTGAGACATTAAGATTGAAAACAAGAGCATATATAGCAACAACTGATAACTGAATTTGCTCTATTTCTGGCATAGAGAAATCACTGAGACACAATGTGATATTGTTTGGAATACTGTCTCACTTTATGAATTTATTATATTACACTTTGTCTTCTAAGTTATTTAAATTCTAGGTGATACAGATGAATGCTTCAAAGAAACAAAAAAGGTGACGTATACATAATAAAAACATTAATCTTGTACAAAAGCATTTCTCATGTATATTTGATAAGCCTGTTTGCCTTTGTTCATATTCACATGTGAAACATTTTCATTCATGGAATTAATTTTTCACATATGAATTAATCAATTTTAAACCTTCAGTCAGTGCTGAAATGTAGGTACTAGCCTGAGACTTGAAGATGGGTGCATGGAAACCTTTTCTCCATTAAATTAGGAAGAAAATTAAGAAACAAAGAAATGAAGACAAATCATTTAAATGGACCACTTAACCAGAAAAGGCTCAGTTTTAATGGAAACAGGCTGGGCCGGTAGGTAGTGTCTGTTTAATCCAATTCCTCTTGAACTTGGATTATAATAAATGTGTCAGATAAACCAGTGGTGTATGATGTGATAATCTGATCATAAAGACGTGCATTCTTCTATTCTCTGGGAAATAATTGTATTAAATAACAAATCCCAAAGATGTGGTATTGACACATGAAACAATGCAGTTGAAATAATTAATTCATTGTAATTCCAGTGTTGCCCACTGGAATTTAAAAGATAATGTCATTGGAGGCACTGTGCAAATTTGTGTCTTTTTAATTTTATGATTCATTATAATAGTGTTAATTGTTTCCCAGATTAATCTACAAGAGAGATGTGATATTTTTCTGTGGCAATGATGTCATCAAACCACTGTTTTAAAGAAATAGGTGGCCAATCTCAGTGAAATTACATTAATCTGTACATGTTAAATTACATAAAAGCAGCATTAATTCCAACTCCATGTGAATATTGATGGCTAGTGTGTTATTTGAACTGTGGACTCAAGGTCTGATCACACTGGCTGAAGAAACGACTTTTAAATGAATAAATTATTGATCAGATTACTGACAAAATAGCACAGAACAAGACCTACATATAAATTACAGCTGCACCAGTCTTGGCTGCATGTGGTGCATGGACAGATGTTTTAAAAAGGAATAGCTTTTATATTCTCTTTGTAAGTCCAGATCATCTTAAAATGATGGTTAGATCCTGACAGAAAAGGTTAAAGTCCACCTGTAGATGAAGGACAAAGCAGGGCCAAAGTAGAGCCAGATATTTTGAGAAGGATGTGGAATTAAAGTAAAACCATTTTATAAGCACATAGGGATTATTTTATCAAGAGGAATATTTTAAAATATTTAATGTATTACTTTTATGTGTTAGTGCTGGTCACATAATCCTGTGCTGTGGGGTTAGACGGATAAGAAATAAAATAAGATACATTATTACCATCTGTTCATCTGCTCAGACTAAAACAAACAGAATTGATTCTCCTGAGGTTTGCACTGAATGCTGCAGGTTTCTTCAGGAACTCCAACGGCACAGACATCCTGAACCCTGTTACTTTGGATTTCATCTGCAGTATAACCCTTGCTCACCTCTCATAATTGAGCAATCCTCCTGCGTTAGTCTCAGCCTTGTTGCTGAGGCAACAGGGCGACCTCAGAAAATGAAATAAAGGGGTCTGAGCGCATCAGGTCAGTCTATGTTATTTCCATGTCTGTAGGGGGGAGTGAACCCACCTGGGGAATTCACATCAAGCTGAGTCCAGCCCGCCTGCGTGCTCAGATCTTGGCCTTCTTCTCACACATGACAGAGCAGCAGTCACAAACACTTTGTTTGTGTTGTTTTCAAATGTTCACAGTGCTAAAAATGCCTCTCCATATTTCCAACGTCCGCTTAACACCTGCAGAATGTTTCGAAATAAGGTCACAGCCATATTTAAACTGCAGATACACCTATTTAATTGAGAACCTTGCACTGACGATTATGGCTCTCAGAGCCACAGAGTGTATCGATACAAAGAAATATCAGCTATGGTGTTGAAAAATATGTAAAATTCTATATACATTTTTAAAAAACAGAATTCTAATATATTTCCACGATAACCTCTCGAAAGCCTGGGGGTTAATATCAGTAAGTTTAATGGATATAAGTACCACATATCCGTTTACACCCCTTTCAAAATAAGATGATAGGGCACAAAAAGCGCTCACTCATCAGTGGTGACTTTTATTTTTAAACTCTTGACCGGAATCTATTTTTATTATTTTTTTAATTCCACACGCCAACTTTCTCCTCTCTCCTTCCCTCTCCCTTTCTCTCTCCTTCTCCCCTCCTTCCCTTCCTCTCTCTCTCCTTCCTCCCACCTCTCTCTCTCCTTCCTCCCACCTCTCTCTCCTTCCCCTCCTCTCTCTCTCCTCTCTCTCTCTCTCTCCTTCCTCCCACCTCTCTCTCTCCTTCCCCTCCTCTCTCTCTCCTCCCCCCTCCTCTCTCCTCTCTCTCTCCCTCTCGCCCCCCACCCCCTCTCTCTCTTTAGTATCCCTGTATTTGTTGCTCGCTCTCCGCCGTCTCTCTCCATCAGCAGAGTTGAGCGTACACGCGCAGGAGCTCCAGTGTCGGCGGCGGCGGCGGCGGCGCACAGTTTCGTTACGGACCCCCACGTTTCCTCACCTGAAGTGTCGATTTCCCGCACCTGTCGAGCAAGAGGAGCTGAGGAGGAGCTCAGAGCAGCAGAGAGCGGTCCCACAGACGCTAAAGGTGCCTAAAGCAGTGGAGAGCATGATGGAGGTATGCAGGTCATGGAGGAAAGTAACTCTTCTCATCCTCACCTTCCTGTCAGGTCAGTGAATGCATCAATTTATTTTCATGGTCGCGACAGACTTTGATCACGTGTTTCCAGTCTGAGAGTTTTAAGCTGTAACTTTTAATTGGACATTGCACTGGTGCTGATATCCGTTTTCGTGAATGGGCAGAAAAAGCGCTTGGTTATTTTAGAAAAATCTGTTTTACTCCTTGTGAATTTGACTGGAATCGTCCTCCGTTTGTGGAGTTCCATCCTGGTTCCACGATAGGATTTAATGCTGAAACACCTGTTTGTTTGACACAGGTGTTTTACACATGATTATGTCTTCCAGAGAAGAGTAATCTCTTTATGTCTGCTGTAGCTTTGCCATCACTCTCTAGTAAACCTACTTTCACTGATATCAGTGCAGCAAACACACACACACACACACACACACAGTGTGGATGCGTCTACCATCTTTTCTGACTGAAAACTGGGGCAGGATGCAGCAGCTTGAGTGGTCTGAAAATGTGTTTAAGTCAAAATTGTTTCACACCTTATGATTTGTCTGTCGATAGAGCTGATCTTAAACAATCCTGAGGCCCTAAAGTGGAAAGTAATTCGACTGGATGCATTAGCACCGAATCAATGTCTGTAAATAGCAACAAGGGATTTCTCAGGAATTGTGAATTTCATTGTTTGTCTTGACTTTACCAAACCCTGAGCATCAACAGAGGCAGCACACAGGTGGATGGTGGGTCTGAATGCTCGTTGTTGAGTGGAAATATCTCATTCTCGTGTGGCTGAGCCGCAGATTTTTATTTATTTAGTCAGGTAGCTCCATTTCCGGTGAGTCTCCTGTTTCAGATGAGAGTGTGTTGGCAAAGTCCCTAAAAGTCAAGGTAACAGTGTCTGCGGCATTAGCCATACAGGTCTTCCTCCCAGACAAGTAGTCCCTAGTATACCCTTTAATAAAGATTATTAAGACCAGTTGAGGGAAAATGAAATTATTCCATTTGCCAAGGATAGTTTGCTCATGTAGATTAAATCTGAATCATAACAAGTTATTTTAAATAGATGTAAAAGAGTCAAAGCATCAAAGTGTAAGTTTGGTTAAAACATGTGACTGAACAGTCTGTTCTGGGTAGGTTAATGCAGTCTGACATTAGTCTTCACTTCTGAGTTTGTGGTTCTCCTTTACTGTTGCCAAAACATCACCTGTGCTGACACAGATGATGTGAGAGGGAGGGGCATAACCTGAGGAGACGGAGGTGAGCGGCGCAGTCATGGATCAGGGTCATGGCATGTAGTCAGTGTTTGCTGGCAGGTGTGTCCTGAGCGCACGTGATGGTGGAGATCCTGACAGGAAACATCCATGAATAGCAGTCTGTGCAACAGGAAAGCTGAGGGTTCCTCCAGCGTGTCAACAGGAAGTGAGCAAATATCCTCTGCAAAAGGAAAGAAGCCCATTTATATTGTTAGTTAGAGTACTTCAATCACAAAAAGAGAGAAAATACTAATTTCCTTCTAAAGTTATGCATTCAGAATTCTTCTCTGATATAGCAACCCCCCCCAAACAGACACACAAACAAGTGCACAATGAAAATACAATAAAGAACAACCACAGCAATGAATAAAAACAATAAAATATGCTTAAAGCCCACAAAGGTTAGACACTACTAGCCACATACCATTCATTTACAGCATTAACCTGTCCATCTTAGTCTACATGAGTAATCCAAATTAATCTGTGGCAATTTCCATTTCCAGAAAAGCAAAGAAAGGTCACTCAATTCTCATTTAAATGATTTTCATTTCCGGTTTAGCGTGTGCACCCAGCTAATTGTGACATTAAAACCTCTGCCCGTGCCTGTGCTATCTTCACACAATTATCGCTCACTTTCTCTGCAGTACAGTTACATAAATTTACCTGTTATTTGACTAAACTTGCATGAAGCCATTAAGACTGGCTCAGTAAAGTCGTGTTTGGATCAAATGATTTGAATAGCTTAGGTTCAGTGTGTCCACCTAACTGCTGCGTTCTCCTCATTTTTGAATTGGTCCCCCTGTTCTCTTCTAAAGAAACTAAACTCACTTATAATAGCCTGGGAATAATCCACCCTTTTATTGGCAGAATTACACTTAAGACCAGTCCCTGTCCTTAAAATGATAACCCATAAATAAAATGTTTAATCTTAGTTTAATCTATCCCTATAGATTATCTTATCTTCCCAGTAGAGCGCCATTGAAAGGATAAACACCATTGTATGTGGCATTAGAAAAACATTTCCATGTATGTTTGACCTAAGAATCCATTTACACAGAGTAATCTAAAGACCAGGTCCATGGCATTAGTGGGTTCTCTATTATTTTTGGACAGAATGTTGTAGCAGTGTCCTGAATTCCAGCCCCACTTTGAGACAAAAGGACATCGTCACTGGATTTCCAGGTAGCTCTCATTGTGGATTTTACTTATTCAACAAGGTCAGTCCATGTAGGCTTCAAAGCGCCTGTTTGGACGTGATCTTGATTCTTCCCGATGTAGAACAGTAATTATTAAATATGGAACCACCACCACTACCATTATAACGCCACATGTGTCCTGTTTACCCTTGATATCACAACATGACTCATACTGATTAATATAGAGCAATCGTGGCCTTTCCTGTATTATTACTGTCACTGTGGCGAGACGCCATTACTAAATATTATGATGTGTCCTTAAGACTAACAAAGGGAGGACCGTGGTAGGCAGTGGGCCTAACGAACAACTAATGCCTTATCTCTAATTGCCTATTTCTTAGAATAATACCAAATGGATGTTGAGCAGATCCCCTCTCCACTTTGAGCTGGGATTAGAGCTGGAAGCCTGTATGTGTCCCCAGCAACTAGTGCAATTTTGATTGACCATGGAGATTGAAGGATTTATCGGTACACACGTAATGACTAGGAAATACAACTGTGTACTTTTTCATCTCAGGCCAGGAATTTTACTGTCCAATCGTAAGTCAAATGTGCCAAATACCTCTGATAATCCATGTATATATACCCAGCCTGTTCTCCTGACCACGAGGTTCAGGAGAACAGGAACCTGAAGGTGGTTTAGTGCAGGTCCAGATTCAGTGATGGGTAAGGACATTCTTAAAAAGGAAGCAAGACATCAGCTTCTCAAAGAGTAGATTTAGAACCTAGACGACAAACTTGCATTTTGTCTCATCTTGTCTTCTTAAGCTTTATCCAGAACCGGGTTGCAGGGGCAGCATCCTAAAAGGAGGTTCACCTTGTGACTATGTTCTCTCTTCACCATGACGGTCTGGTACACCGGCTTCATAACTGCAGCGGCTGCACCGATCCCTCTGTCAGTCTCACCCTCCATCTTTCCCTCACTCATGAACAAGACCCCGAGATACCTGAACTGCTCCGCTTGAGGTAGAACTTCTCCACCAACCCGGAGAGGGTAAACCCCCCTTTTCCGGGCCAGAACCACGGTTTGGAGGTGATAATTCACATGGCGGCGGCTTCGTACTCGGCTGCAAACTGACTCAGGACATGCAGGAGGTTGATGAAGCCAACACCATCGGCAAAAAGCAGAGAAATCATGTGGTTCCGATTCTGGACTCCCCCCGGCCCCTGGCTACGCCTAGAAATTCTGTCCATTAAGCTTATGAACAGAACCGGTAAGACAGGGCAGCCCTGGCGAAGTCCAACATGCACCGGATGTTTTATGAATCTTTACATTTATTTTTAATGCATGTTTTTTTTATTATATTTCCATTTAGAAGTACCGTAGTAATTTTTTAAAAAAAGGGTTCTGTGAAAAAAGCAACACTTCAGTGTCAGTTATGCAGATTCTTAAAATAATGCAATTAGGCCCGGGGGCATGTAAATACCTTCATCTAATTATATTACCTTAATTAAAGTCAGATTCACAGGATTACTACTCTGATTAGAAATGTGGAGCGCTTCAGTATTAGCTGGGTATTTTAAAAGCTGCTTTGACCTCCAGAGACCACATGGGTCTAACCAGAAGAGCTGTGACATGCTGTAATTCCTGCCCCACATTCACTGAGTCAACTGACTCACTACTATTTTTAAGTGTACACAAACAGTCATATTTTAGTTCCAATGTGAGATCAGCTGTGGGAAAAGAGCTCAGGGACTGTGTGAACATACACTATGAACGTGTGAAGTTCCTTTAAACCTGATGGAGACAGACAGAAAAACAGTCAGACAGAGAGAGAGAGCGAGAAGATGGACAGACAGTCAGACATGGACCCACGCTAGAGTCTCACACGGGGAGGACTGGTCAAACACAAACAGAGACACACAGAACTTATGGACAGCAACTTATGGATGAAGACTACACAGACACACCTACAGACAGATGGACAGAGACGCTCAGAGCGTCAGTCATGTTTAAACAGCGATAAACACAGAGACAATCAGAGACAAATACAGACCAACAATGTCGGAGACAGAGACGATCAGCGACAGCCCAAGAGAGGCAGTCGAAACAGTTGGACGGACAAAGACGGTATCGGCGTTTCAGCAGAAACATCCATGTCAGGATGTGGAGGAAGACGTTCGTGTCGTTGCTGGACTTCCTGCGATGTTCCGTCTCTATCATGGACCCCTCAGGGGTCATGAGAAAGGCACTGGGCCACTTTCCCAACATCAGGTCCTGGCCTGGGGACTCTTAAAGGCACAGACACACATGACCAAATTTTCCTCTTCCTGACTGAAACATCAGCGTTGGCGCAGCTGGACCGACTGGATCTGGATATTTATAATCTGTTGTTGAGTGATTAATTCATGTTAAAATGCCTGTAAACTGAGATACAAGTCAGTAAACATGCACATTGTTTTTCAGAGTTATTCTCGGCAGATGGTAGTTTCCAGCTTCCTTCAGTGCCATGTTTAGAAATGAATGAATCGTATATAATAGTATATTTATAGAGGCATTTTTGGAGATCACTGGGTTCTGTTTCAACTGGTAATACTATAGTGCTGCCTCTCACCACACGAGACTCCAGTGCTGACTACACGCCTATTATACACATTACGACAGCTCATTTAGGTGGTGAGCCCCACTACTCTAAGTAAACACTGGCAATCTCCTGGGTAATCACTATTTTCCATCAACAAATCAAATACCATTATAGAAAACATGGGCTTTAAAGTCATTTTGGAATCTAGAGGCGCTGGTGATGGCAGGGTTTCTCCTTCCTGCTCCTCATGTAATAACAATGCCTTTTTATGGTCTGAGCATCTGAGTCAGGTGATGGAATTAGAACAAGGCTTCAGACAGTGGTGTCAGATTGATAAATTCTACTCTACGTGAATGTGTTGGCTTGCTCTTATTTTCTGCTGAATCTCTTTTAAAAAAAATGCAAAAATGCACAAAAATGTAATGGATGCCGTGGGGAAACATGAGGCGATCATCTGGTTTAAATGAACTTTGCCTTTGAGGTGAGAACCGTGAGCTCAAGCTCTGACCTCCACCTTTCAATGCACTTTTTGCACTTGTTGCACTGTAAGAATTTATTTTCAAAAATCAATAAGATGACAGAAAATGACCTGCACTAAATTAACATCTTGAGATTCTGGTTGAACTGGTAATAGCACCAACCCAGTGGCACCTTCTCCTCTGTGTGCTCCATCCTGTTAGTATCAATGTTGTCATGACATCAGATGATTAGCATGTCTAAATAATTAGTAAAATAAGGCTTTAAGAGATTCTGACTGTCAAGTATTTAGGATGTTGGTGCAAGAAAACATCATCGCCTTCTGTTTACAAAACACATTGAATCTGTAGCTTTTTTATTTTTGTGAGACTTTAAAGCTGCAGTTGGGAGGATTTGGCTGAGAAATGCCAGGAGTTGTCTGTATTCCTTAACTCTGCCTCATGTCATTTCACGCTCTTCTTCATACTTGAGGTTATTTTTTTGCCAGTGGTATTTACTGATATTTGCATGAATAGACATTTTTTTTGTTTGTTTTTTTTGGGAGGGGGGGTTGTCATTGTATCTGTTGACATTGCCTTTGATAAGCTCCTCATGCTTTTAATAAGGATTCCCACACCAGATGTGACTGAGACTTCTCCAGGCTGAGTTGACGTTTGATTCAGGACTCATGGATTCTTGTAAAAGCCATCAGAAGGAGTGGGCAGGTCCAGAGGAGCTGGGCTATTCTCACAGATGCTGTGTCTCATGTTTTTGTCGTAACGGTCGTTTTAAAACCACGGCTCTAACGTGACTTCAGCTGTTGCTTTTCTGGCTACGTTTATTCCCTGGATTGATATACAACATTAGGATTATTCTGACTGATATTATATTTCCGATCATAATCATTACTCATACTACTTCTCACATTTGCTCACATTAAAAACTCCTTTTGGGTCCTCATGATTTCTTCATTATTTTATTTGGTTGTTTTTTCCCCAGTTGTTTGTCTTCCTTCAGTTGTTTACCTGCATTACTTATTTACATTGTGGGGCTGCTTCCATGAGTTCATTTTTTTTCACTCCATTGTCACAGTACTTTGTGGATCCTGTTTTCTTTTTTTCTATATAAATAAAGGACTCATTATATAGTACATATACAGAACACTATGCATTATTCAACAAAAGACCCAAGTACTTGATGATAAGTTATATTTCCGCCTAAGGTCAAAAGAGCTTAGTCAAAAGCAAAGCGTGTGATGTGCTTAATGTGCGCAACATATCGTAATACAAATCGCATAGCATGTGTTTGTATGATTCATAAGACTTTCATTCTATTCAGAACATAAATGTCACTTTAATGAGGGAGCGCTTTACACGGAGAGGTCATGAATGATCCTGAGGACAGTATAAGATAACATGACACATGCAATGATCAGTTTAAGTCCAGATGTCGCAAGCTGTAAACAACTGGATGTGATCATATATCCATCTGACTAGCATAAAAAAAGATGTTATCTGCCCAAGATGTGGACAGACGGGTATTGAGGCCATGGGCGGAGTCTTAAATTATTCCTACTTGGAGGTACTTAGGTGGGAGTGGGGGTTGGGGGTTTAGAGCCTTCAGGCACATTGACATAATCCTGGCTTTCTTCTTGAAGTGTTTGGAAAGCTCATAATGACACTCTGCCAGTCAAATATCTATCTGTGAGCTGCTGCTGCGTCTTCCTGTAGTTATCGCGGAGTCTGAGTGATAGACACATATCATATTAATGCGCTCAGAAATCTGTGACAGCGTGACTATGGTGACTGAAAAACTGTCCCTCTTTTGGAGGTTTTTAAGTTTTATTTTCAGATATCACACCAGGGGCCACATTAGTCCGTCCTTATTACTGTGAAACTGTGATCAATCGTTCTGATCAAATATCCCCTTAAATTTTATTTTAACCAGCTGTGACTTCTATTTGTGTTGAGCTTTAGTTAAAAATCTAAACTTGTGTACAGTTCATGAAGTACTTTATTGTAACCCTGACGAGCAACAGCACAGATATATTGTAAATATTATTTTATTTTGTAATTATTTTCTGTTGTTTTCACATCCAGAGAAGTTAGACAATAGTTGCAAAGGCTGATTTGCGACAACTTTCTTAGCTATTTCACTGAAAATGTTCAATTATATTTCATTATTTTATTTCTGGTTTTTGACACCTGTGTGCAAAACTGTAATACCTGCAGCCCAGCGAGAGACACATAAAGTAAATGAGCGTAAAGAGTTGATAGCAGGAGGCAACAACGTGGAAAAAGTCATTATTGTAGAAACTGTTAAGCTGCAAATTGAAGTTCATCATTGTTAATGTTCTTGTGAGGCAAACCGTAGTTTGAAAATCCTAAAAATCCTAAATCCTAAAACTACCCACCAGTGTGGATAATTATTGTGCCTATTGGTCAATAAAAGTTTGTAAAATAAATAAGTTAATTTATTATTATTACATATATCTTAGATTTCTTTGAATTGATGCTTTTATTATTCGCTTTCTTCCTTTCAGGTTCATTTTCCTCTTCCTCTTCCTCTTCTCAGCCTTTCTTCTTTATCCCTTTTCTCATGAGTGCGGCAGCTCCAACATCTCATCAGCATTAGTGTCTCAGGTCAGCAGGGAGGGCCACGTGCATGTCTGTGCGTGCGCGCACACGTGTGTGTTGGAAAAGTTCTGCCTTTTGTGTGTTTGGACTTCATCATTGCAAATGATCTCTACTAGTGCTGGATGTAATTATGGAGTTAGTATCTATTATCTATTTTCCGTCACAGGCGGCTTCACTCTGGAGAATGCGCGGGTGATGTCATTATCTCCGTAATGGCTCAGAGGTTTCACCCCCTCATCATTGCCCCCCCACCCCCTAGCCCATATTCGGGTATAATTACTATTTATTGAAAATATCACCCCTGCTGTCTGCTGAATGATGCAGCACCTCAGTGTGGGGGAAGGCATGGCGTAATTAGATTTCTCTTTTCCGTGTGACAGCAGCCCTCAGAGAAAACATGGCTTTATCACATTAAGTGCTTTTAAGAAATTATTCGCATGCTTTCATGTTGAACACATGAAATGATTCCCGTTTCCCCAAATCGCAGCTGGAAAAATCATCCGTAATTACGAATGATTATGGATGTTACGTCTCCAGCAACGTTTTGACATTTCCTCAGAACATGTAGACAAAGATAATGATCTGCAGATAAATTAAACCCGAGGCGTCGCAACAGCACATGTTGACAGATCATCCTGCTCCTGATAATCCCAGGATCATTATTGAGGTGAGGTAAAAATAAGCATGAGAATCAATACTCTCATTTGGATGTCGAGGTAATTTTAGCTTTTCGGTGAGCAGGTGAGGATTGAGCCATGTCGAAATGATGCTGAATGTGATACCACTGCAATGTTCTGTGGGGAAATAAAAAAAAATAGCACTTCTTATAATAACCAACACACTTTGTGAGTGTTTATCTGTAATTGAGCAAATCTCATTCCACAGTCAGCTGTGTAGTGACATTTTCCACTGATTAGCAGCTCTCTTGCTCCTTTAAACATTTGAATATATGTTTGATGTTTAAAATATGACTAAAATATTAGTAAAAGTAGAATCAATGGTTAAAGGTCAATAAACCTCACAGATGAACAATAAAGCACTACACTGTAGCAGACATTACTGGTAAATCTACAAGAAAAACCTGTTCCTGTGGTGTGAACATGCCAAGAATTGAGTACTTGTAATAAATAGTTGTAAGAACTATTGAGTGCCAGCCTTCAGGTGACAAAGATCGTTAACTTTGAAATGATTGCATTGAATTTTGTACACAAAAGTCTGTTTATCTTTTGACCCAGCTTGAAAAACACTGACAAGCCCATGTCAACATGAGTAGTGGTTTTATATTTACCTGTGGCCTCTCACCACTCTGCAGCTCTACATAGGTGAACCTGTAGTTTTCCATCAGGGCGCTGCCTTGAGTATCCAGATCATTCACTCACATTCCCCTCAGCCGACTTACACCTTCTTTACCCAGTTGGGTGATACTTTCCTTTCGTTCCATCCTTTTATATCAGCATTAAATGATAATGGCACATTTGTAGGTAAACTCGAAATTAAGTTCAATCTATTTCATCATTTAACTACTTGCTGTAGTTTTTATCTGATATAATTGTCTCCAAGACTAAGAAAGTTTCTAGTTCAAACTCTTTGTTGCCTACACAATTGTTTATGAAGTGCAACCATTGAAATCAAATGTTAGAAATATTAAATCAAAAGTTTATCAAAATTCTTTGAATATACTGCAGAAAAGGAATAATGCTACAATGTGTCAACAGACAGGTAGTTCATGCTATTAATAGGTTTGTGATCCAGAAACTCCTAACACAGACGTGGCCACGTGAGGTCAGAAAGAACCAAGGTGCCGGTGCAGAACCACTCCCAGTCTGACAGTGGGTGTAAGGATTTCCTGCTCGTGAAAAACAGCAGTCAAGGTGCTTCTGTCCAACATGTGGAGATCTGTACAGGCCTCCAAAGACACACCTACCCAGATAATCACTGACCCACCACCATAGAACATCAGAACACCCTCCACACCGTCACATCATGTCCTCAGGATGAATCTGCTCATCCATGAAGAGAATTGTAATGCTCAGAAACTTTCTGTAGATGCTCAGAAACCCAAAGCCTGACCTGATAAGTCAGCTTTTGACAGTTTAGGGAGACCGATGCATAGAGTTGGCCTGTTGAAAGTCATTTTGTAGCTCCCGCCTGCTCCTTTTATACAAAGCAGTAGATAGCAATCCTGCTGCTGGCTCATCTGTGTACTTCAACCCCCCCTTCCCCCCTTTCCTGGTGTACTGGCCTGTCTCCTGCTATCTTCCCCATGGGCTTGACACTGTGCTGGGAGACAGAGCAAACCTTTGACCACTACGCATATGAATAGAAGAGCGGAACAACCTGAGCAAATTCTGGGAGCAGAAGATACATCTTTTACTACAACTCCTCCTCTTACAGCTGCTGCTGCTACTGCTATACTATTACTGCTACCAATACTACCAGTATTAATAAGAACAAAATATAATAATGCTTTTGTAGAACCTTGTCTTGCCAGATTTTTGTCATGTATTTATCATTCAAACATTACATTTCTGCTCCTCACCGGGCATTTTTATCTGTCAGCCACTTTCAATAGAAGCATTGTGTTCCTTGACATCAGTTTAAGTTTCCATCCAGAACAATGGACTGTGAAGAGTTGTGTAAAGAGACCAGTGGAAGGCACCAAAAAAATGATAACTTTGTGTAGCGTTGAGCGCTAGCTTCTTCCAAACATCCATATAAATCCCCCTTCATCCACGGTTGTATCTGTATGCAGCAGCGGCGCTGTGCACGATCATGGGCTGTGCAGAGGAAAGCCTCCATAATCTCCACCACACATGTGTTTGAAGAGGTGGAAGTCTTTCTGCTCAGTGTTAAACAGGATCTATTAGGATTAAATTTTATTGCTGACTCTGTTTTAGAGTAGAAGTGTGGAAATTCTCACAATTTGAAGTCACACGTCTCTTGCCTGCAGGCTTGTGCTGTATTTTTACAGCCCGTAAAGCTTCCAGCCGAGGATCATCATTGATGCTTTGGTTCTTCATTTGAGACTGGTCATTATGTTGCCTGATTTCCTGAGGCCAGCCATCCGCACGGGCCCATTAACCTCACACATTAAGACTAATTAGGCAAAGTGCTCACTTTAGGAGCCAATACTTTCACTCTGTGGCTTGTTTATGTGGATGCACACACAATATACTGATGGTACTTTGACCACTTATCAACTTTGGTAAATTTCCAGTGTTGTGATCCCCACATGTTTTTTTTCTGTCTAGCAAAAGCTCTTTTTCCATCACAGAAACCCAGAATTTGCACCTTTTCACCAAATTTACCTAAGAAAAACGTTCCAATTTTTTGTCCTATAAAAGTACCTAATGGTGGTGGTGGGGGGGGGGGACTTTTCATGTTCCCTTGAATTCTGGAAGGCCAGGAATGTGTGCTAAAGAATGAGTAGCCTTTATTTAATTCCTACAAGCTTCACGTGCTTGTTTCACCATTTCAGGTGAGCAACACAATGTGGAAACAGGATCCATCAGGAACAAAAGTCAGAGGGAGGGATCCAGACAATATTCACACTGAGATTAAAAAAGAGATAAAAGGATATATTGTAAAACTAAGACACAGTTTAATACTTGCTTAATAATTGAATATCTTTAAATGGAAACTGCAACTTTGTAGCCATGATTGTAAGTCAATTTGCTTTATGGTGTATTAATAAGTAATTCATAATTTATGACATTATATGCCATATTATAATTCATACTGTATGTACATATATAAAGACAGGGGCCTTATTTAATGCCTTAATCATGCTGTCACATGAAATGAAACTCCTCATTTGCTATTACCTTTTTTCCCCCTCATGCGACCCTCACTGCCCACAGCCAGCACATTGCCATCCATTCCCCCACTGGAAACATCTTAATTATGACTCTTCACACACACACACACACACACACACACACACACACACACACACACACACACACGCCGACTCCTCTGCTCTGTTCTGATCTATAATGGCTCTCTGGAGTCCCTCCTCCTGCTACTATCATGATGATCAAAAAAATAACGTAACAGAGTTTAATAGTCGCATTGACTCACTCTCAAACCACAGAGGAAAACTAGTCTCATCACTTCCTCTGACACTTTCTGTCACATCAGAGGTATCAGGCGCAGGAGACACCATCATAACTCCTCGGAACCTCCCAAACCTGTCCCTCATCTCTCTTCTACCTCCTGCCTGTGCTAAAAATAGCCCACGCTGTCAAGTGCATCCACATTTTTTCCTTTCTGTCACTCTTTCTATATCCTTACTCACTTTCCCCAGTTATTTATAATTGACGACTGCACTTCTTTTGCTCTCTGCAGGTCATGTGACACCATTGCTGACAATTATACATGTCTACTCATCAGCGCAAGCACATTGTGTTTAAAAAATAAGAATAATTTATAGGCGCCTCACATTCAAGGATACTTAATGTAATATTAAGTTTCTCTTTTAAACTTCATTTAAACTTTTTCAATACGCTTAGCATGTGGATATTAAGTGGCCCCCTACACCTTTTTTTAACCTAAAATTCATCCAAAAATGACATGTGCATTTTTGCACATGTGCATGAGTTTTCTGGCCTGTATTGCAAATAAAGTGCTGTTTGATTTTTTTTTAATCTGTGGGTTATTTCAACATCAAATTATTAAAAATGGATGGAAGGAATTTATTCTGTTTTAGACTTGCACTGAGGAGGATCATGACTGAGACTCGGCAATGACAACACAAGGTCATGAGCATCCTATGAGTGCTTGGTGGTGCAGTGAAACCACAAACAAGAGTCCTCATAGCATTTGAATTCCTGATCTGATGTCTGTCTACAGAGTTTCTGATGTCCAGACTCCCTTCCCACTCTTTTCTGAAGATCCATGGTCTCCTTGAAAAGATCCTCCTGTGCATATAATTTTCCCAATGCAGGATTTCTGTTGCATTTGGACCAAAGGAACAAACGTTGCCACCAAAGAGGGATTTTACACATTTTGACACAGAAGTGGAGCAGAATACCTAAAGTACTTAGATCTCTGCTGGTGAAGATAAAAGAAAGGCTGGAATCTCGAAGAAGTTAATGGAAGAAAAAAATAGAAGGAGATAAAGATTTTTTTTTAGCGTCTGGATGGTAGAAGGGTGGGCAGAGAGGAAGAGAAGAAGAATGAGGAGAAATGAAGAGTGAGATAGTGAGCTGCAGATTTGGCTGTTTAATCGAGTCGGTGAGGATTAGAGTCGGATTATAGAGCAGCAAATTAGCCCGGTAGCTTTAATCTGAGAGGCGGGCAACATATTCCACCAGACATCCATGTGTGTGTTTGTGTGTTTGTGCATGTGTGCGTGCCATGCTATTAAAACAGGCAGAGGATAAAACATTACATACATACTGCTCCAGTTTTGAGAGAAAAACAAAACACTTAATGGTAAGGTTGCTTATTTCTATGGATACATTTCTGTAATTAAGCAGTGACAAAGGTCATTTACAGGCAAAGGTTGGACGTCTAATTCTTTAAAAATGACTGAATAAGAAACACATTTGCACAGTGATCAATAATGCAAATGTCAGCCATTTTTACATGAGTGCAAATGATTTTGCTGCTGTATTAGTGACGCTCTACATGATACAGCACATCAACCTTTAGTCTTATTCACATTCACTTGAACATTTTGTAATAAATATGAACTTCTACTGGAGGTCCAGCTGCTGTGCTGTAAAGCACTGACCTGTAAAGTGAGCAGACGGAAGGAATTATTGTCCAGTCTAGAGTGAACTGAAGTGAATGCTTCAGTTCCCTGAACAGACCAGCCTGGATGAAACCTGATCGGGGCAGGTAGGTTATGCACCTGTGAGTCCCCCCCCCCCCCCCCCCCCCCCCACACACACACACACACAGAATGGGAAAAAGATATGAGCACTACAGCAGCTAGTTTATATGAGCTTTACTGAGGTTGGCATGTGGCATTAACTTTACACATCTGTACATTAGAGATGATGGTGAGGAGAAGGTTGAGCATTTTTGTTGTTTGTGCACGTGCATGTGTGCTTAAGCGCGCACGTGTGTGTGCCTGGGTGACATGAATGAATTCTCGAGCCTCCAGTAGCACCTTGAAATGTTTAACATTGTCTATCCATTGGTGGAAGCCCTCAGAGGGATTCATATAGGCCTAAGAGGAAGAAAATGTTGTTTTTCTCACATCAGTGAACAACAGTGGCAAAACATGCTAAAGGGATAAATCATCTCATATTTGCCAGGACAAACTTATGGTGCTTGTGGCTTCGGCTTTTCCTAAGACCATGCCAACACACATTTTTCACTGTTTTTTTTTTTTTTTGCTCTTGTAACCTATTTTTCATTTCCTGCTGTAACTGAGGAAGAGAATTTCACAAAGATGAGAGTCAGTTTTCATTTTAGTTTAGGTTGAACTGTTGAATATTTGGACAGTTCTGGGAGTTTAGGGATGTATTTTGTTCATATTAGACGTTAGGTGACCTCTTTTAAGGACATTACCGGTACTATCAGAATAATGTTAATCAGTGGTGACAATATACATACATGAAGAACGCCTGCATAGTGCTGGGACTCCCCAGGTAGATCACCTCCAAATGAGTGAGCTCTGTGAACACACTATGGCTCTGATAGCTGTCCTTAATATGATTATAACTCCTTCTCCGATGCCACTGGTCCACAAAGGGACACATAGGCTGTTTCTCTATATGTGGACTCCTCAGTCCTTCATTATGAAGGTTCAAATCCAAAGTTCACAACCTGCCAACAATGCTCAGTGTTTCCTGGAAGCGTACTTGCTCCACTCGTTTTGCTAAGTATGTGAGTTGTGCTGATTTGGGCCGTTAGGTATCCCACAATGCATTTCACCTCAGCCAAAGGCAGTAGCAGCAGCAATGGTGGAACATACGCACTTCAGGTGTTCTTATACAGAAGATCACAAGAGAGTGCCTGTGTACTGTGACTTGAGAATGGCAATAGGCTGTATGCCACCAAGGCCCATGACAGTCAAGAAGTGACATATTTGGCCTTGGCTACTCCAGAGTGCTTGTTTCAGAGGAAGAAGAGAGTGTTTGCATTATACATGCTGGCTGTTATTTTCATCACACGCTGCTGTCAGGCGCCATTGTCGTTCCTGCGCCGTCAGCACAAACTGCACCATTCAGATTGTTTCTTACCCTTCCCTCCTCCTCTCCCCCCATTTGTTCCATACTTTCACTTTATTCCATGCCTTATGGAAATGGAGTTGGAAGCTCCATTAACTGTTCCTGTTGTCAAGTTCCTGGTTGGGGGTGGGAGTGGGATGTACTCCAAAAGTCCAGCTGCTTGTTGTCACTAGACAGGAAAATGGCTGTAGAGCTCCATGCATTATTTCACACAGCAAGTGACACAAATACCAGCAGACACCAGGGTGTCAGCCAGAGGTGTGTGTGTGTGTGGTGTGTGTGTGTGTGTGTGTGTGTGTGTGTGTTGTGTGTGTGTGTTGTGTGTGTGTGTGTGTGTGTGTGTGTGTTTGCATGCAAGTGTGGGTGTGTGAGAGAGAAAGAGCGAGAGACGCAGTGGTAGGAGATGTTCACAATTTTTGTTGTCATTTGTTAAAAACAAGTAGTAAGTAAGTGATACAATAATAGTGAGTACAAGAAGAGTCCTTTTAAATACTCATAATCTACACAATCAAGTAAAAAAATTATTTATTTTGTACTCAAAACAATATCAAATATTTGCACCAAAATCGCAATCAGAACAAACTCCAAATGGCATAAAATACTGATAATGATTTTAAACACACACATGCATGCGTGCAATCTTTGTACAACACTCATGACAAATAAAAAAGGGGGAGATGTACAGGTAGAGGAGAGACTAGGCAGAGATCATAGAAATACATAAATTATATTAAGTATAATAAACTATTATTATAAACGATAATGATAACAGTATGATAGCAACAGTATGATAGCACAGTATCATAGCAACAGTATGATAACAACAGTATGATAACAACTGTATGATAGCAACAGTATGATAACAACTGTATGATAGCAACAATATGATAACAACAGTATGATGGCAACAGTATGATAACAACTGTATGATAGCAACAGTATGATAACAACTGTATAATAGCAACAGTATGATAACAACAATATGATGGCAACAGTATGAGAGCAACAATATGATAACAACTGTATGATAACAACTGTATGATAGCAACAGTATGATAACAACAGTATGATAACAACTGTATGATAGCAACAGTATGATAACAACAGTATGATAACAACAGTATGATAACAACAGTATGATAACAACAATATGATAACAACAGTATGATGGCAACAGTATGATAACAACTGTATGATAGCACAGTATGATAACAACTGTATGATAACAACAATATGATGGCAACAGTATGAGAGCAACAATATGATAACAACTGTATGATAACAACTGTATGATAGCAACAGTATGATAACAACAGTATGATAACAACTGTATGATAGCAACAGTATGATAACAACAGTATGATGGCAACAATATGATAACAACTGTATGATAACAACTGTATGATAGCAACAGTATGATAACAACAGTATGATAACAACAGTATGATAGCAACAGTATGATAACAACTGTATAATAGCAACAGTATGATAACAACAATATGATGGCAACAGTATGAGAGAAACAATATGATAACAACTGTATGATAACAACTGTATGATAGCAACAGTATGATAACAACAGTATGATAACAACTGTATGATAACAACTGTATGATGGCAACAGTATGAGAGCAACTGTATGATAACAACTGTATGATGGCAACTGTATGATGGCAACAGTATGAGAGCAACAGTATGATAGCAACAGTATGATAGCAACAGTATGAGAGCAACTCTCTGAAAACTGAAAAGAAAATGTTTTTGAGTTTAAAACAAAACAGCCTATGCAGGATTCCGGATAATTACCCCGAGAAACAAACTGAAAACGAGATTACTACGAAAAAAATGGATTTTGAGACAAAGCCACAGCCTTCCCTCTCCTGACTGGTTTCAAACCAGTTCTCTTTGACAGTCAGGAGACCTTCAGCTCCACATTGCTGTGATTTTCATATCAACCCTTTTTCAATTAATATAACTCAGATTTTGCTCCCTTATGTAGACAGGAAACCACGAGGAATGTGGGAAGAAAGCAGGTTGATAGTTAAGGCAGGAAGATGGGCATCATTAATCTCAGGAGGTTTGCCATATGCTGGCTTGCGCTCGCTCCGATGTGCTCGAGTGTTTGTGTGCTCCATCCACACCCTCTTCCTCTTCCTCTTCTGACATTCCACTTCCCATCACAGCAGCCTGCCGCGGCCAGATAAGGCCTCCCAGAACATTGCGCCTTCCCGTCGGCTCGCCGCTCCATCCAGCACCAATTCCACCCGCAGCGATCACTCATTCAGATAAAGGCCAGATAAATACATAAATAAATACACTTTGTCTTCGTCCTCTTTCAACCTAGGGTGGAGAAACAATCTGCGTGTGGAGAATAAAGTTACAGCTTCAGCTGTCCCTCTGTATCGGATGCCGACCAATCACAGGGCTGCTTTACACCATTTAGGTCGGCGGTGTTAAAATCTCAGTTTTGGACTCGTGTTTATTTTGGTATTAGCTTCTACATCAGTTACGGAACCAAGGTGTACCTACATGATGTTGTCAGTGAGCTATGATGGAGACTTAACAAAAGAGTTTGGTCACTGAACGCCACGCCCGTCCTTCCTGATCTGATTCCTTGCAGAGGCAGCAGGAGCGGATGGCGAGGTATCGGGAGGGTCGCTCTTTCTGCTCATTGGCAGGGCTTAATGCATGCGCTGTGTAACTGGAGTCGGGCCTCATTGTCCATTGTACTTGGGGATTGTGGGTAGTGGAGCAGGACACACAAAGGTTGGCTTTAGAGGCTCCTACCTGGGAAGTGTTTGCTTGTCCCCAAGCAGGACTGGATTTAACAGAAGCAACGTTTGGCCTTTGCAGGACAGTTGTGATAATTGTGTTTCTGAAATGGATCCCTTGCTTTGTTTATTACTGCCATCCACCTTTGAAACTTTGAACTGTCTGACATTTGAATTAACATTTTACACCGAGTGTAAACGCGGCAACACTGGACAAAAACGACTTTTCCAAATCCAATTTGAGCAGTCGTAAAGAGAGGAGGATCTCGCTTTTAATTAATGTGGCTCTTATTGATTCTAGTCTCTAATTCATCATTACTGCGACAATCATGAGTGTTGACAACATGCGTTAACGTGAAAAAAGCCAACATGAATGCTAATATGATCAGAAAATGTTTGACAGAATCTGTATTGGAAGGTCGAGTTTAGAGTTTAACGTCCTCCACATTTTTCAGTTTTTCTAATATGGGCGTAAACATGTGGGATTAAATATATCAATTGATCATTTGATCAAAATCCATTTAAACCAGAAAAATCCTTACCTTTTCTTATATGAGTATTTGCTCTTATAAGACAAATATCAACTGTTTTACACAGTTTTTTGTGCATCATTTCAAAATAACCTTTTTTTATATATTCTAAAAATAAGGTTAGTCCCCAAAACAGCTGTTTCTTTAATTCAAACCTTAATTACACCTTATGAAATCTATTCTGTTTACATTTTATTATGCCTTTGTTCATATAGAGTTATCAGAATGCTTTAAATATCACAATAGCATTCATGCATGTTGGGTTTCCCAGCAGAATATTGCCCAAAGCGTCCAAACCTTTCAACATCTTGCGTTCCTCTCATAATGCATCCTGGTGCCACGTGTTCCTCAGGTAAGTGACACACATGCACCAGCCGTCCACGTGATGTAAGATAAAAAGGAAGAAGGGGAACATGCTTGTCTCCATCCGACTTGTAATCATGGATTCATCTCCTGACAGTTGGCCTCATCATCAGCACCAGCTGGTTTTCACCATTGCAGTATAGCAACTATAGATGCGAGTTTGAGTTCCATCTGTCACTGCCTGCAAGAGAAGTAGCAGGTTACACACTTGAGCAGTTGGGTGTTGGTGTGTTGCCGCCATCCTCCAGCCCAGCTCCAGATGTGTCTGCCTCTGTGGGGAGTCTTACCTTTAACTCTGTCTTTGAACACTGATAGGATTAGCAGTGTTCAGGCTTAGCACACAGTCGTCACTGCTTCGCCATCTAACCCAATCAACTCAGAGTGCAATGGGAGCGCACACACACACACACACATGCATGTTTTATTCCCTCTATCTCTAAATCTGTCTCCATTCTCTTTGTGTTTACATGTTTCCATACATGGGTTGTTTCATATACACATTTGCCTGTGGGGTAACTTCCAGGTAATGATTGGATTTTTTTTGAAGATGTATTTAGACAGTAGTTAAGTGGGACATTTCATTCATGCAGTCCTACAAGCAAACACCAGCGCCAGTTCAAAGAGTAGACTTTCAGCTTAGAAAATTCCCACCAGAGTGAAAAGTCCTCCAAAAAAAATTGAGCTCCTCTCCTGACAATCATCCATATTCATCCATGTTGAATTAAAACAAAACGACTTTACAGTTTTACTTTATTTCAGGAGTGATAATCATCAGCATATGCCATGTTAACTTTATTTGAATGACTGTGTGGAAGCATTTAGTCTCACCAAAAGGATCTGAGACAGCAGAGAATAATCAGCTAGCATCAGCTAGCATCAGCTAGCCGAGACACCCCAAGCAGCAGTGTGATTCCATTGTCCGCTTTCTTTTTCAGGACTGATGCATTTAACTCATTTGACAAAAATGTCCCCACTTTTACGTTGTAATTTTCAATTATGGCATTAAACGAGACTTTGCTAAACAGGATAAACCTGTAAACCCTAATCAGAAGGATTCAGTCTGACAGAAGCCAATATAAGCTTAAAACTAAGTCTTAATATAAAAACTGTAGAAATCTGAGAGCACATTTCTCTAAGTAATTAATTGGAGTCTCTGGACCCTGTGCTGTGCAGAGGTAGCACCGATTTAGCATTATTATTATTACAGTGACTGTCCATCTCAGTAATCCTTCTAAAATCAGTCACAAACGAGGGGAGCTCCTCTGTTCCCTAACTTTCTCTTACAGGCTAATACTCAGCAGACAGTGATGCCATCAGCCAGTGTTTAATGTGCTCATGAGCTCAGTTTTTTTGCTGTACTCAGAAGTCACCAGAGACTAAATGGAATCTTTTCTCTCCAGAGACAGGAAACTTCAGAAATGCTTATTTGTGTTTGTTCGCAATAACACGAGGGCTCTGAGGGATCAGCTCAGATCAGATCATTTAAAAAAAAATAAAAATTGTATTGTCACAGGATGCTGATCACTGTTTAATTGAATAGTTACCAGTCAGGTCATATTTATCTCAATTACCATGTTAGCTCATCTTTTCCCAATGGCCAAGCGTAATATTTCATTGACACCCCAAAGCAGAGCTGCTGCTGTGCATTAATCTAAGCATTTGTTCATGGAGACGGAGCATGACACACATTTAATGGTTGACCTTTGAAATGTGACTACAATCAGCTGTGGCTGCACCTGTGACAATGCTGTACATGCTCTGAGCCTCTTTAACGTGGTTAGCCAGTGTAGGAAAGCAAGTAATGCTAATCTTGTTGTCTCCTGCTGCAAAAGATCCAACCTCTCCAGTTCCAGCTGTAAAGATGAGCTTCTTCTTAACACGTTTGCATTTTCAAAGAGGACAGCTTCCCCAGTAAGAATGCTTCCAAGTCTATATCACAAACTCTATTAGAACTTCACCACTCATAAGTAATCTGTTTTGAAGAGGTTTGGATTAGTGTGTGTATTTATTACCATCACTAAAGAGTTGTGACGCACAATCCACTGCCTTCTTTGAGCTGTGATACTTTTCATCTCAAATGTCTCTCATCTTCTCTTTCGCCTTTTTCTTCTGCTGCAGTTTGCTTCCGAGCCTGTAGTAAACACAGTCAGGCAGCTGCGGGGAGATCCGTGACATTTCCAACCAAGGACACAAACTTCACATCACGTACTTTAGGTCAAATTAGCATCTTGGGCTTTACTTCTATTTGCATGTTCACACCAGACAACCTCCTTGTGACACAAACCTACCTTATCTGTGTTTGTGCCGACACCAGATGAATGCCTCCTCCTTCCTTATCTCTGACTCTCTCCTCACCTCTCTCACCTTTCAAGGGTGTGCATGTCTTCGTTCTTAATTATAGACAAACTTTTTTTTTCTCCGTCGTAAGATAAGACTCAATCAATCTATCCGGATGAGAGAAACACTTTTAAGTTGCCACTCTCGATTCCAAAAATATTCCGATCCAATATTAGCAGAAAAAAGCTTCCTGATGGTCAACTCCAGATGTAAATGTATGCAAACATCATTACTGACATCTCAGAAGTTTTAATATCACCGAGTGGAACCTATATTCATCAATATCAGGGAAATGTTTGTCCCCCTCGCCGTGAACATCAACACAAACATCAACATCTGCTCCTGTTAGCTTGCAGAGTGAAGGGGCGGGCCCTCAGTGGCCTGTGCAGTGCATTATGGGAAGGCCGACCGTGTGGCGGTCATTATTCATATTCAGCCTGTCACAGACGTCAAAATCAATCCTCAACATCAATCTGCAGTAGATGCAGTACAAAGAATAACCAAATAATCTAATTATTCTAATTATTCAAACAATGTTCAGGATCATTTCACCGTTGTTTTGAGTTTGCTGCCAATATCAGTCTCCTTTAACCCCAGCAGGCCCAGTATATTAAAACGTGCTTTTTCTCCTTTATTTCTTTTTACACAATAAAATTAACCCCCTGAGAAAGAGCCAGAGGTTTGTAGAGCTTCATATTGATCCTGTACCGAACTCTACATTTAAAAGAAATCATTTGTGTGTCCATATATCTGCACCAATGAGCCACAGTAAAGTCATTAAACCAAAACTCCCGGAATTCCTGGAGGATCCAGCTTTTTAAAGCAGGATTAATCAGGTAGCTTTTGTAGGCCGAGCTTTTCAGACATGGTTGGTTCAGAGGTCTGAGCTCAGCTGCAGTAGCACAGTTGCATGATGTGTCCGGCGTGCTGCCAACACACACACAAACACACACACACACACACACACACACACACACACACACTGGTGTTGTCAGAGTCATATCTCTCCATTATCTCCATCACTGACTGTCTGGATTATTCACATCTTTGTTGCACCTCCTTAAGTGTGTGTAAGAGAGAGAGACAGAGACAGACAGAGAGAGAGACAGAGACAGACAGTGAGAGAGTTATTAGAATTTATTAGAATATACACAATTCATTTATTTAATTATTTTCATTTTGAAGTTTAAAATAAGTAAATGAATTCGTAATATGATAATTACCAAGTGTCTTTGGTTTTGTAGTTGTACATTATTAGTGTAAGATCATGTTGTGTTCTATATATGTCCTGTATAGAAATCTAAATAACTCAATTTGCAAAATATAACATTTGGTTTCAGTTCTGCTGCGGGCTGGGGAATCTGCCCCAGATTTAACTCCACTTTGCAGATGAAGATCACAAATCTATGGTGGTGTAACAGAAGTCCATCATCCAATCACAATCATATATGCCGGTAAATCTGAATTTTAGATAATGGTGTGGTCAGACCCCGTGTACGTTACTGACCTTTACTTCCTGGATGACCTCACTGCTTAACTTCAATTTATACTGAAACTAACAACAAAACACTAATCCCAAAAAAAGCTCCATCATATCAGGAAGTCCAGCTTTTTCCTCCTGTCGTTGTCTCCACAATTCACAGGAAGAGTGTGTGTGTGTGTGTGTGTGTGTGTGTGTGCGTGAGTCTGTCATACTAAATGCTTTTTTTATGTAGTCGGGGAATTGGCAGAGTGGACTTGAGCTGTGCAGTTTTTTTAGCATGGCTCTTTTGCCTAAATCTGGATTAAAACTGAGCCGTCATTGTTTCTCTGGCCTGATAAGATGGATGATGTTGGATGGATGTTTTTTTCTTTTTTATCAGAAGCGCTCAGTAAGCGTCTGGTGCTATGTTGGCTGGCACGTTCTCAGCAGTTCCCATGGTGTCGCCATCAGATGGACGGCAGCTCTAATTAACCCAAGAGCTCTGATCTCATTGAAGTGTGATCACTCAGGAATATGAATACAGCTGCATTAGAATGTGAGAACTGTGGGATCTGAATGAGAATTAAAAAATACTTAATAAGTGTCAATTAAGAACAAACACGCTGGAGGGGTCAGAGAGAGATTGTCTCAACATGTAACATGCATGTGGAAGAACAAACACGGGACTAACGTTCACTCATTTAGGATTTTTTTAATCATTAAAGACAATCAACAACATCATGTCAGCATAATAAACCAGTACATTAAAAGCTTCTTCTATGTTGGCCTCTTTGCCCCCATGTCCTTTCTGCCGGATAATGTTTCAAGGGAAACACACATTGATGTTTATCGTACTTGGTGTATTAGGATCAATTAGCACTAGAACACAGGAAGGATTTTGCAGCTACAACGGCTGTGCTGACCCTCAGTACTTCACACTATCTCTTCCTCCAATTAAACAGGAGCTTCCTTCTCTCTCACCTCTGTTCATCTGGTGGGAGGCTGGCCTGGCAGCTGGAGGACAGAGATGACACATTCAACAGATTCTCCCTGTATTTCTCTTTAATTACCCTGGAATCAGCAGCAGAGACACAACTATCAGAGCTCTGCTGAGGCCATTGACTCCCCTAAACCAGAAGCTGTGCATTACAGTAGTGCACTTCTGCCTTTGTGAGGACATAAACGGTAGCATTCAGAACAAAAGCAGGTTTTTATTCTCGCTGAAATAATGTAATGTCATAATGTCACGTGTGCATCGATATCAGGTCCACTTGGAGAGCGGGTGTGTGGTTTCACCTCTGGCTTTGATCTAGAAAATGTTCTTCAAGTTATACTGCTAGTCAGAGAGTGCATGTGGGTGTGTGTGTGTGTGTGTGTGTGTGTTATTTTGCAGTGACCGCATAGTGACTGTGGAGGAGTGCTAGAAGAGTGATGACTTTTTTGCATCTGTGACCTCTGAAGGTTCATCTCCATGTAGACTTCCATCTAATTACTATCAAAAGGATGTCATTCATCTGATAAACACATCTTTTTTTCATGCCATGACAACAGAGCGTCCTGTGACATCAGGATTAGTCCACCCAGGAGCCTGTAGTCATTTATCTCCATCACATCTCCGCCCAGCCTCCAGAGAGGTGACCTCCATCTTCTCAACACTGATGATTGGATCACAGTTGCCCCCGCGGTTCTGTCGTTAATGCTCCTGTCATCCATTCGCTGTCTAATGTGTCTTCTGAAGATCCCTCCTGCCATGTCGAGTGTGTTTGGATGTCGAATGGAAGCCATTCCATCTTTTTGTGCACGTCTCTGACAGTTTACTCCCAGTAGCTGATAGCAGTCAGGAAGTGGCCGGCCCACTCCACCCATCTCTGTAGCCAGTTCAGATGGTCCTCATCAAAGGCTGCAGCTTTATCTTACAGAGAGCCCTTACAGTAAACAGGGACAATTTAAAGACTTTCCTGCAATTAGAACACACACATACACACACACAGTCTCTGTACGGTGACTCTATGTTGCTCGTTAATGTGTTTTAACACTCAGCAGAAGAATTGAATGTAATTTTTGTGTCCAGTCAATGCTGATTTGACCTTAGTTTGTCTTGCAAATTAACATAATATCACATTTAACCAGTTTTTGGCCACATCGTACCCCATCATGCTCCTCCAGTTTTTAGATAATAGGTCTAATTTGAGAGGAAGTGTTATGAGTAGATGATGAGTTTATGCAAATGAAGCCACCATGTGACTTAAATTTGCATTAATTTGTATTAGTCCCACTTTGAAACCGGACCTCATTACAGCTATGTCCTTGTTTCTACTGAACCAGTTCACTCCAATCATCCATCTGTTCTACCATCAGTCAACATGCACTATTAAAAGCTCATCAGACCTGCAGAGTGGATTTCTGCCGCTCTGCACAGTGAAGAATAAACTGAGGCCATGCACTCGAACCATTCTTCCATGTCTCATCAATGTGGTCATCTTTTCCTCCACACTGTCATCTGTATCAGGAGGATCATTAGGAAATTTTAAAAGTTCTTGGCAAGAGCTTTCAAATGATGTACCCGACCTTGTGCAGTCAGGATAAATAGGTGAATTAAAGCTTGATCTTTCAACCATTTTCTCTAGGTAAAATACTGGTGGTCACATATCAGTATTACTTCATCAAACTCAATCAAATGATAAATGTTTCCCTTATGCATCTTTACCAATGTTTAGGCATACAACTAACGTGAATCTACGTAAAGTGCAATTACATAAATCATTAAATCAGCTGTTCTATATTGTTTTGTTAAAAGAAAAAGATTCCAAATGTGGTGGACAGGATCCAGCCTGTAAAAGTATACATCCATAAAAAGCACTAATGCTGCACTGTACATTATTTAATAGCCACGCGGTCAGTGCCCACTGATGGTTATTCCCTCACAAATCTTGGAATTGATGCTTTGTCTCATTTTCCAGATCCACTTGTGTCATGAACTTTTAAATTCTTGATAAATTGTTTATCAAACAGAAATCCCAAGACATTTGTGGGCTCATATGACAACAGGCAGCATCTGCAAAAGTCATGACATTCAGCAAGTTTCCTTTTTGTAGAGTCTTGCTGGTGCAGGGGTGGTGAGGACATGTGGCTTTGCATCTGGACAGAAGCACATTTGATGCCACCGACTCACACTGTGATCTTTCATATCATTGCATCACTTCCCGTGCATGAGAGTAATATACTTGCAACATAAATAATTCTTAATAGGAATCATAGCCTGCAATGGTTTAGCCAAAAAATCTGATATATTGCAACAGTGTAGAAGAAGATTAAAGACATAGAGGAAAACGCTATTTGATGACATTATTTTCTTAATCTTTTCAATGCTGTTAGACTTTGATCATTGTTTATTAGATGTTAATGACCAATAAGTTCAATTAGACGACTGATGTTGTAGTTCTGGAACTTAAATGACTTTAATTAACAGTGATTATTCCTTTCACACCATAAATGTCAAACATTGGTCATAATTGATCAATTTTCAATATGAAATATCCAGTTGCAGTGACGTCCATTCTCTGCTGCCCCCATCTGGACACTTACGGTCACTGCACATTTTGATGCCGTTATCATTTACAGCACGTCACCATATTTCGTGTTACTGTCGTTTTTTGTTTTTTTCTCAATTAAACATCTCAGATGAGTAAGTTTAATGAAGTGTAACACCTGCTTTCTGCTGTGCCTTCTTTCATCCAGACACATGGGCTGAAATCATAATTCCTCAGACCAGTATAGATGTGATCAAGGGGGAGATGGTGGTCCTAAAGGTCTCGTACAGGACAAATCCAAACCATGACCTGAGCACGGACACCATCCTCTGGAACTTTGTTACCAACAAAACGCAGCTGGTAAGATTCACATTTAATATTATAATCCTAACATATTGATAGTGTCTCGGAGGAAGGATGTAGTAATGTAAATTCTCTCATTTAATACATATTTAGATATTTAAATATATCCATCATCTGCACATACAATGTGCTAATGTTAAAAAAGGAATATCCAATAAAAAGTTAACCACATGGTATGTGTCTACATAAACTCCTCATTGATTATACAATGACAGTATTGGACCAAAGGTAGGAACATTAAAACGTTTATTAATATTTTAGTCCATGTGAAGGTGGTCACTAATCCAAAATGTTGCTTGTCTTTCATGTCTTTTCAGATCATCTCCTACACCAAAGGCTCCATGAGCGTGAGCAGCTCCCAGTTTAAAGGCCGGGTGGGCTTCAACAGCAGCATGCCATCGTCTGACGTCTCCCTGTACATCAACAACACCCAGGAGAACGACTCTGGACGCTACTTCTGTCAGATCATCATCCCTGAAAACCCTGACCTCACCGCCGAGCTCAAGCTCGACGTGAAGGGTAACACGCTCTTCCTCGGGAGTCTGATGGAGCCTTGCCTCATCTAACAGAATGATTCTTTCCCCAGTTCCTCCTGCTCCTCCTCGGTGTTCTCTGTCAGGGAAGCCGGCGCTGAAGGGAAACGTGACGCTGAGCTGCACGTCCAGCTACGGCAGGCCGGTGCCCATGTACAAGTGGAAGAGGACCAGTCCCACATCTGAGGTCTTCTTCTCACCCATGCTCAGTAAGAACTTCATCACAATTACGTCAATGGAGGCCTCATATCAGGATGAATAGTTAAAAAGCAAATAAATAGCTTCATGTCATTCTACACATTGACTCTTTTATCTCATTGGCTTCCATACGATTATCATTTTCACTGTCATGATTTTGACAGGTGCCATGTTACCATATTGGTGACTTTATAATATTTCTTGGATTTAAAAAAGTTAATTTTTAAATCAAAATTTAGTGCTTTTGGTTTTTAATAATGCCAGTTTTATACTCGGATTGTTTTTCTGCTGAAAGTATTCGAGTATTTATGCTGAGCTGTGTTTTGGCCGCTTTTTCAAATGGAATGCAGCAGCATTTCCTCCTAAACTCATCACACAACACCTTAAATTTTATCTACAAATGTTACATTCAAGTTTGTTGTTGCTGCTGTCAGCAAGAGACAGCAAGTCCACACCGTGAAGGTGGAGATCTTACTGAGCTACGGCCAGACTCCATCATCAATCAGAACTCTTTTTCAGCCATATTCCAACAGCATGTTGAACATCGAAGCACAGATGGTGTCTTCAGATGTGAAACGCTCAACAATACAAGCTAAATATGTACTTTAAAAACAGGCCTGCTGCCATTCCGCTCCCTTGTAATCAAAAACCAGGACTTGCATTGGATGAATGGATGGTTTATATCGCTCGCAGTCTAATGTGATTGCTCACGTTTTCTCCTCATGTTGCAGATGAGAAAACAGGAAGTCTGAAACTGAGCAACCTGAGCAACAGCATGGCTGGGACATACGTGTGCACAGCCAGCAACTCAGCTGGATCCAAGAGCTGCAACATCAAGTTGGACATCATCACTTGTATGCCACAAAATCATATTTCACATCTGTAACCAAAACGTGAACGAAAAACAGCAGAAATCTAAACATCTTTGAGTACAGTCAGAAAAAAGGGCTTTTGATGACACGTGTGTTCCTTGATTCCTGCCTTTAGCCAGCAGTGCAGGGGTGATCGTCGGCGCCACTCTGGGTTCGGTGTTTGGCTTCATCTTCCTCCTCGTCCTCTGCATATGGTTTGTGCTCAGAAGGAGGAGAGACAACGAAGATGACTTGGCCAATGACATCAAGTGAGTGAAGTGTACACATTCTGAATAAAGTGACGTTCAAACACAGCAGCGCATCACAAGGGTCGTAATGAGGTCGTCACTAGCAGACGTTTAATGTAGAGAAAGTGGAGTAAACCAGAGTGATGTCCCGTCCTGCAGGGAGGACGCTCAGGCTCCTAAACGTGTCTCCTGGGCAAAGAGCGGAATGGGCCCTGACATCATCTCCAAGAACGGCACCTTGTCCTCCATTGCCTCCAGCCCCCACCACAAAGAGCTGTATCACCACAACAACCACCACCACCATCTGCAGCAGTACCCCCAGCGCCCTCCTTCAGACACCGCCTCCATCATCACAGCCACGGGCAGCACAGCTGGCTACCGGCCGTCCCACCACCAACACTTGCACCACCACGGAGCCTCCACCCCGACCCCCACCCACTACAGCTACAACAACAGCAGTTTGCCTCGCGGGCCCCTCTCCTCTGAGACCAGCACCAGTGGGAGCCCCCTCCCCAGACCAGAGCGGAACGCCCAGCTGCCCCACGCTCAAGTGCTGCCGCAGACCTACAGCCAACCGCAGGCTGCCCCCTCCCCACCACCACTGCCCACCTCCACAATCACCACTGCCAACATCACCCGCATGGGTGGAGTGCCCATCATGGTGCCTGCACAGAACCAGGCAGGTTCTCTGGTGTGAAAGCCCGCAGAACATCTTCATCATCTTGTGTTCACCAGATTGGACTTGATGAAAAGACTGTTTTGTTGAAGCACACAGACACACTCAGACAAACATGTTCCCATTAATTTTATCCTCTTTTTCACTCAATTTGTATCGGTTAAATAATTGTACTGTGTGTTTAAGTGATGGGTGACATGAATTAGGAAAAGGAAGATTATTCCGGAATAACTCAGTGCATGACCGTTCAGAGGACAGCGGCGAACATATGAACACAGGGGAAACATACATGTAGTATTAAAATAAATAATAGAAAAGTCCTCATTTTCCTCACCTCAATTTGTGGCCCAATCTTTAAAACTCTTTAAACAGAGGGGAAATAAAGTCTAAAGCTGCACCGCTGACTTTGATTATTCTGTCCACACTTGTCTTCATTAGAAGATGTAATTATCATTTCTTATGCCAGTGTGGAAAATTAACACAAAATGATAATACACGTAGATACTGAACCAAAGAAAGATGAAGGTGAAGATGACGACAATGGATCACATGATAATGTCAATATAATCTTTATATTTTATTAAATATTGAAAATTTATTATTATTTCCCCATTTAAAACATTATACAGAATGTTGTATTATTAGCTATAATGTAAATCAGCATAATTTTGAATGAACTATGAGAAATACTCATAAATATGTAATTGCTAGATAGAGTTGTAGCTCATAATGCTGTATATAAATTTCATTCGATGTCATGAACTTCAGATTTCAGACTGAATGTACTCAAATGGCCACAAAAAGGATCATTTTTACATTCTCGCTGTCAATGTATATAGAAAAAACTATGTGTTGCATCAAAGTGATATTTCTGTTGTCATTTTGTGTTGTTGTGGCTTTCTGAAAAATGCCTATTTAACTTGAGAATTAAAAGAGGAACATTCTGACTATGCTGATAATAACCTGTTTTGCTGTGTTGTCAGGACACTGGAGCTTTTATTTGCATATTTTTGCTTTTTCACATCAACGTTATGATGAAACAGATTCTTTCATATGAAGTTTTAATCTCTATTCCAACTCTTTTTGTTCTTATTAGAACCATTCATAATTTCCATTTTTAAAACTTCCAAGAATAAAAAAGTGCTATTTTTCTGCAGGATCATAAACAGACAGATATTACTGATGTTAAACCTAATATGTGAAGGTTTGTGGAATGGCTATGGTTGGTCTAAACTCTGGATATTCATGTTCTCCATATTTGTTTGGAAACGTAACATTTCTATAATGTTTTCAATAAAAAAAGAAATGTTTTTTAAAGTTCTATTTTTGTGATATTTTCCCCCTCAGATATACATAGTAATTAAAATAATTCAAGCCAGAGGTGCGAGGTGAAAATATCACATTTACAATAACACTTAAAGATAGTATCTTCGTAAAGTTGTTTTATAAATTCAGTGGATTTACTGATTTTTCAATCAATGTGTAAATGAAAATTTATACACAGCATTTTCTGTCTTTTTTTTTTTCGATAATTCATCTCATTTCAATTTTGACATGTTATTATAGAAGCCATATGTGAAAATATATTTTCCTATAGGATTAAAGCAAAGCAAATGATTCAGCCCCGCCCTCTATTGACCATAATGGGTCACTACAGCCTTTATATTTTTAACCCGAAGTATCAAAAGGTCCAGATTTTGAAGCGGGTCTGAGTGGGTTCACTTATTTAACCTATTTTGTTGCAATTTAACAGGTTAATTGGAAAATTTCCTTGGTAATTGTTAATGTATTTTACATCCTGTATATTATAAAATAAGTGCAGTTTTTGTATTAAAAAAACAGCAGGGGCAGTATATATGTTTTGAGGACGTTTGTCACTGTAAAGGTGAAGAACACCATGTTGACAGTGTCATGTTCATGATTTTACATGCTATCAGAGCATCTGTGCTAACTACAAAATTGATCAGATGGATTAATGATCGGATGAGTTTGGACATGAAAGCCAGGTCAAGTTGTAGTTTAAGACAGAGAGAAGAACAAGTTTATTAGAATTTCAGATTAATGATGAACATTCATCTACATGGAGGAACGGAAGTATGCGAATATCCAAAGATACAAGCCTTTAATGAAATGAGCTTATCTACTTAATGACTGATTCCTCCATGATCCACCTCAGCCGGGCTGAGCCAGGTACAGCACAGAGGCAGTAAATTAAAATCTATTTCTGATGTAAGGAACCTTTAATATGTTTCAGTAACTACAATACCACAGTTTTCCCACAGTACCACTTCGGCACTACTGCAGTACGTGGGCAGACGGAGGTGCATGGCTTTTGTATTAGATTGTGAAGATATTGCGATTTTGCCTGAATGTACGAGGTCAGAGTTCAGTTTACTGTCACCCTTAAAAATAAAGAAAAGAAGGAATGTATGAAAGCCATGACAATGCTGTATCCCTGATATGTCACAGTACGTCATGCTCCGTTGGAAAAGTCCCTTTAAACTCATGCTTTTGAAGAATTCTTCAGCTGGCCGCCATTTTGGTTGCGGCCAAAACGTTCCGGTATCATGGTCAGCAAAAGGCAGCAGTCGGAGTCAAGGTGAGTAGGATGATGAGGATGGTGAGGGTCCATGTTGAAGATCATGCAGCTTGGTCAGAAGGCCAAATGGGGCGGGAGTTGGACAGGAAGTCTGAGAATGGCGTCGGCCTCGTGGTTACGTGGGACTTTAGGTAGGACAGAGGACTGGACAAGGAGGACAAAGGGATCAAGAAATGAACTTCCTGTTCTATAAACAGTGTTTTGGTATATTTAGTGTAACTGACATTAATAAGTAAGAGATTAATACTCCAGTCCAATAGTTACCTTTCAGTATGTAGTCAGTCAGCAGCACAGGCACCTTCTCACTGTCCTCCCTCATAGCATAAAGAACTGAGGCAAGAGAAAACATGTATCAGCTTTCTGTTTTAGTGATTTATCATTGCTGAATCAGCTGTTTGCTTACTCTTTGTGATCATCTGCAGGTCCTCCACAGAAAGAGGGCTGCCTTTCTTTTCAAATGGAATAACTGTGTTCAGATACTGAAAACAATATCACATGTTCAGTTGGACCTCGTGGTTATATGTTCTGAATTTATGTTTTAATACATAATTCAGTGTCAAAACAACCAACAAAAAGACAATTCAAGAAGTCACCTTAAACATTATTTTGTGGGTCACACCTTTGTCTTATTTATCTGCCTGACATTTACATTGACGCAGGTGAGTGTGTGACTGTGACTGTGTGCTGTGGTTCACACAGATCAGATTACACATTGATCAGCAGGAACAGCAGGAACGGCAGCACATGCAAACTCTAATATAATTTATGAGCCTGGTTCTCTAAATGTTTCGGATACAAACAGACCATGGGAACACACTCCTCAGGGGCACCAGTGGAAGAGAACATTATGTCACCTGTTTCTCGTTGGCTGTACTTCCAAATGTCTGCCGGATGCTGGACTGCAGGATGTTTGAGAGGCCTTCCATGCTAAAACGCTGCAGGTGAGAAGAAACACACGCACATATTTCTGATAGGGTTAAAATTGCAGATGTGTTGATAGATTTTTTTAAAATACATAGTCACATGTAGGACTTAAGCAGCTTAATGTTGATGTGTACACTTGGCTAGCACATATAATAAAGCAGCGCTGCTAACAGGAAATCCATTAGATGTTTGTCTGTTACTGAAGATGTTTCCTGGAAGGTGCTTTCGCAGCTAATGGACCTGAGCTGCATTATAGGAACAAACATGATAGGAGGAAGAGGAGTGGGGGGGGTTTCACCTAAAATCTGATAGAAGCAGCAGATCTGCTGCAGATCTATATATACACATACAACATGTGGAGAAGGACGTTCTCTACATTTTGATGCAGAGGATTGCTGGATTTTGACTTGACTCTGAGACATTTGAGGTGTATATTTGTTGATTTGCGTTTGAGTTGATTAAATAAGACAAACGGTTGCTGCTGGTCACCTTGGTGGGCATGCTCCCAGTCTTCTCTGTTGAGTCCGACCCTCCACCCTGCAGGCTCAGCGCCTTGTCCCGGCGCCGGCGTTTGCCACTTTCTCGTTGTTCCTTCTGCCTGTTCTGCACCTCCATCAGGGCTGTGATGAATGTATTCTTCACCTCCTTCTCAAACTCCAGCTCTTCACGCCGGGCCAGCTGACTGATCAGCTCCTCGGAGTATTCACGGATGGCAGACTCCACCCGATGCAGCAGTTCCACAAGTGCTGAACTCGGCATCAGCATCAGGCCTGCAGAGGAGATAAATCGTTAAACTCAATCAGGGCTCATCTTATAGAGAACCTGAAACAATTCCACCTAAATATAGGCCTGAAACCAGTCAGCAGATTCTAAGATCCACAAAGGTCACTGTTTGACTTGACTGTACTGTAACTGTTCTTTATCTCATGGATGCTGTGAAGATACAGTTTAGATTTACCTTCATGAGAACAGTTGTTATTAGAAGCCTGAGACAGCTGCTTGATCTCCTCCAGGAGGGAAGGGTTGGTCCTGGAGGAGCAATGGCTATGTTCCTCTTCATCTTCCTCTTCGGTTTCTCCAGGATCTGGAGAGTTCTCCATCATCTCCACAATCTCCTCAATCACCTTGAAGAAAGAAAATGGCACAGATGGAAAAACATAAACAAGTGAGGTCTTGAGGGATGCAAATGAAACATGGAGAATGAAGTAACACCTGTAGGTTCTCGACGTCTTATCTTGCCCCAGTTGTTAAAAAAAAGTTGATCTAAAAGTCATTTAAGAATCTTTAGACTTCACACTCTTTTCTAAAATGCTTCAGTTATTGTTATTGACTCAATTTTACTGTGGCCTGACTTTTGATATATGTGGCCGAGCACACACGGTGTTCCTCAGGGTTCTGTTCTCCATCTGTTAACATATTAATTATAGTAATTTTGAATTCATTTAATCACCTGATCAGCTGAGATGAGAGGTTCCTCGCTCAGGCAGCTGGCATTGTCATTCTTCTCATTCATCTCCTGTTCCTCTTTTTCATGGATCTGCAGAATATCAGAGGAAGTCTGACAAAGCACATTCAAAGAATTTCTGCAGGTTGTGTGTAAACATATTGTATTTCATGAACCCATAGTCCTTGAAACTGCAGCGTTCATGTTAGTGTTAAAGCGATTTATGAGGCGATGGAGATGTGCTCTGTCATACTAAAGATTATGAATATTAATATTAAGGATTAAGAAGGTTTAGAAATGGCCAGTTGAGAGTGGTATCTGTTGTATACAATACTATTGAGCCCAGATTGTGTAAAGTGATAGACTCCATCTAGGAGATGACTTTGAGAGCATTTATATATGAAGTTATGCTCTGGACATGCGATTGACTGCTGGTAATTGTTGGCTAATGGTGAAAAACTGTGCCGGATGCCGCATCCATCTGAATATGCACAGCGGTCTCCCTCCGGACAGCTGCTTCAGCCCTGAGCAGAAACATCATGGCCTGGACTGCTAAGTAGCTGCAGTCCAGCTACATCTGACACCCAATTAGAGTCTACGCTGAGCAAAGACGAGTCAAGGTTGGTCAAGTGTGTCTTGAAGTGTCAGCATCACCTCAGTTCTCAGAAACAGCGACCCGCTTGGCCTTTCAGTCCACCATTAGTACTCCTAAAAAGCCAGCTCTTTCTATTTTATTGGTTTTGTCTTCTAACGGATGGTGCAACAACTACAAATTCGAAGGAAGACAAAAAAAAATGTTCCAAGCGCATACTGGACCCAGATACCTCACTGTCCATCAGCTGTTTTATTCAGTATACCAATTATAAAACTATTATGATCTCCACAGCTAATATGAAGAAATAAATCTCAAAATACATCAACACAAGTTGTTTCACACCTTCTGTAATGTAGTGGGGGTTTTATTGAAAGACATTTGGAATGGTTACCTCCTGATCAGAAAGATTACCGTTGAGTCCCTCAGCGTCCTGACTGTCCCAGGTGGAGATATAGTTGTCAGTTAGAGCATCCCACACACTAAAACACACACACACATGGAGCGACAGAGATGAGCACAGTAAGACACAAAGACTATTTCTGTCCTGTCACAGCTGTTTCAAGCTGCTACAGTTAGACTGTTATATAAGAGAATTGCTGTTAGATCTCTGTAGTTAAAAGTCAGATCTTTCTTTAGCAGCAGCAGTTAATTAAAGATTCCATCATTCTACCAATTGGAAAACTCGACTACTGCTGTGTAAAGTGAATCCTTGCACGGCTGGCTGCTGATCTGACTGTGAGCTGGTACAAGAAAGAGAATGACATCGCGGGAGACAAGTGTCTTTGTGCGTCTGTGACACTGAGAGCATTCAGCTCACAGTTTACCTCCCTTCAACTCAAACACCAAGCATAGCTCAAACAAGCACTCTGGTCACTGACAATATCAACCGCTTTATTATTAAAACTGATATTGAGCAGTGGAATGACAGCATTTCATTTCCATTCCATTCCATTCCTTTATATTTTGGGTGTTTCTCAACACAAATAAATCTGATCATTAATCTTGGCACTATTCAAATATAGATCCAATCAAGCACAGCACACAGGTGCATGCTTCTTTTTTGTAACAGTTGTTATTTCAAGTATAGGTGTGTTAATAGAGTGGAAACTAAATAGAATCAATTGAAATGGAAGACCAGTGATTATAGAAAGCAGGGAAGGTTAAGGAACCAATCAGAAGCTAACATTTGGATAATTACCCTCCCGCATAGCTTCAACCAGCTTTCATTTTTGAAGAAAAAACTGATTTCTGTCCAAAACTGGCCTTTTCTCAGCCACAGACTATTTTTGTCCCTCAGCTGAGAATACGAGGATCTGGCAGCCAGTCGGAGATGACAGAGCCGCCTGCGTTCAACATCACTGCAGCTGAATTATTCAGGATGGAGCCCACCTCCTGCTGTGGGAGGGTGGGGTCCTGCTGCTTGTTTTGGGACGGCTGTGGAGATGGTTTGACTGCCTCGACTGTCCACATCCTACCCTCCTATCATCGGAGGTCATTTCACTTTCATCTAAACCGTATTAACTAGCATTTATCACCATTTACATTTACACTTTAATAAATGTTGATTTTAAAGCATATTTACGGATTACCACTACCATTTGTGTTACCACCACAGCAAACACCAGAGCTCCCAGTTACCTTTGCTGCTCAATCACTGCACTAAAGTACGTTTGCAAAGTTTGAGCTCACCTTTCATTCGTACTTGTGGAGCATGTGCAGATTATGTTTATTGGTTTATCAGCCCAGATTTCCCGCTATCATTACTTTTACAGGAGGGAGGACATCAATGTCACATCGTTCCAGGCTGGACAGGATCTGTGTCTTCTAACTAAAACTGCAGACCAGCTAAGATCATTTAGAAAGGTGTAGTAGTGGTGCACTCACTCTTCATCCTGCAGCCTCTCCTCATCCTCCTGGTTGTGTGACTGGTTGCGAATAGGCGCTAAAACCTCCGTTTTGGTGTTGTAATTGTGGAAACAGACATTGAGCTTCTCATCAAACTCATTGACAAGGTCCTCCATGGACTTGAAGCTCATCATCTCAGAGAAGTTCTCCAATTCTGAGAAGTCCTCACGGCTGATGGTGGCCAGTGGGACAGTGGTGGTGGAGTAACTGGAGTGGCTGAGCGCCGGGTGGTCCAATTCGTCCATATGGCATGGCCGCAGGTCATCAAACTCCTCATCTAGACACACAAGAGGGGCCTCCATGGTGTCCGTGGTTATTCTGCGTCCTGCACAAACACAGTGGAGATAGAATGTTATAACTATTTAATTATTTAATAAATCAAATCTACAACTGCAGCACAGCAGGAATCTGTGCCCATCTGGTAGACGGAGCTATTCGACACCACCTCAATCACTTCATGAAGAATACAGTCATGTTGTCTAGACAAAGCGGAGACAAGGTGCAGAAGGGGTCCAGGTCCCACAGGGAGCCTCACCAGTCACCACTGTTAATTAAACAACTCTGCTCAAAATGATGAGGAGAGAATTTTAGAGGAACATTTGTAGGTACATTCAGGTGTTTTCTGTAATTATGATGCTGCTCTGAACATCTTTAAAGCCTATGCAGTGATTTATTTTATCTCATTTATCCAAAAGCCATGGATGGAATTAAAAAAGACATTTGAAAAACAATTATAAAAAAAAATACCATTACTAATACCACTTACACTACTACTACTACCACTACTACTACTACTACTACTACTACTAATAATAATAATAATAATATAATAATAATAATAATACTTTATTATTATTATTATTATTATTATTATTATTATTATTATTATTATTATTATTATTATTATATGCCTTGAGCTGATCCGGTTCTCTGAAACAGCAACCAGGCCTAGAATTATTCCTTTGTGCTTTCTGGACAGCAGCCTGATTGTGAGTGACTGAGCACAGACATTTAAAAACAAGCCTCCACCTTACCGCAGCACTCTGCAAAGTGCAACAACAACAGGATATTGTTTTTCAGGGTCTCCTTCATCCTGCAAGGTTTTGTCTCTGGTGTCTTTATTTTGATTTCTGACATCTCTGTTAAAAAAAATGTTAAGGCCAAGAAAAGAAAGTGATGCCCTGATCAATGCTATTCAGCGCCATTGCATCACAATTAGGTGAGAGAACACAAATTCATTTACCACTTCTTAGTCAGACTGCTCTACGAACAAACACAAGCGTGGTAGTTGGGTGTGCACGTGTGTGTGACCTTCACATAGGTGTTGGTCTCAGGTGTGGTCCACTAAATACAGGTATAAAACCAGCCAATCACAGCAGCTGATCAGGGTTCATTTGGAGATAAATCACATTTTACAATGTGAGGGGAAAACGCACAACACAACGACAACCTGAGGGCATTCACAGCCCAGTTCAGATAAAGGTATTCTTATCTGTCAAATCATTGTCCGTGTCCTACATGAATTAGGAGTCAAACGGATTAGGCACCAAATTGTTTTTAGATGGTCCTGCCGAAATGGAAATGAAGCAAGTGCATGTCAGCATCTCATCAGAGAGGAGTGAAAGGAAGTGAGTGGGGGAGGGATAGAAGAGAAGAGAAGAGCAGAGCAGCAGGAGATGGTGGAGGAAACCATGGCTACAAGGATGGAGGACAGAGAGAACAGCAAGATGATCTAGTCCAGGAGGAAGATGGATTACCTGCAGTTGCTGCTGTAGTATAGGGCTTGATCTGTCAACTGACCCTCCAGAGGAAGAGTTCACACGTGTGTCTGCTGAAAAATCCTGGGATGAGCAGCTGCATTAATATTCATTCTACAGAGATACGAAGAGACGGCGGTGAAGTAAAGATGGCAGCGTGTTCCGAGCTCCCTTCCCTTTCACCCGACAGCAGCTCACAGCCTCCCTCTTCTCCTCTGTTCCAGTCAATACACAGATCCGTCACACTGCGTCTGCGCACTGGCTTCCCCCCACCTCTTCATTCTGCCTTTGTCCATGGCTCCTCCCTTCCCCCGTTCACACATTTATTCCCCAATATTCATGAGGACAAGAAAGGGACTGGGCCCGGTGTTTCTCTGGAACCCTGAACTGGAAGATTTACCAGAGAACCGATACAATACAATTTGAAACATGCAGCAGAGCATCTTGTGAAATATTAAAAACACAGAATAAATATTTGAAGCATTAGAACAATTGAGGAAAAGAAACATGCATGAGTTAATTTAGCACTCACCATCCACTGCACATGTTGAGAACCAAGGTCTTCACAGTTGGACCACTCCACCAAGGCTCACAAGGGTTCTAAGAGGAGCTAAAGTCAGATTATTTCTTATTATTTAAAAAATGATTTGGAATTCAAGAGTTATTTAATCCTTGTAATCTGAGTAAGAATCTGTATTTGGAACACTTTATTTTCTTTAATTAGTGTTATGATTCACTCTGGAACATTCTGGAAGCTGATTCTGTTTCCTTCAGAAGGCTGGATGTAACTCAAAAACAAGTTTTGGTTTTTACAAAATGGAATCTATCTATCTAGCTATCTATCTATCTATCTATCTATCTATCTATCTATCTATCTATCTCTATATGTATGTACGTATGTATGTAGGTATGTATGTATGTATGTATGTATGTATGTATGTATGTGTGTGTGTGTGTGTGTGTGTGTGTGTGTGTGTGTGTGTGTGTGTGTGTGTGTGTGTGTGTGTGTGTGGTGTGTGTGTGTGTATGTATGTAGTTGCAAGACCCAAAGACAGAGCACAGCCAACTTCCATGACCCAGTAGTCATCACCTTAGCAGACATCCAAACACGATGAAGAGCTGGACAGCACCAGGGCCCCTTAGGATTCACGCCTACTGGTTTAAGACTGCACTCCATGAAAGCCTGGCAGCACAGACGAACCAGCTGCTAACATCAGGGAACCCCCCAGAGTGGCTAACCCAGGACTGTAGGATGCGGCACACCAACCTGTGCACTGCCTGGATTGATTACAAGAAATCTTATGACTCAATGCCGCACACAAGGATACTTGAGCGCCTAAAGCTGTATAACATCAACAGGACACGAAGAGAGTTCATCATGAACTCCATGAAGCTGTGGAACACGACTCTGGAGGCCAACTCAGAGCCAATTGCATGGGTGAGTATCAGATGCGGTATATATCAAGGAGATGCCCTGTGCCCCCTGGGGTTCTGCATAGGCCTAAATCCCCTCAGTCAGATCATCACAAAGAGTTGCTATGGGTACCAGTTCCGAAGTGGAACAACTATCATCCACCTCCTCTACATGGATGACATCAGGCTGTATGCCAAGCGTGACATTGACTCCCTGAATTACCTCACTAGGATCTACCGCAATGATATCGGGATGTCATTCGGACTAGATAAATGTGGGCGGATGATATCTAGAAGAGGAAAGGTGATCGCAACTGATGGGTGGGAGACACCCCCGAAAATGCTGGAGAACAAGCAGGCCAAGATCCTGTTGGACTTCCAGATCCAGAATGACAAGATGGTGGTGGCCAACCAGCCTGACATAGTGGTGATAGATAAACACCAGAAGACAGTGGTGGTGATAGATGTACCAATCCCAAGTGATAGCAACATCAGGAAGAAAGAACACGAGCAGCTGGAGAAGTACCAAGGGCTGAAGGAGGAGATAGAGAGAATATGGGGTATGAAGGCAACAATGGTCCCAGTAGTGATTGGGACACTAGGGGCAGTAACACCCAAGCTGAGTAGATGGCTCCAACAGATACCAGGAACCACATCAGAGATCTCTGATCTAACCCAGGAGGGCGACGAAGAGATTTATATATATAAAGAAAGTGCCAAATCATCTCCAAATTAATATTAAAGTGTCCCACATATCCTGACATTGCAGGAAAATCTGTATTAATCCCTGTTTTCGGTCTGAGGCCAGTCATAAATTTATTGCAGCAAACACGCAATAACACAGTTAATACATTAGTTCACAAGTTGTTATCAGGCCCAGAGTGAATGTTGATCTCAGATATGAGGGAATGTGACAGATTAGGAGATTAATTTTAGAGCCTGATGGGTCTATAAGAACTGAGAGTTGGGTCAGGATTAATTCATCAGACCCTGTTTTGGAGCCATTTCACTGTGGATCCACTGATAAACGTACCACATGACATCATTTTTATATGTTTTGTAGATGAAAACAACACGAAAACATGTTTTCTATACCAGCTGATCCATGAAACAGCTGCACAAAAGACAGATGAACTCTGTCTTTATTATCTCATGCAGCTTCTCACTGCAAACATGCTGGCTGCCATAGTTACGGGGTGTGAGTAAAAAATGTCTGGACAAAAAGTCTGTGTTCAAAGTTGAAATCTTGAATGTAAAAGACAATATTTCAATAAAGTTGAATTTATTTAAATACTTGTGTATTACAGATTAAATCTGTAACAGATGTTATAAAATACACGTCTATCTTGTAACATCTAGTTATTGATGAGTAAAAATATACATTGAAATATTTAAAGCACTACTTTAAAAATCTTAAAGAGCATAACTCTTTTAAAAAAGCTCAAATGTGAGTTTCTGCATTTTTACACAGAATTTTCAAATTCTTAGAAGGAAGGTTTTTTTCTTTAAATGCATCCATTTAGTGTGACTAATTCTATCGAATTCTGTTCAAATGTTTTCATTTGAATCAGGGTTTTTCCTAAAATACAAGTAAAAATGGATTCTGTTTTGGCTCTGATTTGAAATATCTAAAATATCACAGATAAATAAGCAAAGCCAAGGCTCTCAGAGACTATTGGTGACATTTAGGGTGCATAAAATATCAGAGCTTTTGCATCCCCCTGCATTGCTCAGCCTACCATCATAATGATGTGGTGTGCTTACTTTTGATTTGATACTATCACTTGATAGTTAATGTATATAGTAAACTTGATACTATCATTTCAATAACATTCAATCCATACAAAGTTCTTCTGAAGCAAGTGGTCTGAAGAACACCACTCAAATTTGACAACAAAAATCAATCTTTATTATTCAAGCCTGGATTGAAATCATGATTGAAAAGGACAAGAAATCAGCTCATGAGATCAGTAAAATTGTATCAGTCATCATCTCCTCATAGGATTCTCAACTCTGAAGCCTCCTCCGGTAAAGTTGGACCTGTTGTTGAGGGGGGGCAGAGCTTCCAGCTGGTCCATCTGTGGCCTGGTACTGGACCTGTTTTGGCTGATGACACACAGAGTGAACACAAGAGTCTTCCTGTCCCATAGAAATAATGGATCAACATCACCTGTGAAGCTTCTTCTGACTCAGGTACTTCTTCTTGACATTAGTGAGCTCATCAGCCAGCCTCTGATTCTCACATCTGTACTCACTCATCCTGCGGTCCAGTACTCTCACCTGTGCTGTCAGTGCCTGCAAATATCAAAATCTAGCCGTGAATTATTTTTTTACTTACCTCAGTTTATGAAGCCATTGATATAAGGACAATTATTTTGGACTGTAATATTCTGCCGGGTGACCTTCAACTTTGAAGCTTTATCTCTGAGCAGCCACTTATGCTGCTGTAGCTGTTCAGCTGCCTCCGGACCGGGCTGGCGGGCCAGAATCTGCTTCAGTTCCACGTACAGCTTCTCCTTCTCCTTTAGAGTAACAAACGTACAGTGGTTGATGATGACCGATGCAGCTGTAGTTCACTTTATCTCACTGCTAACTTCCAGACCAAATAACAACCTGAACTGAGTAGAAATGTGGTGCATCTTTAATGCATTTAATGGGACTTGTAAATTGCCCTACATTTGCATTCATGGCATAAAAATGAATGCTACAGCAATGATGGGATTCTAATCAAAAGTAATCTAGGTGTAATTTCTCTTGCTAATCGAGAGCAGAAGTAACTGAGCAGAGAGAAAAAACCTACAAGAAGAATTCACTTTCCCACTTGAAACTTTTGAGTATAAGAAAAACACATCAGAAACCATTAATATGTATGGATGTGCTAGCCAATGCTTCACATTCTGCTTAATATATGATACATCTGCCTTTTGTCAGTTATCTTTCCAACCCTACCACAGTCAATAGACAAATGTGTAATTTATTGGCGCATTTGTAGTCGTGATTAATCCACAGATACGCTGTAAACAATCTGATAACAAATGTTTATCAGCCAAACAAGCTTTTTTTGTATCTAATCATGCTAAACCTACTTGAACTTTGTTCAACTTTTCCAAATTCTTCAAAAGACCTTGTTAGCTAATACAAGAAATGTGCATGACAGAACTGGAGAAATGCTCTCATTCATCCACTCAGACAGTGTGTAGTGTTTGTGTGTACACCTGTAGAAGGAGTTCACGTTCCTCCAACTCCTGACTTTTTGCAATCAGTCGCTTTTGTAGCGATTGAATCTTCATGATGAGCTCATACTTTCCGGGGTCACTGCCCTGGAAGGTTGATAAATATTAACTCAGTCTTTAGTCGGCATTTCTTTCCTTTAATGTAGAAGCACAAACACTATGGTGTCACCTCCAGACATCTCCATCTGTGAATGTTGACGGGTTTTCTCTGCTCCAAAAGGACACTGTTCCTCGTCCTCTCCCTCAACAGCTCCCTCTGCAGGTGGAATAGTTCTCGTCTTGTAGATGCAAGCAGAGCACAGAGCATAGAATATTACTGAATACAAGCAGAGTACTTCTCCCACATAAACATATATAAGTTTGACATTAAAATAAACACTGGTGGATCCAGGGTGAAGGCAGTCGTTCATGTTCTGTGGTTTACCTGAGGTCCTCTGTGTTGGGCACAGTTTTGTCCAGGATGCTCTTCTTGCGCTGGAGTCTTTTAACCTCCAGTTTGAGCAAGTGGATATCCTCCATCCTCTCTTTGTAGTGGAAGTCACCTTTACTGAGGATTGACTGCTGGATTTTGATCTTCTCATACAGAAGCTTCCGCTCCTCGTTGCGGTGAAGCAGCTGCTTGGCCAAGTTGTCCCGCTCTCGGCCAACCTTTAAACCGGTTTTGTCAGTGGTCAGTGGGGAAGGTTGTTACCTTTCCTCTCTACACCACAGCTTCTCTGACTTTACCTGTTCCATTTGCTTTTTCTGCTGCACATGCTGAGCGTCGGCATCGGCTATAATCTTTTGCAGGTTTTGCTGCTCTGCTTTTTGACCGTCAACACGCTGCTTTGTTTCTTCAAGCTGGAGCTTCATCTGTTGCAGCTCCCCCTGTAGAAGCACAAACAGCCGTTTAAACAGGAACAACCATCCTTAAATCACCAAATTTACACATTTCTATTCTGTTTCAACTCAAATAGAGATTCATCAACGGGCAAGACCTGATCCCAATATGAACAATGTTAAGAAGCCACACTGAGAACCAATGGCAGTACCTTGAGAGCCTCGTTGTCCTTGTCTAAACGCTTGCGTTCCTGCTCATCCTTCGCCAGGGCCAACTCCTTCCCACTGATTTCATCTCTCAGTCTGGTGACCTGATTGTTCATGGTTTTCATCTTTCTCTTTATTTCTGCAATCTCCTCCTGAGACATGGGCACAATTACAAGGATTGAAAGGAAAAGAAAAAAAATCCACGAATCCATGAATCTGTCCTCGAGCATTTGTTTGTCAGACTGATCCTGTACAAGCTGCACCTGAGCCTCAATGAGGTTTCTGCTGTACAGGTTCCTCTCCTTCACTGTGCACTCCAGCAGGTTCTCCTGTTGTGTGAGCTTGCACTCCACCTCTGAGACCGTCTTCCTCCAGTCAAATAGCTCCTTCTCTCTCACTTCAACTTCACTCATTTTTTGTTGGACCTGTGAAGAAACCAGACATGAGTGAAAAAACATTAAAAGAACACACACCTACCAGTTAGTTTGAATGATAAATGTGGACAGCTGCCTTCTGCATTAAGCTGTTGGTCTCATTGATGTAGCGGTCACGTTCTTTTTCCAGCTGCTGGATGGTCTTTTGCTGCCTCTGAGCCTCTTGACGGTGTCCAGTAATCTCATGTTCCAGGGTTTTTTTGTCCTGTTCAAGGAGCTTTACGAGATTCTGCTGCCTCTCCGTTGATTGGGTGGATTTGACCAGGTTCTATGCACGATATCGTAATTTTGCATAAATATATCATCTTAGTAAAAAGACTGTTTCTTAAAACATCATATGTATATTCAAAACTGGTCAGTAAAATTTATATTATGGAAAAAAAATGTAGAAAAGAAAATTTGTGTCACTGATATAGTATTATTTGTCTCAATGACTTATAGTTTATGCATCACTGTCACATGTACCTTATTTAAGTTGTCTCTTTCTCTGATCAGCTCATCTATGGCCTTTTTGTCCGTCTCAACTTGTTTGTGACAGGATTCTAGATCTACAAAGCAAGAAAGGATGGTTGGACGCTGCCATGAGATATTGTTTACTAGTCACACCCAAGCTCGCCACTAGATGGCGAAGTAAGTTCTGGCGGAACTATGAGCAACCCGGAAGCAAAACACAACTGTTTCCTCTTCGTTTTTAAATCGCAGGCGCGTTTTATAGTCCTCACATCTGCATTGTGATATCTCAGTATAAGCGATAATAGTGTTACGAACCCCTTTGGACAAGTTTGAATGTATAAAGTCCAATCCAGTCTCCTGTTATGGGTTTATATAAAGATTTTTAGCACAGAGACGCGGCTGGTGGAGACCGGGTACAGCGGGACAGTCGCAGCAGTTCTGTTCTGATCCACAATAAACTGAATGTTTGAAAGGATTTTTACTAAATTTTTTAAATATAATTTATGTTCCGAATGTATTACTGACACGGCCACCTGTCGTTAAGATGTAGAAACTCTAAATATAGTAACTTTTTATTTTTTTAATTATAGGAATTACTGAAGAAAATGTGGTTGCATGGTTCATAGCTGTAGTTATAAATCAGGTCATTGATTTGAAATGTCCTGTACTCAATATTCACACTGATCTGAGATGTATTTACACTGCCGCTGCTGTATCGTACCTTTCTCCAGAGCAGGGATCTGAACTTTTAGTGTATCTCTTTCCACCTCCACATCAGCTTTCTGCTCCTCCAGCTGATGGAGCTTCTTCTGCAGGACTTCCCGCATTTTTGCTTGTTTTGAAATCTTCTGCCTCATCTGGGTCACCTCCTCTTCTCTCCTCTGAAGCGCGAGGAGTCACAGGAAGAAGAATCAAGACTGAGAATACTGCTCACGCTTTCCTTCGCAACTATGATCTTTTGATGAATTCTCTGCTAACAGGATTAGTAGTGTTATCCCGAGCAGATGGAATCATGATGTTCCAAACACACTGAGAGGCAGAGGTGTGTTTGTGTGTGTTCACCTTAAGCTCATTCGTGTTCTGAAGATTGTCCAGAGAGAGACGTTCTTTATCAGCTGAGACTTGCTCACAATCCTGCTGCAACTTGCTGTTCTTCTGCTGCATCTGTTCCAGCTCTCTGCTGCAGCGCTCATTCAACAGCTGTAATCCAAAATATCCCACATTTACAGATACACTCATGTCAGACTTGACAGGCTTTAACATCATTGGACACACACTTTCTTTAAACTCTTATGGTTTGGGATTGAATAGAAATGACAATATGAATCATAATGTCAATATTTCAAAAAATCTACAATTGCAATGTTAATTAAAGTCATTTGTACCTTAAGAAAGAAACTGTGATGAGATGAAAGATGAAAATTATCATTTAGCCATAATCTGGCATGTTTTAAGGTAATTTCCTTTTAATTGTGTTCTCTCTCTTGTCTGTATTCACCTTCAGCTCTTTGAGCTGCTGCTCCAGCCTCTGCTGCTCCTCTGTGGCTCTCTGGAGCTGCACAGTCAAAGCCCTGATGTCTCCTGCCTTGGCCTCCATGTCTTCATGCAGCTTCTTGACCTCCTTGTCCAACTTCTCCTTCAACCTGGTTTCTCTGGAAATCTCATTCTGTTGCTCTTGGAGTTGTTGCTGGAGCTGCACGATGAATCACAAGTAACTTGCTATTAGAAAACACTAAAGAAAAAAACTCTGACAGTGTCAGCACACACACAGTGTCAGCATCCTAAAATATACAGTAGGTAACCCAGAAATTCAAGTATGAATCACATGGAGAACTGACCTGAGCTATGTTCTCTAAAGCTGCATCTCGCTGGACATCAATTTCCTGTTGTTTGCTGATGGTTTCTTTCAGTTTTTCTCTCAGGTCCTCAGCAGTGGTCAGCAGCTGATCCCTCTCTTTAGTCAACGCCTCAATCGGGTTTAATAGATCACTGTAAAGAAAAGTGGCATTTTCCGTCATCACAGGTGATTATTTACATGCTGAGACAATTTCAGGGCTTACATCTGCTCCTGTTCTGCAGATGGAACACTTTGTTTGGCCTGTTCCATGAGCTTGGCTATCTCATCTTTTAAATTCTTGATGGCCTCCTTGTCCCTCTTCTCTTTATCATTAGCAGCATCAACCATCTTCCATGCTTTATCTAGCTCCTGTAGGTGAAACAGGGGAAAGACAGAATCCCAAACATGCCAGGACCACCTGAACACATCCATGCGACATGTGTTATATCTAATGTACCCTCTTTAGGGAGGTTATGGTGGTCTGATCATCCTGGGACAGCTGGAGAGCAGCCGACACTTTAGTGGAACTGGACACGATCTCTGCGTTGAGCTCTCTGCATTTAGACATCAGCCTCTTTTCATTCTCTCTGGACTTCTTCAGAGCCTGGATCAGCTTCTCAAACTCCAGTCTGACCTGGTCAACACTCTGGTCCCCGACCAGTTCATCCAGAATTGTGTAGAACTCCTGCATGGACTCAGACATGTGCTCCTCTGCTGTCTCCTGAAAAGCAGACATGGGGGAAACAACCAACTCTCGATGCTAAAGATAAGGCTATTTATATAAATTTACACAGGACACACGATGTTACTTTAAATATCCTAAAATGAATCAAGCTGCGTGGCACTAATGGCGACAGACGAGTTAATGAAATTGAATTTATCAGACAAATTCATTTACCTCCATTATATCACCTGAAAACACAGAATGGAATCTGTAAGCCTTGACAAATACCAGAAAATAGATTATTTTTTTCCGCCTCAGTAGTATTGTTGACTGCGTTACTAAGCAACCGCGGTAGTCGGCAGTAGTAGGGATGTTGTCGCGTTTGTGTAATGGCATATTTTTGCCACTAGAGAGCAATATTTCACAAAAAAACGGAAATAGGAAAATAAAAAATAAAAAGGAAATATTGTCAGCAACGTGAAGAGTTATCAAATATACATGTTAGTGAGGTTGAACCAGCGTTGGCTGTATAATTAGCATGTTCACCCGCATGACTATGTGATTATTAAATGTGTCATCTGTTTTATATGTGCTATGTTAAACACAGGTTAAATTATGAGAAATACAAAATACATGCTTCTATCAGCCTCAAAGTGAGGCAGTGGCAGACAGGAGCTGGCAGTAAATCTGTGTAAATGTACCATGGTGCCATATTTTCTTGGAAGATTATTTTAACTGTCAGGGCCAATTTACATGCCCCCCTGCTTTATTTTGTAGAGGACAGACTGCCAGTGATTTGGCTGAAGGCAGGTGCTTTGCACTAGCAGCGAGCCTGTGAGCTTCCACTGACCTGACAGAGCAGTTAAATCACTTTCACAGGGCTTGCTGGATGCTCCCTGTAGGCTGAGACCATCATTTGAGCGTTTAACAAAAGGAGAATGTGTATTCTGTGCCGAGCGGGGAGGGGCCTGCTTTTTTCTCTCTGGTGTTCAGGCTGCGAGTGGCTGAAAACAGTGGATTAAGGGAAGGGTCGTGGCCTCGTTGATGGGATTTTTCTGAAAATATAGCCAAAGCCTGCAGTGGTGTTTTCCTTTAAAATAAATAAGTAAATAATGCCTGACATCACGGCAACATTAGCAAAAGTGTAGGAAAAACTGTTTAAAATCTTTTTTTTAAAAAAATGCTTTTATTAAAACCCCTAATGTATCTTTGACAGAATACAACAGAATAATCAGCAAAAAAAAAAGGATAAGAAAAGCACAAAAATTGCAGGAAAGAACATAATTACAAAACTGAATAGTTACAAAATTAAGGCATGTTTATTTTAAAACCTGCCAAATAATCCCTACCTCAGCTCCATCAAATGGATCTCTACTTTGTCCTGTAATTCCTACATATTCTGGTCTATTTTGCAGGTTGTTTTGAGATTTAAAGCTGTGACTTTGTCCCACATGTGATCAGAGATCTGACAGAAACTAAAACTGTAAAGATGAAGGAATCCCCTGGAGTCACCCTCGCAGATCTGACTGCAGCAGCTCTCAGGACCGATCCTTCAAACTTCAGTCGTTAAAATGTTGGTCTGCAGAGGAAACACCGGTGTGATGTGTAATCGCGGCAACAGACTCATCAGAGCAGGACACTTAAATGGCCAATACAGAATATAAAGGAAAATATTTAAGTCAGTAATGCCGTCCAAACCAGGCATGAATCTGCTAAATATGCATCGTAACAGAATGATGAATTTGATTTCATTTAATTGTATAATTAACCAATAATGACTCCTTTTTGTGCTGATTTAGTGAGACATTATTTTTAAAGAGGCTTACTTATTTCTTCATCAATTACATAACTAATGTTTAACATCAAAGGATGCTGTAAAGCCATCCCACCTGTTTCAACTGTTCACAGCAGCTGTTTCAACATATAAAAAGAGCTCAGGGAAACATCTGTCACATCAAATATTAAAGACACTGTTGAAAAGCTCAGTCATAACAAAGGAATTTGCTGCCATGATTGAATAAGAATATTTTTAGATTAACTGCCATCTGTTTCGTAATAATACCAATATATGATGGTCACACATCGGTCATCACTTTAATATTTTAGTATTTCTACAGTCACCATCAGCATTTACTTTGATATTTGTAGAATGTGAAAACACATTCTCTGGCTTATTAAATAAACTTAAATGGTCTGTAGAGAGAAGGAACAATCTAACTTCTGGTCAAAGTGTCTGGAGCTAAAAATTGTGTGGAAAATCCTCTCTGGATCCTCGTTGGAGACTGGTGTGCACCGCCGGCATTCCTGCATAATGTGGAGCCCGAACACACCCTCAACATTTGTCCACATTCACTCTTCCTTTCTGCCGCAGACATGCGCCTCCGACCTGATCATCCTCTCCAGTGGTATTCAGTCAAAGACGGCAGCTTGTCACTGCTGCTGCTTTAGGTTAGAGCGGTTTCAAATGATCTTATATGAAGTGATGGACTTCAAAACTGAGCACAAACAGGTTTTGGCTGCGATCGGGTAGCGGACAGATATCTGTGGACAGAAATAGAAAGGAATGAGGGAGGTTAAAGGAACAAACCTTCAGGGAAGTTGAAATACTTGTTAAAATGACTGCACTAAATGTAAAATATAAACAGTGTTGATAAATTTAAGATGTTTTCTGGGTGAAGTTTCCTTGATTCTTTCCAGCCCGACCCCAAAATATCCCATCTTTATCTCTTTTCACTGTCTGTATTTTATAAGATGATTAATTAGTAGACAGAAATAATCTGTATCTTCAGTGTAAATTAAAAGGTAGGTCCAAAAACAAAACATTGCATTTTTTAAAAATATTTTGCACCCCAACCTGATATGAAAGTCCTCACAAAGTTAGAAATACAAGGATGTGTGTGTGTGTTCTTGTATTACTAAATTTGTGAGGACAACACATTGACAAACGACCTTACGTGTGAGGACATTTTTACTTGTGAGGACATTTTCCATGGAGTCTCCTCACACTAATCTAAGAAATAGATTTCTAACTCTAAAGAGAACATTTACCTGAATGTGGGGGAATCTGCCTGTGTGGTGTTTGGATGTTCTCCCCGCATCCATCTGAGTTCTCTTCAGCTTCCTCCGCCAGTCCATAGACGTGCATTTGTGGGATAAGTGAATTGGCTCCTTTAATTTGACCTTAGGTGTGAAAGTGAGTGTGAATAGTTGTTTGTCTCTGTACGTTAGCCCTGCGATAAGCTGGCAACTTGTTCTGGGTGTACGCCGCCTCTGGCCCAGAGGCAGCTGGGATAGGCTCCAGTCCCTCTCATCTCAGCTAAATACAGCCTTCAATCGTTGTTCACTTGCAGCAGCTTTCATTCCAGTATTCGGACAGTCTTATCCTCTGCACATTGTGTCACAACATTAAGCGTCATGGTGTAACACGCCACAGAAGAGGAGGGAAATTACCTCATTATCTGTGCACTCGGGTTCACGTGTGAGACACAAACAGGCCTGCAGAGCCAATGAAATGTGAACACATTGGTGCTGACAGAAAGAGTCTGTTTTCACTGGAAGCATTTCGCATACATCTGTGGCTCCTAATTAAGCTCATTACTAAGCTAATTACTTGTTATGCTTGATTTTGGTTTAATTATCTCTCTACACAAGAATGTCAGCATTTTTATTTTTAGTAGGCATGTGTCAAAAATAAATTAATTTACAAAATACCTTCATCGGATAGCTTTGTTATTCTTCATAAAGGTAGCTGTTTTGAAAAAATTGTTTATTTAAAGATACATTTTGCGGAATATCTTTATCATTTCAGAGTATTCAGGACCATTAACAGGCACAGGGGTTGCTATGGTTTTGTGCGGTAATATTGATTCTGAATATTTAAAAATATCTACAATAACTATTCATTACTTTTCAAATGATCAGTATCAGAAATTACGTCCTGCCACCACTCAGCTGTTTGGGAAGGCTCTCCAGGAAAGGCACCGCATTCTTCTGCAAAGACTAAAACCAGGAAGAAATCTGCTGAAATCCATCCCTTTTATGACTTTGAAATATACACGCACACACACACACATGCACACACACACACATAGTTTTGGGATTTTTTTCAGTAAATCACATCTTAATTAGCGTGAAAAGACGCCGATGAGATTGTTATCTCATGACATTATCTGCTCGGATCACCTTGGTGATAAAGTTAAGCTTTTTAATGGAGCGAGAGAACAGCATCACAGAGTAGATTCAATCAAGACACAATCCTGGTTAATTAGCATTAGCTTATTGCGCAGTACGCCCTGTCCTGGGTAAAGGGATGGGGCACCAGAGCACACGGAGGCTGATGCCAGCAGTGTTTGCTAAAGCTTCTGGGAGGATGGCACCCGGCCCATTTGTGTCCCCGTGTTGCTAAGGCTCTCTCCTGGATTTCTGCAGATGTTCACGAATGGAAACCTCGCTGTCAGGTCCACAGGCAGGAGAAGCGGCTTCAGGCCACAGCAGAGATGTCTACATAGCGCTCCGTCATTGGGAAACACTCACTCAGACCCAACCAAGCAGGCAAATGCTTGGCCTGTATGTCCATGCATACCAGGGATGCTGGCATTTGTAACAGCTGTGGGCCCAGAGAAGAGACATTCGGTCAGTGTTGGCAACTGGAAATGAAGGACAGGTGGAGCGGAGCTCATCTGACTGAGTGCTGCACGCGTGTGTGTGGTGGTGGGGGGGTGATGTAGCGAAAGTCATATTATTATCATAATGCTGAAATCTAGTACACAAGCCCTATTAGATATATTATGATGCCTTAAAAGAGAAAACATGCTGGAGATGTTCCAACCAATAAGCACACATCATGAGAGGGAATTCAAGCTGGGAGCTTTTTACTGCAGGTCTACAATGTTTAACTGGACTTGAAATACTCATATGACACCGTACGAAACAGGGATTTTTTTTTAAATGTTCAAACCTGCTACACAGCTGATTAATTCTGGCCTTGGTGCTGCATCAGAAGGATTTTATTCATCCATTTCCATTCCCAGAATTCCTCAGGGTTCCTCTTTTAATCACGAGAAAGGCTGAAGAACAATTAGTTCTGCACTATCTCTGTAATTGTAGCTTTTAGATGTAAATGGAGGCAACAAGGTTTGTCGTAGCGCTTCATACCTTTTTCACTGTTGACGTTTTCTAGAGAGAAATGAGTTAAATGCCTCATGGGAACCTTTGGGCCCTGTTTCCTCCCACACACGGCCCAGATTAACTGATATCTTTGATTCATTCTTTTCTATTATCATCTTTAATTCATTTATGATCCTTGAACTGTTGACAACTACATGGAAACATGCAGCATCCGTCTATTTGTTCATTTTAGCATATAAATTAGCTGGTTTAAAAAATATTTTCTTATGTTTGAATCCATCCATCATCCACCCACCATCCATCCACCCATCCACCCACCACCCCTCTCCATCCATCCATCCACCAACCATCCATCCATCCACCCATTCATTCATCCACCCAACCACCCACTCATCCATCCATCCATCATCCACCACCATCCATCCATCCATCCATCCCCCCACCCCCACTCATCCATCCATCATCCATCCATCCATCCATCCACCCAACCACCCATCCATCCATCCATCCACCCACCCACCATCATCCATCCATCCATCCATCCATCCACCCAACCACCCATCCATCATCCATCCACCCACCCATCCATCATCCATCCATCCATCATCCACCCACCATCCACCCATCCATCATCCACCCACCATCCATCCATCCATCATCCACCAACCATCCATCCATCCATCCACCCATCCATCCATCCATCCATCCACCCATTCATTCATCCATCCATCCATCTATCCACCCACCCATCCATCCATCCATCCATCCATCATTCACCCACCATCCATCCATCCACCCATCCATCATCCATCCATCCACCCATCCATCATCCACCAACCATCCATCCATCCATCATCCATCCATCCATCCATCATCCACCAACCATCCATCCATCCATCATCCATCATCCACCCACCATCCATCCATCCATCCATCCATCCATCCAACCAACCATCATCCAGCCCTCCAGTCAACTATAATTTTGTAATCACAGGGGTGTTGGAGCCTCTCACCGCAGAGGTTATTTGCAGAAATACCCCCTGGATGTGTTATCAGTCCATTTATCCCCACATTCACACCTAAGGCCAATTTTCCATCAATGAACCAAACCAGACTGAGAGGAAACCAAAGAAAACGCAGGTAAGTCTGATGTTTCTCACATCACATGTAACACCTGTTTCGCTTTTAGTATCATATTGCTTTGTTTAAAATAATCCAAATTATAAAGTTATGGGATGATATAATAAAATGTGTCCTTTGTCATACGCTACACTTACAAGACATGGAATGTTCAACCCTGAATCTGCTGGATAAGTGATGATTCCAGAGTCACACTGCCAAAAGCATAAATGGATGGAAAGCTTCAGAAGGGATTTTATTTGTTACTATGTATAATTGCTGTATTCCTACAGTATCTAATCTGATAGAAAAAAATCCCACCAGTGATCATCATTGGATTTCGATCTGGGGCATGTTTCTCATTTTTCTCATTGCCCTGCTTTGTGTCTGGAGAGAGCAGGAAAGAAGAAAAAAATAGCATTATTGAACAACTGCACTCATCATCATCATCATCATCACACATTCTGGTGAACTATTTCTCTTTCATCTGACATTACTTTACCTTAATAGGAAAAGCCACAAGGGTTCTGCATTTACACATCCTAGATTTATTTATATGTTAATCTAACAAAGGAAGACATTATAAGAACACCGCTCTCCGAGGCATTCGCTGGCTGTTGTGATGTTGGTTGTAATTGCTATTTGTTCTAGTTTTGTACCCTGTAATTTGATCTTCACAAATTCTGGATGTCTGGATTGGTAAATCTTTGTGTTTAGCTTCTCGGGACTTTTCGTTTGGCTTGCTCAGCAAGTTTTAGCTCTATGCTGATAACTGGAATGAAACATTGTGTCAAAATGAAGGAATTTACTGCAATACTTTTCCATACAGAAGATGACAGATGTGAATGACTGATGTCCTGATGGGCAGATTAGTCGGGTTTGCTTTCTCTGCTCTGTGTGTGTGTGTGTGTGTGTGTGTGTGTGTGTGTGTGTGTGTGTGTGTGTGTGTGTGTTGAGGCTGAGCTCGGCCTGAACTGACCTTTTTTGCTCAAACTGTGTTGGTAAAGAGATGGTGAATAAAATATGGGGCCAAAGTCCGTCTTTTTCCTCTTCAAATGAACAATTGATGTCCATCCCGTGCACAGAAAACTGCTTTCACCCTGTTTGTCCATGTTTCCCACTTGTATTCCATCCACCTTTTAGTCAACCTGGCCTTAAAGTTGACCTTTTATCCCTGTGAACACCTACCTTCACCTTCCAGAGACCCTGAGCTAGAGAGATTCAGAAGTGCAGCTTGTAAAGTTTCATCAATCTCTCTGTGTTCTGGCTGGGTCACGTCTGCTGTCAGTTCTCATTACTTAATTGGAATTGAGATGCATCTGGACTGCGTTTTGTCTGCACTGCACTTCTGATGGAGATAACCCACACTCCCCCACCTCATTCCCTTCACACACACGCACACACGCGCACACACACGCTCTCTATCCTTTTGGGAGAGGTTTTATATCCATTCACATGTACAATGAGAAGATCACATCCAGAGCAGGAAGGCAACTCCTGCACATAATTACACTTAATAAGAGCACTGTTTAATTCATGAGATCTGTCATGCTACAGCAGCTTCATATTCACTGAAAATGTCCAACACCTTCCATATTTCAAAGTCTTCTGTCAGGATCAGTGACAGTGCACTTCTACATCTGTGATCAACGATGACATTTCTGCAGCCACATTTGCATCCATGCAGTGTTGAGCATCATCAGGCTGGATGTGATGCATCACCAGACACGAGAGCGCCTGAATCTCATTATCAGCAGTGATTTTGTCTCGGCCGTAGGAGATGTGGATAAATGAACTCTGCCTCTGTGGGAGGAAACATAAGCAGCTCATCACATGAAAATGGCTTATACAGAAGCTTGTTAGTATCCATTACAATAAAAGTCTTGGCAAATCTTCCCAATGTAAAAGCTTTTTAAGACATGTACCTAAATATAAGGATGTGTGTGAATTTGGAAAAATTAGTTTATATTCCCTTTATTTTCATGTAAATTGTGCATTTGCCATTTTGTGCGACAGTCCCCCCCCCCCCCCTTCCTAAAATACAAATACTGGTAAATGAATGTGAAAAAGCCACAACATGTGGGAGATGATTTCACAGCCTGGAAGTTTCTGTACTCTCTGTACTGACTGAACTACGCCATCTTTTCTCACTCTCCAAATTAAAGATAAAAACTGCAATTATTTGATATTTTTACTTGAGTCAGGAGATCGGAATTGTTTATCTTAAAAGAAAGCTGGACATTTAGTGCATTTCAAGCCCTGCAGTGAGTAATGTTCAGTGCTCAGGCTTGAATGCAGAGAGGGGTAGCAGATATCTCACTCCCATTCAACTGAGAATAAATGTGGAGCTGTGCATTGTAACAAAAGACCAACATAATTTATCCGATGCAAAAGGTTGAAGAGAATCCAGTGAGGCCCGCAGAGCACCAAAACATCTCCCATTTGGCAAGAGCAGCACATAATTTTTGTCTGTTTTCAGGTGCCTGTCTGCACCCATGCTATGTTTTAAAATTCCTTTTGTCAAATATCCTTTATTTAAAGTCTTATCAGGGGGCATGTCATGTGGACTTTCTATTCTCTGAGTTTAATCATACGGAAGAGATACAGATGGGGTGTTGTAAATGGAAAATGTGTCTTATCTACGAAGCTACGAACAATCTTCAAACGCGTGCAGAGCCCACACAACAAAGTGGCAGAGAAAACGACCAAATTCAGCCAAATTTATATGAATTGAAAACATAGTTTAGCTCATTCAAACATTAGAAACATGGTCATACCGTGTTTACTGCCAGGAGCTGTTCTTTCTGGATAAATAAGAGTACGTATTGGTGACTTATCATACTTATCATACTTAGGGGGTCGTCTAATCGTTAGGTCACATCTTAGCTATGCTGTTATAGGGCAAGGCTGCCGGGGTCCAGAAACATGATCACCTGACAGGCCTCTGTCACCCCACTGGGTCATGGTTTCCTCTCCTCTCCTCTCCTTTCCTCCTCCTCATCAAGCAGACTAGTTATGCTGATTCCTGTGTAGTTTTTCTGCTCCCCCCCCGTATTCATTTACAGGTATCACCGCCTTCGGAGCTGCATGACGACCTCCGGCCCCGCTGACCTGTTGTATAGTGTATTTTTGTGCTTCTGCGCTCTGTGCCTCTCCTCTCCTTCTCCTTCTCCTCTCCTCTCCTCTCCTCTCCTCTCCTCTCCTCTCCTCTCCTCTCCCTCTCCTCTCCTCTCCTCTCCTTCTCCTCTCCTCTCCCTCTCCTCTCCTCTCCTCTCCTCTCCTCTCCTCTCCTCTCCTCTCCTCTCCTCTCTCTCTACCCAGCCGGCCATCAGCAGGAGGGTCCCCCTACATGAGCCTGGTCCTGCTCAAGGTTTCTTCCTGTTAAAGGGGAGTTTTTCCTTGCCACTGTTGCTTGTCTGGGGTCAGGCCCTGGGATTCTGGAAAGCGCCTTGAAACAATTTTGATTGTATAAGACGCTATATAAATAAAGATTGATTTGATTTGATTTGACTTGTTCTATATGTTAGCCTCGCTGACCTGGTGACCTCCAGGGTGTACTCTACCTCTCACCCACTCCACTGACCGCATGAAGGGATAAAGAGGTAGATGATAAGCGACGGGTTCAAGAAATGTGGGCATTTTTTTCAATTTTTATGTATTATTTTTATTATATATCAATAAAAATAAGAAGAATGAACTTGTTTCCCTCTGTATCCATCCATCTACAGGTATCACTGGCGCCATAGCTCTGCAGAGACCTGCTGACCTCTGACCCCACTGACCTGCTCATCTCTTATACTGATAGTTTGTTGTAATTAATGTATTTGCATGATTTTTGTCTCTTCTCTCCTTATCTGTCCTCCCTCCTTCTCCTCCCTCTCTACCCAGCCAACCATCATCAGGAGGGTCCCCTCATATGAGCCTGGTCCTGCTCAAGGGTTTTCCTTGCCACTGTTGCTTCCTGGGGACTAGGCCCTGGATTTCTATAAAGCTTTTTAGATTCTATATAAAGAAAGATTAATTTAACTGATTTCAATGGTATTTTAAAAAAAAGACTTTGTCTGACCATTCCCTGGTGAAAAAACGTATGTGCATACAAGTGTACAGAGCGCTTGACTGCAACCTGACCACGACAGCTCGTCTAAAGCCGAAATTCCGCTGATATTGGCCCCATTTTTCTCTTTTTTCATTGCCATGGAGATGTCGCATTTAAGACCGAATGAAAATGGTTTATTTTCACTGCCAAGTTACTGATCAAATGTCTTCCAGACAGAAAAGTGTAACACAACCTGACACCGGTCATCAAGTTTCCGCTCAGCATTGCTCTGCCTCCTTTTGGCTCCCCGGGCTCCTCGTGGTCTCAGTCTGCTGACGGACAATTTCTTCATTTTCTTACGTCGTTTGTCAAATTGAAACTGTTGACAGAGTCGGGTATTTCCCCAGCTTTCCATTTGGCATCTTTCCCCTGGGAATCACTGCCAGCCACTTCCAGGTGCATCTGAATATATAGTTCAACCTGTTCAGGTGGTCCTGTTCTCAGAGACCTTTTTCTTTCTTTCATTCTTTTCTTTTTAAGCCCTGTAGTTTGCCAACCATAGATGAACTAGAAAATATGTATGGAAGCAGTTGGTATTATCAAGTATGGCACTCCTGTGTTCTTATGTAATTGTTTTTTTTGTTTACATAATATATGTGTAATACATATGTGATATGTTCCAAAAGCCAATTTCCATAACCGAGGATCGGACCGCCAAGGCCCCCGTCTTGGTCCGCCGCCCAGTCCACACTGCACCGGACCCTTCATGCTCCTCCTGCGGGTGGTGGGTCCACTGGAGACGGGAGTGTCCACATAGCTGGTTCGGGCTGGGCCCAGCCGGGCCCCATGGACGTAGGCCTGGCCACCAGGCGCTCACCATCGAGCCCCAGCCCCAGGCCTGGCTCCAGTGTGGGGCCAGGTACGCGGCTTCCCGTTTCGATGTTCCATGATGGGTCTTGTGAACCATTCTTTGTCTGACCCTTTACCTAGGACCAATCTGCCTTAGGAGACCCTACCAGGGGCAAACTGTCCCAGACAGCATTGCTCCCAGGCTCATCAAACTCCTCCACCACGATAAGGTAATGGTTCACGGATGGACACCTCACTTTAGAGGTGTCGCCTCCCTTTAGAGGTGTTCCGGCCATGTCCCAATGGGAGGCGGCCTCGTGGCCGGCCCAGGACTAGGTGGAGAGATTATATCTCTCGCCTGGCTTGGGAGTGGCTGGGGGTTCTCCCGGAGGAGCTGATGGAAGTGGCCGGGGAGAGGGCTGTCTGGGCATCCCTCCTGAAGCTACTGCCCCCGCGATCCGGATCCAGATAAGCGGGAGAAAACGAAACATATGTGATATGTCCAGGAGCAGTAATTAGGGATTCACCATGTGCTTGCTCTTAATGAAAAAAAGGCAGCCAAAGTACACATAGGAAATTAAATTCCCTCTTTCTTGCAGTATAATAAAATATACTATATGCTATTTTGATTTTTGTCTCACATTAAAGCCTGGACATGTCTCTTTTTTTATCACTGCATTGTACATTGGCACGTGATGATTTACTTTTCATCATGTTTCCTTCCTTAACATAAAAAAGAGAAAACAAAATCCATTTGATGGTAATGAGAGTGGTGAGGAAGCTCCTGCAGAAAAGACCTATTAACATTCCTATCTTCTACGATCTAAGTTATAGATGTAATAAAAAAGGTGGTGTGCGTATACAAATCTTATACAAATCTTCCACATTTACAGTTAATTGCCTTTTGTATTAAACCATTGCATCCTTTTTATTACTTCCAGTTTCATCTGTAGCTAATGTCTGTGTAAATTCTCAGTCATCCAGGTCATTGTATCCAAGGTAGTTTTCTCTGTCAACTGGACTGGGTTTCTTCTCTTGAAGATGTTTCGCCTTCTATCCAGAAGGCGAAAGTGAACTGAAGAAGCCTTCTAGATAGAAGGCGAAACGTCTTCAAGAGAAGAAACCCAGTCCAGTTGACAGAGAAAACTACCTTGGATCTGTAGCTAATGTAACATTCTTTGTAAGACATGTAAACAAATACAGAGCAGACACCATAAATGTGAATTTACTCTTATTTACAGTATTTGGCTATATATGCTATGTTATAAGGGTCATCTTCACACTGAAGTCATGTCATCCAAACACATACTCTCTCCTGTCTGTTTCAGCAGAGTGAGGGTTTCTTCTTACAGAACATTTCACAGTAAAAACCACTCAAGGACAAACTTCAAATCCTGTAGTGGGTTTTTATTAACAGGCAGCTACGTGTCAGAGGAACAGTGCATCACCTAAATAGTATAAGAGAAGAAAATGGCGTTCCACATAAAAAAAAAAAAAAATTCTCATCCCATCAGTAATACTAGTACTAAGTAAGGTCTACTAACAGTGTCTGTATCAGTGAGGAAAGAGGATAAAGGATGCAAAATATATAATTGGCTTTGAGCTTAGTCCCAAGGTTTAACTCTGCAGAAGCAGCTTAAGGAGTAGAAATAGTTTGAAAAGTTGTGAGAGGGTTAATCAGAGGTGTTCAGACAGGACTGAGACATTTAATGGTTTAACACATATTGTTAAATGTAATTTATTTATTTATTTGTTTGTTTATTTTTATTTTTATTTTTTTTAACCTAATGTGTAAGTAATTCATACAAATGCAGTAGACGGTTAAAGACGTGCAACTGTGAAGGTTATTTTAGGAAGTACCACTTCTGGTTTCTGTTAGAGGAATCTATTTATCCAGAGTCCAAGTTTGCGCAAGTTTCCATTTTCTCACTGCTTATCTGTGTAACAACAGCAACACACCTGCTCTCCGGGGTCATGATCTAAAACTCTGCTCTCTGGCTTTGCTGCCCACTTTTCTCTCCATTTTGGTCAATGCAGCTAATGATTTTCTGCTAATGAAACATCAAATCAGGTTAAATATATGCTTCCCAGGCAGATTTGAAACATGCCAATCTGTGATAAAGGCTTTACTAAATACCAGAACGAGAATCTGGCTATTGAGAGATTTAGTTGGTTTTTGTTGAGGTGCTGCTGATTGATGCTGTGGATAAAGACTGAACTGATCACTCTCGGTCAGTTCACAGGTTGGAGGGAGATGAACCTCCGAATAACCTCTGCATATAGTATAGATGCATGTAGTTTAACCACCTATTGGCCTGGAATGCCCTATTCAATGTCCAGGATCGAAATGTTGTGAGCGACTGCAGGTTGCTCCAGATAAAAATGGTGCATTCCTTTTTTATGATCTTAGGAGTTGCAACACTCAAGTCCTGAAAGTAAAACTCAACATGTCTTCTTTCTCAGCAGTAACGACTTGCTTTGTGTGAGGCAGTAAATGTGTTTGCGCATGGATGATCTCACGTAAGCTCACCGAGACGGCTTCACCCTCTTTATCCTCACAGACCACCTCTGATAGAGCCATCTGGCACCCCTTTCAAGAGGAGACATAGTCTGTATCTGCTTATTTATCCGAGAGGGTGTTTACACGGGTGACGCTGCCTGTGGGCAATGAAGCGAGCATTTTTCCAGTGTTATTCATGTAAACACTGGTGTGCCATGATTTATTAATCTCACCTTTTTCTCTGTGCACCCTCCGCTGGTCCAGAGGAGAGATGTTTCCCCAATCTATATTTGTTCATTTGTTGGGGGGATTCTGACAGGTAAACAAATGTAGGAAATCATCCCATCCCTGCAGACCTTCTATTTGTGTCCTATGATCAAAACATACAAGCAGATGTGCGTTGCTGAATATTTTATGACTGTATAAATATTTGCTGAAATTAATCACTCTCGGCTGATGAACTGCAGTTTGAATGAATATCTGAGAATCTAATAACAATTAGGAGCTTTAGTTGTGGCCGTAGTTTCAGTCTTGCATGAAAATATCCTTCAAACAATAAAAGCACGGCTGTTGTCCTAAGTTCTACCTCTTCACACTCGGTTTACTAATCTAATTTTAGCCCTGACTTGCCTTTTTCCCCCTCAAGGATCAGATTTTGCCTTGGGGTTTAAGGGAATATAAATAGTTCTGAATACAGTACTTACTGTATTATTACTGCGTGGTAGTGTCACATTTGATGTGTCCATGACAGATTTGCTCAGCATGCGAAAGGATTAATCTGGACTGTCCTGCTTCTTTGATTTCAATTCTTTTTATACTTTCTATTTATTTTCCCGGCCCAAGCTTTTCACTCCTTTAAACCCGACATTACGGACTCGAGTGGGAATTACCAAGAGTGGAAAAAAACGATGATTAACTCATGAAAATCCACGCGTCGCCTTTATGCTGCGGCTTATTTTTCCTTTTTTTTTGTTATTTTGGAGGAAGAGGTTACGGGGAAAGATGCCGCTGTGGAGAATTTGGTGTGACAGAAGCTTTCAGTTGGCCTGTCTCTCACTTCTGTAAGATGTGAGACATGAGGGATATAAATACACAACCGAGATACCCTCGTCTCCATCCTCCTTTCACACGCTTACTATGATTACAAACTGCCCACCTCTTGTGACTCCTTATAAAGGTTGGCGATCCAGGTCATGAGAGTGTTTCTCGCCCTATTATGCTGATAAAGACCTTAAAAATAGCCTCCGTCCCCTTTTACATCGGCCACAAACTGATGGGACAGTTTTGTCTCTATGTTGGACTCATTAGAGAAAGTCAAGCCTTCAGCAGATGTGCGACATTGCGGCCCGGCGATATTTGCTTCCGTCTCTGTCCGCGTCTCATTTGCTGGTCAAACATGTAGACAGCTGAGCTGAACAGCAAACAGAGACGCAGTGACCCAGATCAGACACCTGCGGCCAGGATATAGACCGCGCACGTATGTGAGTGGGAACACAACAGAAGTTCTTCAGTCCCCTAATGAAGAAAGAGCAGGTCAAAGGTGCCAAAAAACTGCTCCACAGCAGGAAAAAAAATAACACAATATATAGTATAGTATATATGAATCTCTACAGACAGTAGTATTTAAAATTTAAAATCTGTACAACTCCAAAAAGTTTGATTTTCCTGACAGACACACTGCAATTGTGTAATTACAACTCGTCATTCCCTGATGTGTCTTGCTTTTCCGACATTCCGCCTCCCGATGAGTGCAGGGAAAATGTTTGCTTGCATAAGTACGGAAAAAACAAAGATGCAGTTCCACAAGGAGCCAGTTGCAAGACTTTCAAGTGAACAGTAAGTAAGGAGTGTGTTTTAAGTGCTGGAAGTAAATCAGAGAATACAATATGTCTCTGGGCACTTCTATTATTCAGGAGAAACAGGATAGACAACAAAAACCAGTGTAGGAAAAGAAAAGGAGCATGTTGTGTGTATTGACGTGGATATGTGTGTGCTGTATAGCTCTTCTCCCCATCACAGTGGAAAGCTTGGTGAATTTGGTGCATAATTTATCTGAGTTCTATCTGCACTCAGAGAGAGAAGACGTTTTTTTCTGTGGCTGAATATCTGCGCTCTTACAATCTTGATTTTGTTTTCTACCGGCTGTAACCTTCCAAATACATCGGTTCCAGCATTTGCCTTAAATCACAGGCTGTCGTGTAAAAATGAAGTCCTTCCACTAAATACATTGATCAGAAATACAGTAGATGTGCTGTGTTGTAGGGCCATTGCAACATATGCAAACTGTATATTATGTTTGTATGCGCTGTACACCTTTTTACTATATATATGTGTATACTTGATATTTCAGTTTGATATTTCAGTGTGTTTTTGTTTGATTTTTTCTTTTTTATGCAGGTCAGGTCTCGCAGCAACATTGGAAGAATGTGCTGGTTTTTCCATGCTTATTTGTCCTCATTTGACAGTGTATGTGTGGGGATGTGAGGGACCTGGGAGAACATTAGTTAAGAGGTGTGCAGGGAAACATGTCAGCTGTGGTTTAATGAACAACATTACTTTCCCATCATGGTTTGTAGCATATCAAGGTTAGAGGTGCGGGAGCGATGTGATTCACAGCCAGCAGTTAATATTAAACATAACTACAGCAGAAAAAAATGTATATGCACGAAACAAAGCTTAAAATGCGAAAAAAGAACAACAAACTGAGATGTAATTTATCTGAGGTGTGTGAGTTTTCTTGTAATTGCTAAATTTTGAGTGCCAGAATATTAATTCTACTAACAAAGTGAGGATATTTTTGTCTGTGTAATACAAAATGATTTCCTAACTAATCAAGCCAATGGCCTTGATGGGCTTTACAATCCCTGTGATGAACCAAGATGTTTAAATCCTCAAAAAAACCTCCGAATCAATAGATACAGAAAACCAGTGAAGAGGGAAAGAAGCCAAACCCTCAGAAAAAGATTAGGGTAAAGGATCATTTTGAGGGAACAGGACAGACCAACAGCCAACAGACACCGTCCACACACCCAAACATGTCTCCAAATGTAAAAACGTCTCAAGCTGTCGTGTCTCTGGACATTTTATCACTCGCATGAAACATCAGGCAGCGACATAAACCTGCAGAGATGAACCCCACCACAACAAAGTGGTTTAATCTCCCTTGAATTTCTGATTTACATGCGTTATATAATGCAAATCCATACAGGAGCAGCATAATTAGACAGAATTCTAAATTTAGACATAATCAGCGTTTTCATTATTTCTTCAGCAAACATTACATCTTCCATTTTCATGCAGCGCACAAAGAGCACTATAATCTTATTATAAAAAGTAAAAATGGCGCCACGTGTTGAAGACATTCAGGATTCATCACATGTCCTGACAAATGTAAATCTGCGTTCAGCGAAGGCAAAAGTCCAGAGTACGTCTCTGACCTGGGATCCGGAGTGTTTGGATGTGTCCATCTTGTGTGTCTCACCTGTGTCTCTCTGCCATCCTGACCGACCTCACGTCATCTGTCCGTCACCTCTGCTTTGTCTTCCCCCTCCTCCCTGTGTGTCCTTCTGTCCTTCTGTGTTCAGTATCTGGTTTACAGGTATCAGATTACAGGCTGTATCTATATAAACTGTGTATAAAATTGATTTGTATAAATAAACATGTCCAACCTTACAATATATACTTGTTTCCTTTAATTGTTGCCTGAAAAATGTGTTATATTCCACTGACGCTAAAGCTGGTTGGGACACAAAAGTGCTATTTCTGTGACCTCTAGCTCACCACTCGCAATGTTTAAAAGAGATTTTGAATAAAGTAAGAAAGGTGGAGATGCAGCGTTGCTGCTTCTATCCAAACATAAAAGCCTTCAGTGATTTCCAGCTGCTGCCTGTATTAAAAAACCTCCCACATTGTGTCAACTATAAATTCTCGTCTACGTGAGCGATGCTTTCGGTAGCCATGGAAACATAATATATGCACCCATCCCCCCTCCCCCCCGTCTCCCCCTCCCTCCCCTCTCTCTCTTTTCTCCTTCTCATTGGCTGTTTAAGTCTCTCTCCCTCTCTCCATCCACGCCAAAGCTCGTCGGTACTTTGCGCATGTACGTCCGGTCCAAGCCAACATTGCATCAAGACCAAGATGGCGAGAACACGTCTGGCTTGTCTCCTGACTCTCCTCTCAACTCACTGTAAGTACTCAAACCTACCAAAAGCTGTTGAGTTCTCTCAGAATTTGCGCTCGTCCGTGTTTAGATAGTTCTGCCTCTGTTTGCCGGCGTTGACGCGCAGCGTTGCTGTAAAACGAGTTGGTGCGCCAGAAGAAACCCAATCTGGCAACTAACGGTAAACTCCAGACACAGTCCGATCGGACAGTCGGAAAGTAAAAAGGCATCCAGGGATTAATTGTTCTCTTATCCAAACGCAAATCGTCGCCATTCTGCTTCAACTTTAAGAGGAGAGTGTTTGACCTGAGCTGCTTGGACGAAGCGATTCTCCTTCTGTTTTCGCTCAGTTTATGTTTGGGAACCACTGAAGTGTGTGGATGCAACATGTTAGCTTAGCAGGGCAGATTTGAATCAAACACTCCGCTTAATCCAGCGCGTAATTCTTCCTCGTTCTTCTCGTGGAAAAGTTTGACGTTGTGAAGTTTGGCCAGATGGCTCCCGGTTTTGGAACCGGGCGGGCTTTCAGGTCGCCCCGCAGCCGGGGTGCGATGACCCTTTAGGCTGTTCTGGAGGAGAGATTTGGGAAGAAGTGATGCGGAGTAACGGTTTTCCAGCCCTGCGGGGTAGTGGAGCGGGCTGTCCGCTGGAGGAGCCACCAGGCCGGTCAGTGTCCCCCACCTCCGCTGCGCTCTGCCCGGCAGCACAACCCCCCACCTTCCCCCAGCTAATGACGATGGGTTGCGGTGTTTTTTGTGTACATAAATAATAATAATAACAATTATTATTATTATTATTATAATTATTTACCTTTATGTCAATGTAAAGATGCGAATATTTTTTTACAAATGCTTTATTTATGTTTAACGATAATTGAAAACAAATATTTACTGTGAACATTTGATGAAGACGCGTATATATAAATACTGCACAAACACACACGCACGCACATGCACACGCGCACATGCACACGCGCGCACACGCACGTACTTGTTGCTTGTGCTCCAACCAGAGCGCTGGAACCTGTAGCAACATTATAGTGACTGTTCCCTCTTTCCATCCCAGATAAAACCAGTGTTCTGTCCTAATGGTTTAATTTAATTTCATTTAACCCCAACTCATCCTTCCATCACCTGGTCTGTGTTGGGTAGAGCCGTCAACTATTGTTCCTGTTGATAAGTTTTATAGCTCCTTCAGCTCTTTCAGGCTGTCTCGCAATGGAAGTGCATAAAGACCGTGTTGTGAGAATGTTGCGTTGACTTTGACGTCAGTCTACCGAACTGTTTTTGTTGCATCTTCTCTCACAAACAAGAAATGGTTCTATTGACACGTGGGTTCATCCAAGCGATGGCAGTGTTTGGTGGAAGCTGTTTGTGTGCGTGTGTTCAATTTTTGTTCACAAAATTGAAAAACTGTACTGAATTGAAGGATTGGAGAATTCTGGAAGGATGGTTTTAGAAGTCTGATCAAAGCAAGTGTAGAGACACGAGGAGCTTGTGTGATCGGTGTGCGTGAATAGGCTCATTCTCTTTGCCTTAATTAGGAAAAGCAGTGGTGAAATCTGTTGCTGCTCTATCAACACTGTCTCTCTTGACACGTCTTTAGGCTATGGGCTCATTTGTATTTTTTTCCTTTCGCTGATAACATTTGAAAGTCAGTAATGATGTTAGGGTTAGGTTAGGCCCTGAGAAAAGCTGCGATGGAGCTTGGGAGCAGAACAATTGGCAATTTTTGGGGGTGGGCAGTGAGCTGGCACAGATTTAAGAATGTCTTTTGTCTTGCATGGAGAGGGTTTAACCATGTGGCTGACTGACTCTCAGCCAGAGTCACCACTGTCTTTAAATACAGGACTAATCTGACGAGACCAAAGCTGCCCGGGGCCCCGTGCTGGATGACCCCTTTAGGCTATTGGTGCTTATTAGTATTATTAGGCACCATCTTTAATTAGAAGGCCTTTTTGTATTTTGGAAACTCTGCCACGATGTTTTTATGTTCCAAAGTACGGGATGAAATTTAGAAAGCGGTGAGCGCGTTGACTTAGTTACATTTCCGTGCATGTGCGATATCGTTATTTTTAATTAATGACATTCTTTAGTAACGAGTGCAGCTTCCTTAATGGGCATGTCAGCGCCACCATTCCAAGTGAAGGTTAAACCTAGCATGGCCGTGCATAGAAATATCAGCTCAGTCATCTGACAGCAAGATGTGAGCTCCATTGTTATTTTAAGTACACGGCAGAGTGCATTCTCATTTAATGAAATGCATTATAATGTTCCAGTGCTGACTTTACCAACCTTGTCACTTAATGTGCTTCCTACTAAGGTGTACGCACGGGGACGTGTCAAAATACTCCGCATGACCTAAATATTTGGCATGTTTTAAATGTTTTAGATATTAATACACACATCTGCTTCAATCCTTGACACCGAATTTAGTATTTTATTTTACATATTTTGAATTAAAAATGGTCAGAGGATCTTAGCTTTTGAAGCAGGCAAAGTATATACAGCCTAGTAAAAAAGGGCAAACCTCATTTTAGAGATATCTCTGTCCTGCTGTCAACGTAAATCATGTTTATCTGACTGGATAAGATATGGGAGGAAGTGGTCGTCTCGTGTGTTTTGTCGTGGAGCCGCTGCATCCACCTCACATAAGTCAAATGTCTATTGGCTGATGCTAGCCAGGGCACTCTTTGACTGCTTTGAGTGTCGACACGTTTGTCCTGGTTGGGCATATCCGCCATAGCTGATTGTCATGGCAGAATTCGGTGCACCCCGAGATAACTGTGGAGAGCGGCTCCCCCAGGAGCTGTGTGTTGTCAGATGTTTCTCTACACACCCAAAGCTCGTGAGCAAATGTTTGGAACACTTACTGAATGGCATCCACAGGCCCGTGGGCAAGTCACACACAGTGACATTTTACTGCAGAGACAGAAATGGCAGAGTTAACTGGGAAAGACAAACAGGAAAGCCTCCCTCACGGCAGAGCATTTACAGTTTGGAGTCCAGAGTCGTTCTCTCCTGTCTCTCAGAGGTGCCTGCAAAAAAACACCTTGTTTAGAAGGACCACTCACAACGTAAGTGTTAAAACCCATGAACATGGAGTACAGCTGGGTCTGTTCCAAAGCAGATATTGTATTCAAATTCATGTTTGTGTTATATAAGTGAAAATCATGCTGGGATTAACTGCGTGTTGGTTTCTTTTCTTTTTTTTAGTAAATATGTATTCAGCTAAAAATATAAAACCATCTTAATCAAGTAACATAAATGGTGTTCAAAATACATAAATAATAAATCCTCACGTGAGAAAGGAAATTTGGCTTTTGTGGACTTAAACGCATGTGGCTGAAGGACAAATGGATTTTCTTAGAATTTGAAAAATGTTAAGAATTAGTCAACACATAATCTCTCTCTATTGATCCACATATTTCACCATTTTCCTAAATTAATTAATTTCCTTTTTGACTTGAATAAAGAGAATATAGTTCATACTTTTCTGAAATATTCACACCACTAATAATGTGAATACGATCCATTTGAACTTTTGTCGTTCACGTTAAAACTGGGCAACATTTTCATTAGAACGACATTTTGTTCACTCGTGCAGATATCAGAGCAACAGCAGGTCGTGGGATATAGTTAAACTGTGGAATGACCTGAAACAGCTGAGCAGGCGTGGGTGGTGGTGTTTTGATCAGCGTCACAGGCGTAACCAGAAATATCTGCTGTGTCCCTCCCAAACCTGAGTGCGTGTTAGCAAATGCAGCATTCCAAACAGAAAACACATGGAGGCAGGAACCTCCATCATATGTGCTCGGCCTTACAATCATAACCACCTGTTTTCCTGAGAGATAAAAAGGATCCTGTGGATGGGCTGGCTGAGGTCAGAGAAAGGGAGGGGGGGTTGAAGGAAGCTCAGCTGGGTGTGACGGTACATTTGTGAAAAAGTAAGCCTGTTTTAAGCTCACGCAGAGAATTTCTGTTCTGCATTTGTCCTGTTTTTCAGCAGATTCTGGGAAGTGCTCAAGTTTTGTAATTGTGCACGCTTCAATTGCCAATAAGACCTTCATCTGAAACTAGGCTCAGCCTCCACATTTTGTGCTAAAAAACATGTATGAAACTATTTTAGTCATGTTGTTATGGAACAGGGCTCCCTCCCGAGAGTCAAATTCCTAATTAGAGACCCACAAAAGGGAGGGTTCCGTGAAGAAATGATCCGTGTCAGTCGCAAAAATCAGGTTCAATGCATGTTTACAGAGAATTATGGTTGGTTGTTTAGGCTGCAGATGAAGAATACCATCCGTTCCGCCTCTTTTTTGGACTTCTGAGCTTAAGGCGCCAAGAGAGAATTCCTGCTTGATGATCTCTATCTGTGATCACGTGGCCCCTGGAGGGAGGAAGCGCCACAGAAGCGCTCATGCTCATTTGTGCGCAGGACACCACCGGAGACCATCAATAGGTCAGAAGAGACCAGCATTGATCAAACATTGGGACAGTGTCAGCTTAGTGAAATAATTATAGGGTTCATTAATGACGTGACAGTGAGGTACGTGTGGCTGTGCTGCTATGAGAGGAAAAAGCTGGAGGCTGCGCTCCCACTGAGAGTCATGACCAGATAATCGTTCTACATTCATCTTTGTTTACCAGGCTGTAACAAAAGGGCAATTACTGCCTAAAAATAGCCACAAGGCAGTAGTCATCTGACAACCTCAGGTGTTTGATCATCATAAAGCACTGAGCCCACCATTAAAAAATATTCACTGTGTGGACAACTCATATTCTGTCTCAAGCAGCACCGTTATTAGCTTTGTGGAAAAGTGGCGATAAGTCATCCGCAGGGGGCTTAAAGAAATGATAACACAGAACCCAAATGGAAGTGAGTTAAAATATCCAGCTAAAATATTAAAGTCAGCTCGAGAAGTAATGTGTTTAAGAGCATTTCTATTTCTGATTCAGAGTGGGTGAGAGGCAGCAGTGTTTTTGAGTTTGAGAAGAACAGGTTCTTTTTTCCCTTTTTTCTGTATCTGAGGTTTAATCTGTTCTTGTTCTGAATGAATCAGTCTCCTGTGATTGCAGCTTTTCGCATTGGAGGTAAAGGGCTGGTAAAGTGCTTGTTATTTTTGACCACAGGAACCTTCCCTGTTAATGAGAAGGATTCATGCCTGAAGCACTTTTTGTTATATCTGGTAGCCTGTAATTATGTTTCCACACCTCTATTCACCATGTTCACCACCTCCAGGTTACTGTCAGGCTGCAGCGTTGTGCTCTGGATGCACCTGCCATGTTATTTTCTATGCACAAAAAACTTCATAAAAGGTCTTAAATGAATCAGAATATGTATTTGCCATCTTAAAATGAGGCTATTTAGCTGCTCACATTGATATCTGGTAATAATTGGTATTTGGTACATAGAAATAGTAACTTAAATTAAATTATCACCCTGTGTTTAGACAAAAAATCCCATGATATTTTATTACGTATGAAACTACAACAAGTTGGAGACTCAGAGAAACATTATTGCGAAATAGAGACTGAAATACTTTAAGCATAGGAGAAACTTCAGCCAGCGCATTAAACTTTGATTTATTCATATGAGCAGTGACCAACTGAAACTCGGGTGTAGAATTGTCCCTATATTAACACAAAGGTCAGTGGTTTCCAGGTCATACATACATACACACCTACTTACATGCCCAATACTGAATTTGACTCATACTCCTTGTTTGAGAACGTTCATCCTAAGCTAATGCTACTCTGAGGCCACCTCTATCAATGGGGTGAATGTGCCAATGCAGACTTTGAATGTAAGTGACCTGAGTGGTAAAAAGCGACTTGAAAAAAGCTCCGTGACTACTGTCCCTTTGCATAATCAGAGCCTTTTTTTGTGCACAACAAAAGCTATGCTGAGCTATGCTGAGAAGCACTGCTGCCATGGAGCACCCTCTGTTCTGTCAGAATGCCTACAGCTGAGCAGTCAAAACAAGCTAGCATATTGTAACCAGATCATCTGCCCATATGGTGTGAGGTCTGTCCCCTCTGGTTGCTCTATTACTTCTTACCAACCTATATTTTAGCAAACAACATGTTCACGCAGTAGTCCAGGCTGCAGCGTGATCCTAAGAACCATAATTTCTTCTTTAAAAGTTCTTGTAAAACTTGTTAATCAGTTGAACAGAGAGCTGTTCTGTTCAAAGGGTCTTACCGAGGAACAAGAATAAATACTTAAAGAGAGTGTAAATGGTTGATATCCCTGAGCATTAATGGAATTTCTTGATTCTGTCAGAATCAATCATGAATGCTTGGATCACCCGTGCTTTTATGCTCCGCTCTGAATCATGTAGAGGCTCCGTGCACATTGTGCCACTGCCACATGTGTGCGAGGGCATATTTTCAGTAAGTACGTGCTTCAGATATTTGTCAGGATGCCTGACATAGGTGGCGAGCTTGTAACAGAGTCTGTGGCCCCGTCTGGGCTTCAGTATAGGAGTCTTTGCATGTGTGTCATAGAAAGCAATCGGGGGAAAGGGCGGTTTGGGTAGATTTCAGTGTGACTCAGAGGTTTCTCAGGCGCCGGTCATCACTGTAACAGGTCACTCCAAATGAGTGGGCCCTGACAATTTAAGCTCCAAAATGTTTGTAGAGACTAAATGAGACTAAATAACTGATTCCCAGGCAGTGACAGGTTTAATGAAGATAATCAGAAGACTTCGGAATGGGGCTAAATGTTGATGAGGTTCCACAGCCCATCTGTGTCAAGAGCTTTCCTGAATTCTTTGAAGATTGCAATTAAATTAAATGACCAGTTCCTCCACATCAGACCTCATATCCTGTAAGAGTCAGTCCCAAAATGACCATCTTATCTACGCTGTGGTTTTCCTCCCCGAGAATTCCTCTGCTTCTGAAGTCAGGATCCTACTGAAACTCCTCGTGTGAGCATATAGTGTAAGGAATTTGGTGGGATTTTCAGTTTAAAAGAATTGTGCAAGAGCTAATGTGAAACACCTTATTTTGTGCGTTCCAACATATCTGATTATTTTATTAACTAAACAGATTATTGTCTCAGTCAATATGCATCAAAGACATTCGATGTTTTAAAATATGCAACTCTTGTACGTGTCTACATGTTGGATGCATAATTTAAATTCGATTCTCTTTTTTTTGTAATGCGTGGAAGGTAGGTTGAGTTGCTGGTAAGAGGAAGATGAATGAAGGCGAATAAAGAAATGTTCACAGAGACGGAGCTTCCTGTGGGTTTGGGTTCGGAAATCTGAAACGATCCCCAGACATTCTGGTTGCACCTGTCTTGTGTCTTGATGAGCTGCGGATCTGCTTCTTGTCCTCCTCGTCTCACTTTAAACAAAGCTACATCCGAGAGTTATGTTCTAGAAGCCGAGGATCTGGAGAGCACAGATGTGTACTTCCTAAAATATTCAACATACAAAAGCAAAGAGCAACAAATAATTTATTGTGAAAAAATAAAACAACAGCAGAAAACAGGAGAACAAAAGCTCTTTAGTCCGCTATGGTAAAGTCTATATGGTCCACACGCCAGGCCTGGGATTACATGTGTGCGCGGTGAACATGCAACAGCCCACTGACTTGTGCACCCGCCACTCTTCCCAGGTTCGGCACAGCAGGGGTCCCACACAGCCACTGGTTCTGGCCCATTCTGAGTAGAATCAGAACGATGGTGCTGCACTTTCATGAGATTTCTCCCAGTTTCAGAGGGATCCTACATCTCAGTGCCAGAGAGCATCTCTGTACACACTCCGGCCGGCCAGTGCACGGTGCAGTGAATCCCCGACTTACACCCCCACCCCGCCAATGTCCTTTCCTCACCGCGGTCGCTCATGCAGAACCGAGCGAGCGTACAGTTTTAACTCAAATCATCAACACTCAAGATCATCAGCGCTCACATCTGTGGTCAGCTTCCTCTTGGGCAGTTCTGAGCATTGTTCAGTGAGACATTCATGTCTGCGTTGAGGGATGAGCCCTGAATGACCGTTGCACGGTGCTGGGCCTCAGCCCGATCCCAGTATGGGATCCTTCCTGGATGGAAATGTATTAATACTGTTGTTTCTATGTTGAGATGATGTATTTAAGCTGACCGAGACATGATCTGTCATGGGCCAGCCTGCAGAGCACACACCAGAAAATTTAGCACAGTCTAGATGCTTCTTACTGGCAGGCTGATGACTCCTGTTTCTAATTAACGAAATGTTTTCTTTGCTCTGACTAATGTCTCACTCACATCCAAATCATTCCCAAACTATCTGCGTTCTCTGCGAGATTTGGACAGTAAAAATAAGACAGAGATTTGATTTCCTTGGTAAACTCGGTGCCAGATGTGTGCAGGACATTTTTCTCTTACGTTGCGTGTTAGCACCAGGAAGTACACTGTAATCTTCTTAGTCAAATATTCCTGTTTTTCTAAAGACTTGTAATTGAATTGTGTTGTTTCTGTGTATGGCTTTAACCTTTATTGCCATCGTGTGTGTGTGTGTGTGTGTGTGTGTGTGTGTGTGGTGTGTGTGTGTGTGTGTGTGTGTGTGTGTGTGTAATAAGCAAAGCATTGACTGATGATAAAGATGTATCGGGTGACTGAGGTCACCAGCTGTCTTCTGCTTTACCATAAAATATATATTTTTTAAAAGTTGTTTTAAGGGTTGGACACTTTTCAAACATACACACATAGAGTGTGTGTATGTTTGTTCTTGTACATGTTATGCCTTGAGGGCCAATGTGGCCGGCCCTCACAGCTTCAAAAGGTCTATTCGGGGGTTCAGACTTGCTTTTAAGTTTAAGGTTGGAACCGGGTTAAGGTTGGGCTAGGCTGGGCTAGAGTTAAGGTCTGGAATTTAGTTGTGATGGTGAGGTGCTGGGGAATGTAGTATGTCTACGAGAGTCCTTTCAAAGATAGAAGTGCAAGTGTGTGTGTGAGGGTTGGGGCTCATTTGGCTGTCTCGTGCCTTTGTGCCTTTGTCTGGTATTTCCCACGGAAACTCATCAAGGATTCCTCCGTGAGCAGGTGATGGAAGCGTGGCTCCATGGAGGGGTGGGGGGTCAGCAGCAGGACCCTCAGATGGTTTCTCTGCTCAGCTGTTGTTTCAGCAACATTCTCTGTCAGCCTACGCAGACATGAGTGTGCTTTTCTGCACATTTGTTGTCTGCGGGGGCAGCTTGTTGGCAGATTTGTGCTCGAGAGCTGCTCAGTTCGATATCTCAGCTATTCCAATTATTTCTTAAACAGCTACTCACACACGTAGAAAAAATGTGGGATATTAAATCCTCCTGCTTTCAATAGTATCAAACTGTTGTGTGATGTTGAATATTTAGCAAATCCCTCATCTCTGCCAGCTCAGTTAGCCTGTGACATCTCACACACACACGCACACACACACACACACACACCTTTTTCTATTTAATTTCAATTAAAAATGTACAATTTAACCTGGTCTGTTTTCTGATTAACTTGTTTAATAGCTTATAGAATTTGAAATTACATACATAAATGTCTAACGAAACTGTTCAAAATCATGAAAATACAAAGTAAAAACTGAATTGTATATCTTAAGTTATGGCCCACATGAAAGTAGCTTTATTATAAAGTTCATTGTTTTCTCCACCAGCGATTCATCTAAAATCAAATACATTATTTCCAGCTGTCCTTTAAACAGGATGATTATGTTTCTTAAAAAAAACAGTAAAAGGCATTTAGACTGTAGAAGGTCTGGGAACAGCTCTGCCTGCTGTTTCAGAAGTGATAGAATCATCACGACTGAGCTGAGTACTGCTGGGAGGCCTGATTATAAAGACTTTATAAAGCTTCCTGCTGCTATCTCACACATTATCCCTCAGAGTGCCGGAAACATGCAACAGCTCAGTTTCAGATATGAGTGCATTTGTCCGCACTCTTGCTGTGTCTTTTTAATATTGCAATTCTCTGCATTACAAAAGATGTCAACAATCGTATAAGAAGCTACATTTGTCGCGAAAAGCTGCCCATTTTCAATTCAGCTCTTTTTAGCCAACAGCACCCATCCTTGGAGCACGCAGGAAGTGAGGCACATTAAACCTTTTGGACCTGTTAAGTCAACATATGTCTGCTGTGTGCTGTTCTGTTATTGTTCACTTGTCAGTTGGGCCTTAGCTCATTGTGGCCAGCCACACACACCATCCACACACTTGGCAGTGATTGGCTGCCTCTGCAGGCTGTGGCAACAGGGCTCATCTGGCCCCACTATCACCAGACAAACGAGCATTATCAGGTAAAGGAAATGCTGGCTGGTCAAAAAGGCTCATTTACACACCCCAGCATGCTGATTAACTTGGTATCTGTTGGTATCATGTAACTAAGCATCATGTGTAAAGTTGTGGGGGAGGTTTTAATGTGAGGTTTAACGGACAGGCGTCAGAAGGTTATCCAGAGATTTGCGTGTATGTATCATTGGCTAATGATCTGATGAATGTTGACGCTCACAGAGGACATACAGCAATTTATTAAGCAGTATCTATAGAAGCTACTCTGCTAATCGGCTGATATGACCATCATTGAACTGTTGGAATCATACAAAGTTAGATCACGCTGAAGGTGTGCCATATAAATGTTTATTTTCATCATGCTTGAAAAAGGCCCGTGTGGAAATTGCATTCCTAATTAGGATTAAGGAACGGGTCGGACAGCATGGACTAGAATGCGAAGCATTTGCAATGAGCGCCGCTGATGCCATCTGTGCGGAGCGTGGTGACGAGCTAATTCTGGCACCGAGCGTCGTGTGCTTTCACACAGAAGTGGTTCCAATCCAAGCAGGGGATGGGATTGGGACTATATCCTAAAAAACTGTGTTAGTAAGTTGAATAAGCCCTTATCCCCTTCTGTTAGACCTCCTTAAAGCTGCCACCATGAGCTCAACAATTCATTTGGACATCCAGCATGTGTTGGATGTCAGATTGCTCGCATAACAGTGAGCTGAGCCAGGGGAGGCCCGCTCACCCTTGTGGCCTTCTGTTTCGATCTGTTTTGCCGAAGCCACGTTGCTGTCTCCCTCAAGAGGATGACCGAGCTGGAAAAATGAATGGCCAATTATTTCATCAGTCTTTGCTTGCAGTATTTGACGGTTGCCTGGGAGAAGGCAACCAAAGCTACCTCTGCTCACATGTTTTGCCGGAGAGGGTCTGAGACAGAGACCGATGCTGATACTAAATATAAGTGACCAGGCGTTTATATGTTAAACATTTCTTTGTTTAACTCTTTGGAGAATATTAGCACAGTGCTGCACATTGTTAAGCTGCAGCTTGCAGTTGGAACTGGTGCTCATTTATCTCCATTCGCAGCCTTCCTTCTCTTTTAAAACTTAGAGGCGACACTGTGGAGAAAAGGGACAAATTTGAATATACTGTATCCGTTACGTGGGGCTTGATCTTCTGCTTGATCCTCTGATTTAACTAGCTTAAAAATGGATATTGAGCATCTTTTGTGAGGAGGTAAATTCACTATTTGAATTAGACAGAGCTCCACCCACAATTTCATGCCCATGATTATAGGGCCTAATTTGCCTCTGCACGCTTGTGTGTGTGTGTGTGTGTGTGTGTGTGTGTGTGTGTGTGTGTGTGTGTGTGTGTGTGTGTGATGGATTGTGGTCTCTTCAAGGTGTTTTCCCTCCTCAGGCTTTGAGAATGTTGTTTTAATTTTTTTTTGATTTCTTAATATTTTAAAGACTCACAGCTCGTGTAAAATTTGACACATTGATTATCCTTAAATTAGGATTGTTTGTATATATTTATATATATATAGTGTCATCATCTCCAGTCTATATTTCCACAGGCTGTCCATGATAACTGTGCGCTCCTAGGTCAAACATCCACTATTGTTCTGATTAATGAAGCATTCATTCCCTCTTGCCGCCTGAAACTGTGTCACAAAACAAAGGTCTCCATTGGCATGTATGTGTGCTGTGAACACAACAGTACTATTTTCGTACAGCGGGCCAGATATGATTATCTTACAGCTTTGATAAATGAATGACTGATATTTTAATGCAAGCTCAAACACTCATTATTAATGCCATTATAGTCGTAGAAGCAGATTTACCTCAAGTTTTGCATGAATTTTACTGAAACATTGATTTTCATCATTTTCTATACACATGGAGAATATAATAATTATTTTCCCTTTTTAAAATAATTTGTTGTGGCTTTATATATTGCAGCAGTGGAAGGAAATAAAACAACATTATGCAGCGAACAGCCTGAAAGCATTTATTATAACTGCTCGGGTTTTCTTTTCTTTTTATATTTTGATGGTAGGACTCTTTAAAATAGAAATGCTTGAATTAAATTGGAATTCAGAGATTCTGGTGATGTGAAGTGATGGTCTGCAGGCACCATGGTAAGCGAACGCCACTGTGAATAAGGTGGAAGAGTGAAAGTTGCTGTTCTTACTCTGTGGTCCAGTCCTACGAGTTAGGCATACTTTGCTTGAGGTGAAAGTGAGTGCAGGCCAGATGTAGAGGCTAACGCTGACACAAAGTGACAGGTTCCCAGGCATTCAGTGACACCATCAGCTCCTCCCTTACCCCGGCCACCCCCCGCATTTTCCCCCTGCATCCTCTCATTGGCTCAGGCCAAGACTCTGACCCTGCCCGGATCAGAGGGCTGACCAGCAGCAAGGCACATGGGTTGCCCCAGTCTCACCAGGCTCACAGATCAGGCCCTGCAGCAGGCACATATGTAAATGTGGAATAAATGAATACATAAGAAGCCCTTGTGGGGACAGTTGAGCCGCGTTTGTATACACCTGGAAAAGATAGGATGCATTTGAATGAACTCCTGATACCAGGATTATCCAAAAGAACAAGTTTATCTGAGTCCACAACTAAGTTCAGACTCTTAGCCCTAATTTTTGAGGTGTCATCATTTAACATTGTCTTGTCTTTTTCACCTTCACCAGGTTTTACTTCATTTTTAATTTTGTTATTTTAAGTTTATTGTAGTTCTTTGATATTTTCATTTCCTAATATCTTTTACAGTATTAAGTCGACTCGCCCTCACTAAATTGTGATATCGAATTATGTCTCACGGAGGAGTTGTGGCCAACCAGACCAGCTCCGTAATGTTTCCTCACCTGGTTCCTCAGTGCACTATATATATTTATATGTATCACGTTTTAAAGAGCGTATGCTTGCGATTGTATGTAAATGTCTTTTAACCTTTAACCTGTTCGACACTTTACGTTACCCTCCTTGTACGAAAGGTGCTATGAAATAAAGATAAAGCATGTGACACATTTCAAATAAGCAATGTTGTCCAGAGTGGGTTAGGCCTCTCATTTTACATCTGGTTCCTGGTACTGACCTCAGCTCTCCTCAAATGCTGCATATAAATACTATCTCGCTGGTGGTGCGGTCCTCACGCATGAATAGAAAACTTTGAACAGAGTAGCTGATGTGTTATAAGCACATCTATTAATGCATGATGATACCTGTCAACATGTAGAGGGAAGACAACTAATCTCCATAGCAACTAGAATGCACACAGGCACCAAGAACTTCAAAACTTGTCATGTTTGTTAAATTTGAGTCACATCAGCAGGGTTGTGTATATTAGTATTCTTGTGCAGCTGCAAAAGCATCTGTTGCAAGTTGCAATTGTTCTCATTCCTTGAGTGTAATTTAAGAATAACAATTTATTTCATATGTCAATGTCTGTTGCTCTGTTTTTTGAGTTCTTCCATGCTGATGAATTTTACAAAAACATTCATTTCACCATCAGTCATGAACTGACTCATATTACTTTTAAATTTCCATAATTCAATGTCACAATTTAAGAAGCTGCTACATGACTATTTCAATCCATGACCCAAATACTGCCATGATTTTAAATTATGAACTTCACAGAGCACTCCACACCCTGTCCAGCACGAGATACATTTATAAGCAGGTTTAATATAGCTACATATCTTACATACAGTGCTCTGGGTCCTTAAAGGTAGGGACTTTCACTTAGCAGCTGACAGATCATTACACACTCTTTATAAGGTAGGCTTTTTTATTGCTTTAAAGGGACTGCGTGTTGTTTTCCCTTCTCTTACAGCAGTTTTCATTCAAAAAATGGATTTATCTGTAAAAGTAAAATAGACGAAGACCACCAAATAGAAAATAAAACTTTGTACTGCTATCTTAGATCATGTTTTCATGAACTTCAAACAAATTCTTTTCCTCAAAGCAGTAGTGGGATTTCCCTAGTGGATCAAATACAGAGATTATTCCACCCCAACCTACTGCCATGTTTGTTTTATCTCGTGAATAGGTCCTCTGTGATAATCCAAATCCATGCTTTTCCACTACAACACAGGCACTGTCCTGCAACTACGGCTTATTTTATTAATGACAATGGGGCATATTCTTTTCACAGTTCTTTTTGTTTTAAAGAGTCAGTATATTAAAGAGCCAAAAGCACTGTCTACAAATCTTGTAAAAGTCTCTGGACGGCTTCCTCAACTCTCCAGAGATACCTTCTTATGCATCAGGAAGACTAAAAGCTACGTTCAAGAAGCTGCAATCATTTAACAATGACACTTTTTAAAATATTAACTTACAATCAATTTATTTTATAGCGTGGATGGTTTCTCTGACTCTGAGCACAAACAGAGAAGTGGAAGAAGACCTGAGGAGTGTGAGGGGACGATCACAGCTGTGATAATACATTGGGGGTCGATCTGCAGCCCGATCCACCAGCCCAGCCCTAAAAGTTGTCCTTCACTGTTGTTAGAACAACACATCTGAGGTCACCACATTTGAGCTACTTTCTCCACCACACCCCCGAAAGCAGGAGGGAGCCTGTCTCAGTGCTGGTCTCCAGTGGGAGGAGGAGGAAGTAATGCAGCGAAAGAACTAGTTACTATGGAAATATTAGAAAATCGCTATGGGAACTGGAGCAACGCGGCACACTTTGTCTAGGATCCAGCTGTAATCGTCTCTCAGAAAGAAGCTTATGGTAATATGTGATGCTCTTATGATTTAATTTGTCAGGCTTTGTGTCCCAGCTGACATCATAGAGCAAAGTCACAAGCAAATTAGTGTTTCCCATGAATTAAAATGCAGTTACTATATAGAAATCAATAATCAATCATTTTCCATTTCTTTATTAGTGACAACTTCATTGAACTACAACAGTAGCTGTGTACATTTTGGGGGAATTCAGTATGATAAAATTGTCTTACTATATTTGGAAGAGATTTATTTTTTCAGCTTCTTCCTTGGAAATTACTCATTTTTTACTTGGGTATTCTCTGCTTCAGGCTCATGCTGAACTTTTGAGCGCCGAGTCTCAGCCGTCGTATGCACAGCTAGAAACACTCACCTAGATTGTGTGAGAACAAGTTTATATCCACTTCAACTCACACGTACAGCAGTACAGCATGACGGCTTCTGTCCAGACCATGATGTAAAGGAAAAGACAGCATTATTTTGATATTGTCTATCATGTATTGTCACGTACATCCATTCAGAGAGTCAATCACATGGCTGGGGTCCCATGTCGGGATTCCCTCATCATTTTCTTCACTGAGTTTGATTTGCTTGTGCTTGCTTCTTTGTTGTTTCCCTACAAATTTATTTCAGTAGAAAAAGCTGTGCTGAATATGCATCAGGGGTATCTGGGGCATGTTATGCATGTAACCAAAGCTACAGGCGGTGCATATATAGCATGTGCTGTGTGCTTTACACGTGTGTTGGGATGCACATGCTGACTGGACCCAGAGATTATGCTCGAGCAGTGAAAATGTGTGTCCACAGTATATTGTAGGTGCTAAAAAATAAATCATCTGGAGGCCATAGCCTTGGCGATGTCAGAGATGATAGGACTCACTGGCCTGCAGCAGGCTGGTCATTTCTGTTAGCCTACAAAGAAAACCATGGATCAACCTCACATTTTTAAAGTGACACTGCTCATTTATGCAGATTGATGAAACCTAACCTTCACAATAGTAGACAAGAGAATAAAAAATAAAAGAATAATAAACTTAACAGCTGTATTGGTGATATTGTTCTGGAAAAGCCAGTTTATATGCGCAGACTGTGCAGATGGAGCAGCATGTAAATACGTGAAGCGTTTCTAAACAGCAACTGGTTGATATGAGGCAGAACTGGGTGTAAAAGTATACTTTGATGTCTGAGCTTCCAGAGGGGCGTGGGAATCTCCACGGGCACAAGGCGGAGGTGTTCCACAGGGAATATCACGAGGCTGTTTAATTGAATCTTTCTATTTATGATCCCAGGCTCACCTCTCTGGATTCACGGAGCTGCAGTACAGCAAACGAACGCGGTCTCCCAGGGGAACAACGGGAGGAAGGAGGGATTCATTACACAGTGCAGACTTGAGAAAAATACCAGCTCCTCTCTGCACTGTATGTTCTTCAGTGATGGAAAACCTGGGGGAGGAGAGAGGAGGTCATGGGGGCATTACAAAGATTACAAAGAAAACCCTGCGCCTGTCCTGGGAGCTGCAAGGAAGATTAAAAAAACTTTAATGCAGATTTTCAGATTACCAGATTTGATACAGCTGTGTCCAGGAAATAAAAGAAGATGTGATTTTCACAGCATATATACAGTGGGCCTAATATACATCACACACATTCCACATCCCTGCCTATATTTTAAACAATAATCTAAATACAAACATAAAGACAAAAATCAAACCAGGGCTCCATATTTGTCTTTGACTCTGCTGGAAAGTCAACGCCTATACTGAGCGAGACTAATAGATCGAGCAGAGATTTTTGAGTTACAGCTCACACACGTTTACCTCCCTGGACAGTACAGCTGTTTCTTCTTAGAAATGTAATGTAAATTTTAAATAACTCTTTATTGTGCAGCGTCTCGTTTTTGTTTTAATGTAAAGATACTATGCTGTGGTTTTTAGATTATGAGGGTTTTGTGCGTTTTCCTGGACAGCTGTATCCATGGCAGACCTCTCAAGCTTTTTATCTCCACATTCAGCTCACTTAGGCACCTAATCTGCACTAATACTCTCTGAATTAAGGAAGGGGGCAATACTGTCCATTTGCTCTGTCAGACTAGAGTTGAAATATGCAGCAAGTCGCTCTATTGAATAAATCACCTGCAATTATTTATTGTTAGCCTCTGTTTCAGTGTTTAGGCTTTCTTGGATTTTTTGCACGCAGACAGGCATAAGCAGCGACATGCCCAGCACGCGCGCACACACACACACACACACACACACACACATTTTTTCAGAAGGAGCAAAAATAACTTCTTTCCTCAGGTACATGAAAGAGTGAGATGAAGAGAACTGAGCTTCTACCCTGGTATGGAGACATGGAGTCAGTCAGAGTTTAGTCTTTCTTTTTTAAAGGGCCTATAGATATGCCTATAGATAAAGCCTGTTGTCACTCTTCTCAGAAGAGGCCTAACATTTGTACACTCGTGTGGTGACAGCAGCAGGAGCTCTCAGAAATGCTCCGTATTGGAAAACATGTCTCCTCTGTGTGCAGCTTTTAATAGTTCCCAGAAAGCAGCAGGAAAAGGTGACAGGCTTTCTCTGGATAGGTGATGTTTTGACTCTCTAGTTTCAGATAAAAAGGTGAATGTTCTTTTCCTTACTCCTTTGCGATTCTATCTTCAAGTTCTAACTTGGAAAAGTTCTTGTTATAGGTTGTCGGGAACTTTTTATTGGCGCTCTGTAGAAGTAAACTTAAATCCCCTGGGAGTACATTTCACGGTGTTGCTTTTGTTCCTCATAAATTCTCTCTCTTTCGCGCTCCCTCACTCTCGATCTGTGTGTGAATGCCAGCTATCTGACTGAAGACTTCCAACTTTAACTTTCTACAAATTCCCAGAGGTTATGTAGGTGTGACCTAATTCTAACCAGCAGACAGCATCATGACTCAAGCTGAAACAAGCTGTTGTCTTGTCTTGATCACCAGAAAGAGTGTGGGCTAATCAGCTTACACCGTCTGCTTTAACAGGTGACCTTACACACTTGCGTCCACTGGCCACACAAATACGTTATCTATGTTTGGGTGAAGATGAATAACAGAAAGAAGCTCTTTTCTTTGCTGGAAGGACCCAAGCAATCTAAATGGGCCGCAGCATAACTGAGCCACCCTTAACTTGATCAAAGAGGGGTCGGTTTAAATGCGTTATTAAATAAGGTTTAATGATTATACAGAAGAGGAGATAGCAAAGATTCTAATGTTCTGCAGCAATGGAGATTATGAATGGATTTTGGGAGCGATGAGATCGCCTGAATGAGCAATGCTGAGTTAAGACATTAATAAACTCACAACAGAAGAAGAAAGTTTTAAAGGAATAAAGCACAGATAATAGAAATAATCATTCACAACACATTATTATTATTATTATTGTTATTGTTATTATTATCCTAATCTAAATAATAGTAAAATGATGACAAAATATTTTTACATGTGCTTATTGTACATCATGTAAAAGTCTGTCTTAAGATTTAGAGGGGGCATATTATTCTTTCACGCACATCAACATGGTTCCTTGATGTCTGAATGATATGTTAGTAATGTGCTGTGGTCAAAAAAAACTGAAGGAAGCACAGTTGGACCGTAAAGACTCCAGTTCCACAGCCTGGCTCTGAATGGCTGGTTTGACTTACCCTCCAAATCCCAACGAGCAAGCGTGAGTGGCGCCCAATGGCAGATCCTTGCACAGGTAGCTGGGGTTGTATGGGAGGAGACCAGCACAAGGGCAGGGTTATTCAAACCACCGTCACTGTTACATAAAAGATATTCCACATTTTACATATCTTTCTAAACATTGACTTAGTTTCCGAACCTGACACCTATGGGATGGGGAGGCACTGGGGATATGCAAATATATATACTAAAGCACAGAAAAAGGGAGTTTTGCATAACCTTTAAAAGAATTCACTGACCCAGCCAGACTTATCTCCTTGAGCAGGCTGTTCCAAAGCCGACCACAAAACCTGGTTTTTAACCTTGTGTAGGAACAAATACATGGGCCCCACGTAAAGATCTCAGGCTGTGGGCTGATTCAGACACAATCAGCACTTCAGCAGGGCAGCTTGTAGCAGCGCTACTCTATCCTGGGGGAGATGAAGGCGTGGATGACTTCCTTCAGGTCATGGCAGTGGAAGCCAGAGTGTGAAGTGTCATTTCCTATCCATCTCATGTCATCTGTTTTGTGGAATAGCTTTTTATTGACTTAACACTTTAAATTAAAGTCCTCAAACTACTGTTTTAAGTACTGGTTATAGGTAATTGAGCGTTTAGCTCTCCCCTGAATCTTTTTCAGACTTTCAAAGGATCATTTCTTTTCCTGAAAAAGTTATTTCGTCATTTCGTCATCTGTCCTCACTTTATCTGCATTTAAGATCTGGTTGGCATGGCAACTTTTGAACTTTTACTTTTGTTTGTTTTGTCCCGATGATTCAGCAGTGTCCCCTCACAGGGTCGTATCTCTCCACTACATACCAGTGCAAATGTTTGCGGGGTGCTATTGCACTGCTAGTCCTACATGAGCCACAGCATCAGGCCTGAAAAGACATAGAGAGGGAGGGGAGGGGGGGTGGGGGGGTCAGCAGGCGATTGAACCACTGGCATGGCGAGCCTGCCCTGAAAAGGGTACATGCCTCCTTGCACAATTATCCACTATGCATAGAAACAACCTCCATCATCAAAGATGCAGACAGTGGTTTGATCAGCACGTCTAAAAATGGAAGCTGGTCAGTACAAGAACATAGAGTCCATGGCCAAAGCACCACCTCACTAGGATGACTCAGATTTATCAGCACCTTAATTCTGTTTGTGAAATTTAAGATGAATGAATGTGTTACAAACATCCTCAAGGGGAGCCTTAAAATAAGCATGGCACATCAGTGGATGTCAGCTGGTATTGTGCATGGAGTGTGAGATCATCGTCGTATCATGAAAATTCATGCTCACGTTGCTCTGCCCGGCCTCTTTCCTTTTTCAGGCTATGTCGGCGTGTTGGCGGTGGTCCTGAGAACAAACGATAACTCACCATGGACCGATGAGTTTGACAGTAAGGGCGACCGAGTCAAAACCCTCCACGCAAACTGCAAAAAAAAAGGCGTGTTGAGGTTAATATCGCTTTGTCTCTGTCCCGCAGAGATCGAGTTATCGTGTCTGATTGAGTCCATTTCAACATCCAATCCCAGAATTGAATGGAAGAAGATTACAAATGAGGGGCCGAGTTATGTGTACTTCGAAAAGAAGATCTCTGGTAACAGATCACATCTACGGCTATTTCATTGTATAGATGATACACTTCATTTATTTTATTTTCTATTCCAATAGGTGACCTGGAGAACAGAGCTGTAATCAGAGAACCTGCCACGTTATTGATAACCAACGCCACGAGATCAGATACGGCCAAATATCGCTGTGAGGTCACTGCCGCCGATGACCAGAAGTCATTTGATGAGATTGTGATTGACCTTGTTGTCAGAGGTATGTTAGTGTGTGTTTTAGGTCAAAGAAAAGTGGACAATATTATGTCCTTAAAGGGAAATCTTTCTTATTGATTCACATGCTAAATGCTGTAAGATGACACCATGTTGTAAGTGGCCTTTGGCATACAGACCGCGATGTGTCTATGACCAGACCCACCCAGCTGCGAGGGCGTGTCCTGGGCTATAAGAGGAAACCTCTGAAACTGCATATGCTCTGAATCGCAGTGCTAAAGAAAGCAAGCCCTGCATATTTTGGTGGCACAGTTCCTGTGATGCAGAGACAGAAACAGCCATATACCCAGAGCATCATGAACCATCAGGTGCCTGTTTGAGCGTCACTGTGATCCCCCCCCGTGGCGGCTCTGATGAAAATGTCGTGTGTCTCTGCAGTTAAACCGGTGGTGCCAAAATGCAGCGTCCCAAAGTCAGTGCCTTTTGGGAAGTCGGCCGAGCTTAGCTGTGTGGAAGAGGAAGGTTTTCCTAAATCTCACTACCAGTGGTTCAAGAACAGGGAGGAGATTCCTGATGACCCAAAGACCAGCCTCAAGTTCTTCAACTCCTCGTACACGCTCAACTCAGAAACGGGCACTCTGGTTAGTATGTTGGCTCGTGCGTTTTGGACAAGGACATGCATGAGCAGTAAAGGCGGGGCAGCAGGGATGGTGGCCTGACGCCCAGGGGTGGGGGCAGATATTTTGGGGAGACAGTTGATGGTGCGAGAGGGCGAGAGCCACGAGGGGAATCTGCTGTCCTCATTTGCACATTCTTCAATTCTCAGTCAGTTTCCAACACAGCTCAGTATGCCCTGCCTCTCACCTCCAACGCTCTGACAACCTTCAGGCTGGCCTCGAACACGTGATGCAGCAAAGCATATATGTAAAGTCTGTACATCTGTATGTCTGACACCGCATCGCCGAGTTTACATTCATGAACTCGTGAGGGTCCTTTACTGTCTCCTTCTGTTATTTTTAGAGTGTTGACTCTGCTGAACTCCTTCTGAGGACATTGCACCCATCAACCCATGCCCACAATTTCAATTACACCGGATTGTAGTTGCTTAAATCAAATTCCATTTGACAATTTTTTAAAAAGTTTTTTTTTAATCCTTTAAATCTATTTTATTGATATGCCTCATAAAATGAAAGCAAACTAATATGAAATCTTCAACCCACAGGCAAAATATTTCCCAATAAATGTATATTTTCATAGTGATTCACAGTGAGCAGGCCAAAGATTTTACTTTGACCATGCAGTTTCCTTAGTCCTTAGAAGGTTTTATCGGATCTCTTCATGGATGAACTCGGTTCATGGTTTTGTCCACTCTAGTATCTAAAACTGTTGGAATGGAATATCACTTGTCTGTTATCAGAGATTGTCTTCTTCTGCTCCCTCTAACTGTGACCAAAGTCATTTCCATATATTCTGCTTCCGGCCTCTCTGACTATTTACAGTGTATTTTAAATTGTATCTTTCCATTCCACATTCATTAAACAATATTCCCAGATTATATTTCTTTTTTGAGCCCATTTCATGAACAGAAATCTATATGAGTCCTTGAAAAACAGCGCATGCCACGGTCAGTGTGTGCAAAACTCAATGACATTTCATCATAATAAATCTGCATTCCGAACGTGCCCGTGCATTGCAGAAATTCGTCGCCGTCAGAAAAGAAGACGCAGGCGAATACTACTGCAGGGCGAAGAACGACGCAGGATACGCCGAGTGTCCGCCGCAGCAGATGGAGATCTGTAAGTGTGCCACAGACACAAGTATCCTGTGTGTAAAGAAATCGGCAAGATCGAGCCGTGCTTTGTAAACCACAGATGACATCGACGTTGTCGGGATTGTACTGGGAGTGCTGGTGGTGGTGGTGGTGCTCTTGTGCATAACAGCGGGAATCTGCTGTGCCTACAAGCGAGGCTTCTTCTCCAGCCAAAAACAGACAGGGAACAAGTAAGGCTTCATCCCACCGATCAATGAATTCCTGTTCGTGTCATCCATCAAACATAATACCCCCTGTGTGTTGCAGTTACAAGGTTCCTGCTAAGGGAGATGGAGTGGACTACGTCAGGACAGAGGATGAGGTTGGTAGTTCAAAGTACAGCCCTGACAGCTTGCGGTGCTTTATATTTGATTTGAATCAACACGGTCCGATAACCTAAAAATAAATTAGAAGTAACAGTCTTGATTTTGTTGAAATTAATGATTGTGCGTAGGTGAACAAGCTGTCTTTGATTCCACTGAAGAGGGATGATGTGAATTTAACAAAATTAGCCAGTCATACACACACTTTTTAAAAAAAATATCAGACAATTGAAAAGATTAAGATGAAAAAAGTGTCTACCCTTAGATCCATTTTGCATATGGAGTGAACATTCTAGGAGAGATATTGTATTTATATTCATTGTCATTTTGAAATAAGGGGTTAAAAAAACAACTTTACCCGTTGTTTCTAAAGCAGCAAATGTTGATATAATTTCCTCATTATGGGTCTGTGTGTGTGTATGTGTGTGTGTGTGTAGGGTGATTTCCGACACAAGTCATCGTTTGTGATCTAAGGCAGGGGAGGGCGATGTGGTGACTGGAGGAGGTGACATGTGGGACTGCGCTCCGTGCTGTCTGACCAGGGCGTTGCCGCACTTCACGCTCTGAACTCTCAACGTGATTCAAATACTCGAGTTTGCCAAAGGTGACAGGTTTCCACAGGAAGTGTTCTGGGATTATTCATGTAGGACTGAGATTCATGCATCAAATTTGATCTCCCGTACCTGAAGTCTTTCATACAGGTGTTATTCACAGTTTTCACTTGGTTTGAGCTGAGGTGGAGGGAAATTAAACATTATTGCGCGAGTAGAAAAGGAGACATGACCTTCATCCAGACTCGTCTGTCATCACGCTGTACTCTTCTGTACATTTAGCTTCGAACCCTCTGCCATTTCAAAAAACATTTCTTACACTGTTGAAATATGTCAGACTATTTTTGATGGAATATATTTTAAAAAGCCTATAGAAAAAGGTTTACTTTTTTAAATATTTGTAAAATACTAACGTGTTTTTTTTTAGTTGTTGATTTAAAAAATACCAATTTTCATCAAGCTGTCTTTGCAATCAGAGAACGAAAGACAAACGAACAGTAGAATCATGTATTATCATATCAAGATAGTATTCTTGATGGTGGGTCTTACATATTTAATGTGTTCAGCCTGTGTTGGGAAGCATTTTCATGTTTGTAGATAGTGATTTTGTAAAGGTTTTGATGAGTGCCACTCACATGTTGTGCAAATCTGTTCTCAATCAGTGCTGCATTTTCTTCATTTCAAGTGTCCTTCAATGCCTACTCTTCATCCTGTATATAATGAATTTACTGTCCATGATGGAGATAATACTGTCAGTATTACATGATAATAACAATAAGATGAACACAGGGTTTGTTAGTTTGCTAATCTTCCAGACCCAAACAATACAAGAAGAAAAACTGTGTTTAAATTCCAATGCATTGTCCTGTTCCAGAGGACAAATGACCCTTTTTTTTTATTATTATTATTATCACCACAATAAACCGCAATTACTGATCTAGTTTTTAAATCAGTTGGGCCAATTTTGGAACATGTTACTGTGATAGTTGTCATTCTCCCACTAGAATATACAGCAAGGTCTGTATATATCCATGTGTTCTGATTGTATATACAATATTTGTTCTTTTTTCCCTCTGAATGCTGTCTAGAGTGTTGAAAAAATGAATCCTCTTTGAGGCAGTATGAAACTCTTTCCATGTACCACTGAAATGAGGTGACAATTTACATCATTTAAAACATGAACACGCTGCTTAAGACAAGACATTTTAACCAGATATTTGATGATTATTAATTATTGTTTAATTTGGATGAGGGACTGCTGGCTATTCGTCCCCTCTTTAAAGAATTTCTAAGCAGCTTGTTCACATGCTATGAATAAATGTTTTAAATGCGGACTTCAGTCAGTTCACTATCAGTCATGGAAGAGAGGATCTGCCCGGCGTTTGCACGTTTAAGAAGTGGTCAACGTTGCTCAGATTATAAAGGTCAGTTTCGCTCAAAATCAGAAAGAGTTATAGCTCCTAATCCATTGTAACTCTGTTTATCCTTCACAGGGGGTGGAGAAATCAGCTGTATGTCAGTTTTATTCAAATCTTAATTAGGCAGTTCATTTGGAAACATGGAACTTTGATGTCTGCAGCCGTGACCTGTAGAAAACCACCATAACCATAAGAGAGAGACATCACATGATTCCTATAGCTGACTGCAACAGTGCACATGGAGGAAAACCATGATATCTCTATTAGTTTGGGTTCATAAATTCTTAAAAGACGCATTACTATTGAACAGGGCCACATCACAGAGTTCCACTTAATTGTAGAGCAGACGGAATTCTCAGCTGATCCCTCCAGACCTCACACTAGAACTCTGTAGGTGGTTATTGCAGAGCACCCATCAAGACTGCTTTTACTAACACGATCACAGATACAAACTCTTTTCGTTCATTTTGACAACTTTCATTCCTCTTAAGTGCCTTAAAGAAGTCTGTCCTAAATTATGCATCAAGGCTTCGTGATTTTTCTGACCATGTCACCATGGCGTTTGAGAGGAATGACACTTTTCCACCTTTCTTTACGTGTGCGAACATTTGTAAATACTTTTTTTCATTGATTTGAAGGTGTAGATATGTTGAAGTAGTCATAGAAATATATTAGTGCCTAAATATAGAGGGGATTATTTTCCAGAAAGACACAGCATTATGAGACACAAGACAAGGATGGACAGTCGAAGAGCAAGGACGTTCCCTTTTTGAGCTGTGCTTTGTAACATGTTTAAAAAAAAACGCATTGTGCTGTTGGGTAATCTAATTCTTTGACTGTATTTCATGCTGTTATAATAAAGCTGAAATGGGGTGTTTTTTTTAAAGCAGAGTGTCAGAAACATCATTTATCCTGCTGATATTTCTGATCACAGACGTCATCCGACACCAAAACAATGTCGACATTTAAGGGAAGGACGGATTAAGGTAACTGATCATTGTTCCCGCTCCATCGTCTAAAGAAAATTTGTGAAATAAACTCAGACATGGTAGAATTTGTTTGGAGCCAGTATGGGCTGTTTTTCTTTCTCGGAATCTCTCAATTTGTGATCAATAAAACTCACTTCTAAGATTTCTGCAGACTTTTTCTTTTGTCTGTATGGGTGGGTAAACACTCAGGGGTGTTTTTCAAAAGTTAAGAATGACTTTAAAAGTTTGCTGCATATCCTGGAATTCTCAAAGTCACTAAAACAATCATTATTATAACAAAAAAAGATTTTACTTTGATATATATTAGACAGACAGAGTGGAATTAGTATTTTTTGCCATTCAATTTGATCCTTCAAGGTCCAATTTGTTTCATTCTTTCTATTTTTTTTTAAAGTTGATTTTAATGTGTCCTGTGATGGTCAGTCTTCTTTTATTGGCTCATAAATAGATCACAATCAATCTGGCCAAAGACCATCATGACTCTAATTTCTGAGGAAACAATTGCCTTTTAAATTAAAAAAAACAGATATACCTGCACATTTTTAAGGTACTTGTTCACATTATATTAATATTTATTTCATGCATCCAACGAGCCTTCACATTCATGTAGTTTAATTTTGATGGCATTTGAAAAATAAGTGAAGATTAACAAAAATTGAATGGGTTCTGGACATTTTGAGCAAATTCATTTCCCCCATATTACATCTTTATTTTCTTTGAATTCATGCATGTATCCTCCAAAAGCATATTTAATTACTGTGTAAAAAGGAGAACAACTTTGTCATCTTGTTTCAAAAAGTTTATCTATATGCATTTATAAAATGCAAATTTTGTCATTTGTTTTCAGTGTGATAACAGTTTTTCTTCATTATTAACAGTAAACATATATTTAAATTAGGGCTTAATATTTGTCATACGTGACATTTTTGATTTTGTGTTCTTTGAATGCTTCAGTGACTCATTTATAAAGTCTTCTAGAAATGTTTGAGATAATTTTATGATCCATTTACTGCTATAATTCCTACAGTTATTTGAACTTTACATCAAGAGATAGGATCAGTTGTGTAGTTTCTCCATGTCTTTGGATGCATAAAATACACACACACTCTGTGGACCAAGCTGCAAGAGAAAGAAAACAATCACTGTTGACAGAGAGACATGGTCCATTTAAAAAATCTCTGAGTATGATGTGATGGGGCGACACATTGACAACATGTTTGCTTGCACAGCAGCACAACTGCAGCTGCTCCTCCTGCTCTCAACCAGACCTCTGATTTCAGGGTCTCTGCTTGTTTTAAGTACCCCTTACAGTCAGGGAAATGTAAAAGATGACAGTCGGGTGTCCCAGCAGACTTTTCAGTAATCATTTTGCATTAGTTTGTCTCGTGTGTTTAAGTCTTTCTTCATGACTGAGCTGACGGCCCTTGTTATTAGACAGCCCTAGAGGACTTCAAAAATATTCTGATAATCATCAAAACTTTCACAGTTAAAAGCATCTGATCCCTTAGGAGCATCTCATGTCTTTCTCTCTCTCACCTTCTCTATTTTTCATTATTTTATGCATTGTTATGGATGCGCACGTGGTATATGAAAATATAAATGTGTTCCGGATGATTTCAAAATTTAGACCATATGCTTCACAATAAAAATATGGAATCAACAAAAACAGGGAAAATACGGGGAAATGCAGAGCTTCTAATGCATGGGATTGTTTGTTGATGACAATCATTAAGTAAATAAATAAATAAATAGGGCTTGGAAATCCTCTTATCGAAAAGAGACCCCGGCAGACCACGGTTGTTTAATACTGCCCCCTGCTGTTGCTATGATAATATAACAGAGTGTTATCTCGGAGGAGTTTCGCTTCCGGTCCGGTGCGATCCCGGACTATTCATGTATTTTGTTTGTATGTATTGTATTCGTAAACCCCGTGTTCCCCTTTGGATGCCCATTCATTTTGTTGGGTATCATCGGTCACTACACGGGCGAGAAGCGATTCTATATGCTGCACAAACATGCAGAGAAATGCAAGAGTTTTTGCTTGTATTCCTAATACGACTTTGACACGCTCTCAAAACCGAATCGCTTAATGGTTAGGTCAAGGCGAACAAAGTGTTTTGATCACAGAATTGTTTGACTGGTAAAATATATCTTCAAAATATCGAGACAAGATTCTGGCGGAGGAAGGAGGCCCACGATAAAACTGGAAAATCAGGAAATACCGTAAAGCAACAACCCATCCAGACTTTGTCCCAAAGCATCTAAAACAAATCCTAAATTTTGAAATTCCGGGAGGCGTTTGCACTGGTAAAATGAAGATAAACTTGTATCCAATCTTAAAATGTCTGTTTATTTATTATTTCATCCGTATAAATTACAATTTCGAAAGTAATTCATTCGCCAAATGAAACAGAAATAATAATAATAACAATAAACGAGCCCGTGAGTGGGAACGAGTACCTGAAAGTCTGTACTCCGGGCAGGAAACAGTGGTCGTTTAATTGTTCCGCCTGTTGATATTGTGTCACAAAAGTTTCATTTTAACAAATAAACAATTGAACCTTCGCCAGAACATTCAAAATATAATTTGTTAACTTATTACAAAAAAACCCCAAAACAGATTGCAGTTCAAATCAAAACGCTTTCTGTGTTTAATAATGGTTCTTGAAGCAAGACCGCGTCTGGGAACGCGCATGCGCACTAAGACAATCGTAAACAGAAGTCTTCAATCATATGTTCGGAACATCTGAGCGTTAAAGTGTTGCGCTCAACTCTGATACTTTATTACATATCGTTCCGAATCCAGCGGCACAGTGTGGGTCAAGAGCAGCGATGAACATCTTTGGGTTTGGTCAAAGTGCCGAGATCGATATAGTTCTGAATGACGCCGAAACGAGAAAGAAAGCTGAGCATAAAAGCGAAGATGGGAAAAAGGACAGATTTTTTCTCTTCTATGACGGTGAAACGGTGTCTGGGAAGGTCAGTGTCACGCTCAAATATCCGGGAAAGAGGCTGGAGCACAACGGCATCAGGATCGAGTTCATCGGGCAGATAGGTGAGCTGCTGGCGGCCTGTTATGAGCCGCAGTCCGCGCCCGCACCCTTTTTAAACTTGTTTATCAAGAACATGCTCATTTTGTTCTCTACACACTAATGTCATGTTTAGAACAGTTTAACGGTTCCTATCTCGTGACAAAAGTGGGTACATGCTGATGTCAGCTTCTTGTTAGTCATTGGCTGTGCAGTGACCTTTGACCCTCGCTTTTCAATCCTCCCGCTGCTCCGTCTTGTGATATTTAATAGTGTTTTATCATTCTGTTATGATGATTATTAATATTACATATAATTATGTTTGATATTCTTCTGTTTGCTTTGAATACAATATAAGGACAAATGTAGATGTCGACACTTCTGATAAGGAACATTTGGAAATCCATTTGAAATCTGCAATTCACTCTGGGTGTTATCCTCGTAATGATCATATGACTGTTTAAAATTTGTCTGATGCTATATATGTTACTGTCAACCTTATTTTGAGCCATGTGTTGCTTCAGTTTGGATTTGAAGTCATCAATCATCAAGACAACACGCTTAAGTGCTGTCACCTGATAGAAGGAAGCATTTAACAATTACACATGTGAATAAACCTATGCTGCCACTGCTGTCTGATGGTACCATTGTGCATGTTTTTCTAGAGCTGTACTATGACAGAGGAAACCACCATGAGTTTGTGTCTCTTGAGAAAGACTTGGCACGACCGGGAGAGCTGACGCAGTCACAGACATTTGACTTTGAGTTCACACATGTGGAGAAACCCTATGAGTCTTACACCGGACAAAACGTCAAATTACGGTACCTGCCATTGTGTGCTCAGTTTATTTGGTTATAATCTGTTTCAGATGGCAACTTTTCCATTTCAAATAGTTGTGGGTTTTTATTTTTGAGTTTTGCAGCCACATAACCATTTCTTTCTCATGTAGATACTTTCTGAGAGCAACGATTGGCCGGAGACTTAGTGATATCTCCAAAGAGCTGGACCTTGTTATTCACACACTCAGCACCTACCCTGAACTCAACTCCTCCATCAAGATGGAAGTGGGGATTGAAGATTGCCTGCATATAGAATTTGAGTACAATAAATCCAAGTATGTTTTTATAAAACACAAATGAAATAGTGCATGTCTTTTTCTAAGGGCAAAAATGTCCATAGTGTGAGCAGGAGTGAGACTATTGATTGTATTTATATTTTGTTGCAGGTATCACCTAAAAGATGTAATTGTGGGGAAGATTTACTTCAGTTTGGTGAGGGTTAAGATCCGTCATATGGAGATTGACATTGTCAAGCGAGAGAGCTCTGGCACAGGTCCAAATGTGTTCCACGAGAATGACACCATTGCAAAATATGAAATTATGGATGGAGCTCCGGTTAGAGGTGAAAAGACAAGCTTAGGTCCTCACTGGTTCGTGTTGTTGCTTTTAGGACACTATATTAATGTGACTCTGGTTGCTGCTGCAGGAGAATCCATCCCCATCAGGCTGTTTCTAGCAGGCTATGAGATGACACCCACCATGAAGGACGTTAACAAGAAGTTCTCAGTGCGATTCTACCTCAACCTGGTCCTCATTGATGAGGAGGAAAGACGCTATTTTAAACAGCAGGTATGTTGCGTTCAAATTTCTCTGTGTCGCTTCCAGCTGTTAACATGATTTAATCTAGGAGCTTTCTAGTTCTGTGCTTGGTTCCGCTCCAAACTGGTGATGAAAACATGATGATACTGACCGAAGAGTGAATCAAATGTGGAGACATCACAGATATCAACAATAAATATGCTTTAGCATTAAAACAAAAAAACTCTTGTGCGCAGCAGTACAGTACTGGGCATGCTACTGATGGCATGAGAGGAAGCAATGTCAGGGCTCTTTTGTGTTGTCTGTAGGAGATCATCCTGTGGAGGAAAGGTGACATCATCAAGAAGAGTATGTCTCACCAAGCAGCCATTGCCTCCCAGCGCTTCAGTGACACCTGTCAGTCAGGAGAGCTCACAGAACCAGACAAATATTCTGAAGATGAGTGAGTGAGTGAGTGAGTGAGTGAGTGAGTGAGTGAGTGAGTGAGTGAGTGAGTGAGTGAGTGAGTGAGTGAGTGAGTGAGTGAGAAAACAATTTGCAAGTGTATGTATGTCAAATGTATGCTCGACATGTCAAAACTGTAATTGTAGTGTAAAATATGGCAGACTGAGCGTGTTCGATGCACATCAAATCATTTATGATGCAGCGGGTTTGGGGATTTTTTTTTTACCACTTAAAAGGATTTACTGGAAATGTGTCCTGAGCAGAAACTGGTGGTGTCGTCTAAGAAAATAATCTAAAATGATTAGTTATTACTGCTCTGCTATTATTTTTGTATGTAAAAAAAAAAAAAATTGCTATTTTTTCCACTTCATTCAAAATAAATTATAACAGTAAATAAATACATATTAATTACATTTTATATTACAATATATTCATATTGTTTATTGTTGTGAAACAAAAGTTTGTGAGGATGAGTGTGTGTTTTTAAAAAAGATTTTAAGGACTAGTGTCAAATGTTGCCATGGCAATCAACATAAACTCACACAGGCTCGATTTATCAAAGCAAATATCAAATCGGCCGTCAAACCCGAGATTTGTTGATGATATCCTGCTTCTTTAGGAGTGCAGCTTTGACTAAAAATAGCTTTATTGTCGACGTGCTGTAGTGCAGAATAGAGAACAGACAGGAGCGTTGCTTCTGCTTTTGACCCTCACAGCATGCAGCTGTTTGAACTTGTTAATTTTATTTCTAGGTTTCTACTCGCTTGGTACTATTGAGTGTGCCACATTTATACAACATCTGGTTGTTTTCTTTGCCGACTTATCACGGAAATTCCATGCTGATGTTGCAACAGTTTGACCATGGTGATGGCATGAATGTTTAGTGTGGTCTTCTACATTCATTTTTTCTAAACTGTCCCTCGGGTTAGATAAAACCATGTGTGACTTAAACAGGCATCTTGCTCATGGCAGCATTGCTTTTGTTGAAAGCCAAATATTCATTCTTTATTCCATAAATGTGCTTAAAATGTTTGTGCAGCATATAGAATCCCTTTTAGAACATGTCCCTGAGTGTCCATCTGTAATATCTTACAATGATGCACCTTATATTGCAATACTCAACATGTGTTCTCTTTATTATTTTAGATCAATAATTTCTCAGGATATTTGATGATAAATCATCCAATTTAATGATATTAGAACATTTCACTGAAAAATAATATTAACATAATGTTGGCCCACTCTTCCATAAACAAATACAGTATGTTTGTTTGTTTGGAATTACTGGCACACACAAACTGATCTCATGATTTTTAAATATTTTTTAATGTTGTGAAGAAGGGAGTGACTTCACACACAGAATATAAATGCATCATGCACCTCTTTTATCATGTTTGTCTGTGTAAAGTTTTTGTTTTAATCATTTCATAGTCTTGATTTACTTTGAATAAAATGGGAAGGTTTAATTTTCACTATTTCTTTTCTCTAATTTTGAATCATTGCACTAGTAACCCTCTCCAAGCTTCCACAGGGGGGCAGGTTTTGATCATTCTTTCTCTTCATTCTTTTTCTGGGGAAAGAATAAAGACTTTTGTCAGTATCTCTGCATCAGATTATTTATCTTCCTGAGGTGATTATTTTCCCTAAATGTTACAGCTGACTCATTTGTAATTACTGTCATTTGTTAAAGTCACAATTCATTTTATACACTGCAGACAAAATGGCAAAGGGAAGCGGTTACATTTAATTAAAAAAGAAAAATTGGAAAAATCATCCACAAATGAGGGGAACAAATAAAATACAAGACAAAATAGCAGTTAGTGGCTTGTTCCTATCTGATGAAGGTCATCACATAAAAACTGCTGTATAAAGAGTGGAAGAAAACCTTGAATGTGTGCAGAAAAACAACATTCATCTGACAGAATGGTGATTAAATTAGAAAGAGAACTATGACACCGGAGGAGACGGAATAATTGTGTGTAAACTAAACTGGTTGTGCAGGCTGTGCATGACTGGCCACAGTAGTCCTGAAATGTAATGTTGTTACAATAAATTAGGATTTTGTCTCAACCCCATGCATAAACAGATGGGTTGGATCTATTTTAAAGTGACAGAATGGAACCAATTTTTTTTTTGGTAATGTATGAAATGGTAATCGTTTTTAAGCCTCCCTTCATAAATTCCACCTATAGCAGATCTGGCTGTCAGCATAGATGCAGTTCCAATCTGAAAACAGCGTGATGCAGTGGGTGTGAATGCACCTCTCATGTCACGAAACTGTGACCAAGTCTCACAGTCTTGGATCCGCTCTCACTCCATTAATTGACACATGAACAGTTTGTGTCAAAATGATTTGCACAGAGAGTGATGTAACTGTTGTTTTTATCCATCTGCTGGTCAACAGCAGCTGTTTTTGGGGTAAAGTGATAAAGAGGCTTCAGTCAACAATCACGAAGCATGAATTAATCTACTGAGTCAACTTGCACAAGTTGTTCTTGGAAGATAACCAACCAGTCTCTCTGGTTCTGTTTATATATGTATTGTAAATAGAGTAATTGCTTGTTTTAACCTTACAAATTCGTCAGAGCAGGAAAAACTGGCTTTTGAGGAAAATTTGAAAATTGAATTGTGTGCTGCCTTCAGGCTCACAGTTCAGGGCTGTTTGTTTCAATCAGAGTTATTACGCTTTAAAGGAAGGATGAATGATTTTTACATCAATTTGACAATTTGTGTCCAGTAATGTAACTCAAAAAAGGTTGGCTGGTACCAACCCCATGCACACACTTTATATGTCACAATGAATGATATTATTAAATAAAATGGTACTGATAACTTTGAGATCTGTCATTTTACATGTTTTATTATGTTTTTTTAAATGTATGTGGCACTATTATAAGTCAATAACCTCTAGCTAAGATACAGTAGCTTTACTGGGACTAATTAGGATGTGATGAAACATTTATCATCAGCCTCCTCATAAGTCGGTGCCTGGCCTACATACACCTGTGCACCAGTCCCTTTCATATTGTCACATTTTATTCACTGTTGGTTATTTTAAAGCGGGCGTGGGGGCTGGGGGGCTACAGCTTTCTATTAATTTCAAACCTCTTGACAGATGGGATTCTCTCAATTTATTTTCATTTCAAAGACCTTAAAACGTTACATGAAGTAGCGCTTCCCTACTCCCACGTCCTCCTTCACGTTTCCGACGGTTGTGAAGGCAGCACAGCGCTCCGCTCCGGTGGATCCTCATTCGGACTCATTTGTTCTAGTCCCATTTGAGGAGGAGGAAGAGGAGGAAGAGGAGATCCTTTCCACAAGTTTCAGCCTGGATATATCCTTCTTTCACCCCAGGAACCTGAAAAATACCTTGACTGCTCCCTAGACAGCCAGTGAATTATTATTAAGGCGAAAATCGTCCCCCGGTAGAGAGGAGCGTCGGACGGATGTTGCCGGTTGTTTTCCCCGGAGAGTCTCTTTTTGTTTCACGGTTACCCGGTTGGAGTGAACGGTACTGCGCTTTATTTCCAGCGGAGAGAATGAGTGAGGACTAGAACACCCATGGTTCGGTGCTGGTTCGCTGGAGTTTGTTTCGGCTGAGTGAAACCATGATGTGGTGAAGCTCCGGTGGCGGACAGTGAAAGCTAAGCTCATCTCGTCCAACGGTGGTCAGCGAACACAGTTCCCACCAGAACACCACCACAACCACAGGTACTTATACTTTTTTGTCTTTTTAAACACTCACAGGTGTATTCTGTGGTTTAATGTTGCTTAAAGTATATGCGACGCTGTGTTTTGTGCACACTGGGGTGAAAACGTGCCGGGCGACAGCGTGTTCCAAGCGGCTGTTGCCCAACGTTGAAAACCCCAGCCTGCATGGAGGTGACGAATCCCCCCCCCCCCGCATGTGGAACCACCAGTGGCATTACTGGAATCACTCCCTCCCAGTCCGAGTGTGTTCTAAATTATTATATTTACTGAAGAAACACCACTGTCAGCTGATTATTATTATTATTATTATTAAACTGACTTGTATCCTCGGCTACCTTTGAGGACCATTTAGTTTATTTACTTATTGATGCTAATGCCATAGCTCCGGGTTAGCAGTGCTGCTCCTTTAGCATCAGGAAAAGTGACCGTGGCTACTGATGCAAAGCTCTTCTCTACAGGCAGCTGACATTTATCCGACACACCCTGATGCTACTAGATGGAAGTAGTTAGATGATGAAGGTAGTGATATAATATGAGCAGGATCCTTTTGTTGTGACTTTTAAATTTGAGGCGCGTTTGATCAACTTCAGTGAATACATGGACTGGCTATAGTGGGACAGATAGTGGGACAGAGGATGGATAAACTGGATATAGATGAACTGAGGATAAGAGACTTGTTATAGTGGGACAGGGAAGATGGATGACTGGTTATAGTGGGACAGAGAGGATGGATGACTGGCTATAGTGGGACAGAGGTTAATGGTCTGGTTATAGTGAGACAGAGGATGAATAAACTGGATATAGATGAACTGAGGATAAGAGACTGGTTATAGTGGGACAGAGAGGATGAATGACTGGTTATAGTGGAGCAGAAAAGAAATAATTGGGGCAGAGAGGATAAAAGGACAAGTTATAGTTGGACAGAGAGGATAAATGACTGGTTGTAGTGGGACAGAGAGGAAAAATGGACAAGTTATAGTTGGACAGATGATAAATGGCTGGTTTTAGTGGAACTGGGACAAAGAGGATAAATGGACAAGTTATAGTTGGGCAGAGGATAAATGAGTGGTTGTAGTGGGACAGAAGCTTATCCTGGAACTTTTAATGGAACTGACTGGAACTGTGCTTTACATTACAATGCAGATGGATTATGAGGCATAAAATACTGTAATGGGGTGTATAAATGTCCTGGAGATGATGCAGTGCTGATACTGACATTATTAGTAAAGGTTTGGTGTAGTTTTTATAGCTGCAATTAACAAGTCTTAAAAATAGGCTTGTAAAACTATGATCCATGTTTGGTCGTCTGGCCCATCACTCATTGTATTATATCACTTTTTAATCAGACCTGGCTGGATGACTTTAATCTGTATTTAAGATGACAAATTCTATACAGAGAACAGGCCATAACCTTGTCCATGGTTGCTGCTCAAAAATGAGGGGTCTTGAATGAGGTACACTTTGTAAAACAGACACTAAAGTCGGTTCATCACAATTTCAAATATTTGCTCTGATAAGAGACAGAATCCATCATATAAGGACAAGCAGCTGTTTCATTGAAGGTCAAGGCAAAAAACATTTTTGATAAAATAGTATCTCTTCAGGTTGAAATTCCTGAAGCCTCTTTTGTTGCTTTACTTGCAGCAGCATTGTTTGACTGTATATGAATATTTCTTTTAAGTATAAAATCAGATGCTGTTGGGTATCTTCAGGTGAGTAAATAGGTTTTGTTTCTTTGATTTGAATATTTTGCACTTTTTTGATGAGAAATGCGCGGCCATGTCCGGTCATGTCTCTGGTTATGCAACCGTCTTTTGTTCCTATTGTGTGCACCTCCAGCACCATCAAAGCTCTCCCTGTATCAACTTTTCCTAGGTGGAATCAGATAAAGCCAGACACTAGCTCCAGATACTAGGCATTGTTTGCGGCTTAGCATCCTTTGTGGCTGTTTTCTATATGTTTATTAATAATGCATGATACATATGCTGCTGTCATACAGCCACTCGGAGACTTAGTGTAAATGGCATCAGGCTCCAAGCTTTGTGCAGCCACAGGCCTCTCAGGATGCCGTGACATTCTCAAGGGAGATTCCATTCTTCCCTAAACAATCCTGGCATTGACACGGAGACTGATTAGTCAGTTGCCATGGTATTCCCACGGTGACATAATGGAGGATAATGAGATCACACGGGGAATTTGTTCAGAGCAGATTGTGTGAAACAACATCATTTTGGTGAAAATACATCAAATTGTGAAGAGACTTGAAGGTTTAATTTGTAAAGGAATGAGAAATGATGCCGTTCAACAGTTTGCATTGCCAGGGTAGTGGAAGCATCTAGAAAGCACTGGGAGCTCCCAGAACCTCATCACAAACGTCTCTGGTGCATGTTGGTGCTTGAATGGGCTTGTTTTAGTTTGATTTTATTTCCTTTAAAGAGATGATAAAGTGCGTCATTGTTTGGATTTCTGCATCAGAGGAAGCTGTAATAAACTAGTGTGCAAAATATGTTGCTGGCTGCTGCAAACTGGGATGGGAAACACACCCCAGTGCTCCCAGTGCTTGTTGCAGCAACTGTGAACTATTTAAAGCTTGGATTCAACTGTAGTTTTTGGAGACAATAGACTTCATATTGTGCATTACGGTTATAAAGTAACATTCACATGGGTTCAGCAAATTATTTTCAGTGATTATTACAGAAAATGTAAAACTCTTGAACAAAGTTGATGAGATGTTTTATTAGTTATATTTGTCTTGCATTTGTGGTTGTTCAACATAATTTAGAAGTTGTCATGACAGCGTAAATGAAGTATGGATTTTATGTAATGAATAGTGACAATAGAGACACTGCCAGCAGTATAATCATCTATAATAACATCTGCCTACGGGGATTAACAACCTTTTTGACATAGAGGGGCACTTTGAAATGTTGTTATTGAGCGTGCAATAATCGTTTTTTCAGGTAATTGCCACTTAATTTACATGGTGCAGATTAGAGTCATATAATTTGCATAAGAAATGTTGTCATATGTTGGGTTGTCATATGTCAGGTTGGTGCAATGAGATGGTTAACAATACAGTTTAGGATATAGGTTGTGTTTTTTATTGTGTTTTAAATCATTTTAAACTGCATGGTGTCAGCCTGCCTATCGCTATGCTGCTGTGGGCCAGCTGTGGCACAAGTGTTGGGGGTCTCTGACCCTGGGTCAGGAACTTGCCCTGAATAGAAAGCAAGCAGTTCTTTTTTTGCCACTCTGTGAACTTATTTATTCATGTATTCTCAAGACGCTGATATTTCAGAGTTTATTTCTGCCAAATTGGCCTTTAGGGGCAAAGCCGTCCTGACAGCCTGTAGTTAATTTACCCTCATGAATAACAAAATATAGGTGAACATATTGGGACAGGGGTAAAACTTTCCCCTTTTTGATATCATTGTTTATGCAATAGAGCGTAGCAAGGTCACATTGGTGAAAGAAAGCACAACCTGTCCAAAGTCCTCGTCACATCGTCTGCTGACGAGGCTGCTTGATCTTCGGGTTGAACGCGCATCCCTCTGAGCCCCGCGGCTCCGAAGGCCCTGTGAGGAACGCCGCCTTCCTGGCAGAACTGTCTGGTGGCTCAGATTTAGTTGATACTCGCTTTCCAATATCCCCCCACCCATATCCTGTCCTAATTCTGTCAATTAGGTCAATAAGTGTCAAGTTGTCTTTGTACATTAAGGACACGTTTATCTATATTGTGCATGTTTGAGATGGTAAAGTTGCTGCTTGTTTAATGTCACATCCCATAAATGTTCCACTGCTCGTGGCCAGGTTGGGCACTGAGCCCAAACGTGAGCCCACGGGAAATGCCTTCATCAGACGTTCACCGCCAGTGAGCTGGAAAATGTTTTGGCTGTTTGTTCATCTTCATGATTGATCCGTGCATTCTTCTCGACATTAAATGATTTAGACAAATGAACCGTGTCTAATGAATGGTCTGAATCATGCACCTGCTGCAAATGCATTTTATTATACCTGCTCTGGAAGCATTATTGATGTAAGAGGACAATTTTGGCACGCTTCCTTGTCTCATTGATTCGGAGGGGAGATAATGAAGGGAAGCATCCGATCTGTGAGCTTTGAATTTGTCATTGCAAACGGCACGAGAGATGATTGACAGGAGCCAGTATTTTGCCTGAGTTGCACATCCTGGCTGAAGGTTCCCAGATAAATGGCTTGTTTGTGTTTGTCACAGTGAGTCAGCATGCCGGTTCAAGGGTTTCTCAACCTTTTCTCCCTCACCAGAGATCGCAGCGAAACTTCAACCATAACGCCAGTGCACCACACAGGCTGGAAGAAAGGCAAACACTGATCCACTGAAGTCAGCCTTTTTCTTTTAGCGTGTTATCTGTTCAGCTGCTGTGTTGGCACTCAAATGTAGAACAGCTACAATCAGCGTTACTGTGAATATAATTTATTCCACTGTAGATGTTAGATGGGCACACACATCATTCTGCTAACATTCCCCTGCATAATTCATTTACTTTTTCCTCCATAATGTGGAATTATAGAAAGTTGCTGTACAAAATTACTAATACTGGGTTTGAATTTTTCATTCCTGAAAAACAGAAATCCGTGGACATTTTTAACATTGCAATCTCAAACATATCTCTTTTTTTTTAATCAAGCAGGACATGAAAGTCCTTCCTCCTTACACAGAATCGAAGTTATAGCTAATCATATAAGAGGCGTTGGCAGATTGAAGAATCATTTTGGATATTGGATTAATCACTTTAAAAGCAAGTCAGGCCCCTGATCTCAGTGATGAACTTGACTTGCTGCCATTTCTCTGATCCCAGTATACATTGAAACCCAATGAATGAATCGTAGTCTACATACTGAAAATTCTACTTCTACCTTGTCCAGCAGTCTACATTATTAATTCACATAAGCTATGATAAAAAGCCAATGTGATTTCTGTCCATAAATCATATTTGGCAAACCACTATCTTACTAAAATATCTGCCTGTCTACTCATTTTCTGGAGTTTAAACGTTATTATCATCATTATTAGTATTAGATATAATCTATTGACGTGGAGGATTCTTTAAGCATCTGCAGGGCTTACACCTCTAGCGCCCACCTGGTTTTTATGTATTTGAGTGTAACTCACCTGTGTATAATTGAGAAGAATTTTGTTAAGAAGAGTTTGGTCGACTCATGGATCTGTCTTGAACGTATTATGTTTTTCTAGTGCTTAGGCAAAAGAATGGGTAAATGAATTGATGGATGACTGGGTTTTTAGGTGGTCCAGTTTCTTTTGACACGATTGAATGTTATATATTATCCCTGTTTTGTATCTTTCATTGCGATTTCTGTGGTGGAATAGGAGATAGTCATGATTTAGATGTTATCATTGCTTCTTTAGCAATAATACTTTATGGGTAGAAGCTGAATAATGTACTGACCATGTGGTCGTTTGCATAACTCACTCATGAAGCAACGTATTTTGACAATAAAGCAGAATATACATTCATTCTTTTTCTACTATAGTCCAACACTCAACTGGTTTTAGATTTCGGAGAAAGGTGTTTTCTGTTTCTGGGGCATTTTCAGTGCAGAGCTACAGGTTGCAGCAAGCAGAGACTCTGTTGGTTTTTGTACTCGTGTCTGCTGATAAGTCAGCATATTTTCGTCACGGGACTTTGCTCCAGAGTTTATGAGAGGATGTGTGACATATGACTCAATCATGATCACAATGTGTGACTTTTAGCCCTCCTTCACTGGAGAAATCGGCTTATTGTCACCACAAGTAAAATAATTTAACTCTGATTCCAAAAAGGTGACATGTGATGAGCAGGAGATTTGTGTCCAGTAGGGAAGCTTCTTTTATACTCCCCGGACAGCTGTCAAGTAGCGTCCTAAAGTAAATGGAAAAGTTATGCTGTGAACATGAAATGGGAAGATACATACTGTAATCTTGGCTTCTGCAACATTTGCAGAGTTGTATCATCAGCATATTTACGTGGTAGCCCTGGCCTTGCCCTTTTGTCCTTGTGATTTCCACTTGGTCGCTGGTAACGAGATGTCTGCAGTTGCCACATTTTCATTAGTATCCTTTTGCGGTGCACATGACTCCTGTAAAGGTGTGATAGGAATCCACTGGTTACGCACATACGCACTCTGAAATGAATGGTACTACATACAATAATAGATAAGTGCAAGTGATTGTTTCCTCCTTCATATTAGGGGATAGATAACCATGTACCGCATCCATAATCGTGATGTTGCCAGTTGTTGGTAAGTTTAATAAGTGATTAGAATTGTTTGGATGAATGCTAGCTTTTGCTTGTTCCATTATTAACATTTGCTTGTTGTCTTTTTATTTAGTCATAGTAAATCAAGAGTGTTTTATTATTAGAGTTCTGATTTTCTGCCAGAATTTATTTTATTTGGGGCTTTTTACCCCTCAGTTTCTCTTTAAACTGGCAGACGCATGCAGAATAGAATGTTGGCTGGTGGATTTCAGGCTGGGCTGTTTCCTCCAACACTCAGATGTCCGTGGTTGATTGGGATTGTTCCATCTTTTTTGGCTGCATTTCCTATTGTGCCATATGTGAGATTAGTTGACCTGATGTTAACCCAAGTTTAGTCCTGTTCAGAAAATCCTCTGTCCCATATCCTGAGCTCCAACCACAAGCCCCTGTATTAAACTGGATTGCGTGATTAATGTGGCTTTAATAGCTACAAAAGCAACAGCCTTGATTTCTCCCCCTCACATTTATTTTAAAAGCAAATCTCGACGATTTTGTACATATTTTCAGCAAAGTTCCACAGAAAAGAAAATCATTTCATGACACTTGGCTTTGTCTGGGATCTTACTGAATTCAGAATAAATTAGATTTTGTTAATTTGATGACAAGAGCATGTCCCTACTGTTTGTAGTGCAAATGTTACAGAGGTGGTAGAGAACAGGTTAAGCCACATTGGTGTGATTCCCTCTTCACTTTCAGGTGGAAATATGGTGGAAGAAAAAATAAACCCCAAAAATGACATACTTCAGTTGGCCTCGTCTATATCTAGCTCATTAAACATCAGCAGTAAATTTGGGGGTCAGATGTAAATACCATCACCTCTCATTAAATGAAGATACATATCAGCTCATAATGTGCATATTGATTTTTACTCCAGAAGTGTAGCTCAAATGTATACCCTGCAGTTAGCAGCCAGTAAGGATTCTCTCCTCCTACGTCGTTTTCTCCACACCTTCCTTCAGCACAGCATCCTCTTGGGATTAAAGCAAGCAGCCATTGTATGGATTTTCCCCTCCTCTGGTTTACTGAGTCATTCCTGCTCTGTTTTTATCATCTATTTTTGCCTGCGGATGGTGACGCATTTGGATTTCACTGTTTTGTCATGAGGTGGCCGCTATTGTGTGATTTATACAATTAAAGACATTCTCAGCTGTGATGACTCAAGCAGCTGCCATCCCAACATAACCCAACGGATGATAGAAAAAACTGGCTCTACTTAACCAGTCGATTAAAAATTAGAACACAGCACCTGATACCATCTGGTAGCCAGTTTGTATACACCTTTCATTTTACAAGTTTGGGAGAGAAAAAAGTCACGTCTGAATGGCTGAAATGTATTTATGATCATTTTTAATTAAATGACAATATTCGTAAAAGTATTGGCAAAAGAATGAATAAATATTCATGACTTAAAGCTATTCTTCATCTGTGGTTTGGCTCTGCCATGGATGCATGGTGCAGACAGATGTAAAAATAAAAAGCATTATTTCAAACCAACTGAATGCTTTTATTCATCTATATTTTCACCCCAACAGAAAACATCTCACAGCTTCTTTAAAATGGTTTTGGTTACTCAAACACAAATATATCTTGACCATAGGAGAGCCAAAATAAACCACTACACTCTTCTTGTTGGGTTTTATCAGTGTATGGTTCAATCTGAGGGGAGGGGAGGGAGTTTAACCCCCACTTATGTAGCAAATTGTATTGGAATGCATTCCTGTCACCGAGTACAATTTGCATTTTAATTGTTTTTTGCAAGACTTAAGTGTCACTTAAGTGGCATTTTCCATGAAACAGGTGAAGTAACCTTTATTATGAAAGGGGGCCATTACATAGGCAATTAATTAAAGCTAGAAAATAGTTAGGAATAAGAAAATTAAACGTGTTCATAGTGTCATTGTAAGACAATTTATGTAACAGGCTTGTGTAAATGGTCGTAGGATGGAATAATAGTTTTCATTCTTGTTGAAATCCTTTTTCTGAAAGTATCACCTTTTATTTTCTTACTTCTTGTTTGCATCAGATTCATTCTGCACTGTTTTAGTCACATTACCAAAGAGGATACTCGCTTAGATTCCATAACATGCATAAAAAAATCCTAATTTGAAGAAGGATCTCGGCTAAACCTGCAACATTGCCCTCAATAATGTTAAAGATGGTGGTATCAGAGGTATTGTTTTGTTTTACAAGCCAAAAACTAATTCTCTAATTCCAAAATGTGAAAATTTGATTTAGTAATATTAGTGTAAAACAATTTAATGTCAGTTTGTTGACTTATTTTATCCTCATCAAAATGCAGTGTTTAAAATGGCAAATCCAGCACGTTGACACCTGACATCTTCAGAGTTCATCTAATTTAACCATGTCTCCCTCTTCTCTTTTTCCCCTACTATTCATTTATACCCCCCCCCCCCCCCCCAACACACGCTATTCCTCTTGTCCTCTTCCCTCTCCTCACGTCCTGCGATTCATTCTTTGATCTCATTCATTTTTCTCCCTCCTGATCTACCTCCCGGCTTTCTCATTCTGTCCTTCCCCTCCCTCCCTCCCTCCCTTTCTGTTTCTCTGGCAGGCTGCACATTGCAGTGAGTCAATATCATGGAGGCAGGCAGCGGTGCTGCTGCAGTGGTGGGGAGTGCAGCACTGGGACTGCTGGGAACCGCAGCTACGTCCAGCTATGACATCGTGGACAGGTAAGATCACAGAATGTAGCCGGCGCACCAACAGCAGCTCCCTGGACATTTTTCAGCCAGTGTGAAGATAATAGGAAGATAAAAGTGTGGATGTGTGTATGCGTGTTTGAGACCACACCTTTGGGTTTAGTTGCTCACCTTAGTAGTTTGTTTATAGTGGAAACAGGAGATGGGTGCAGTGTGTAAACATCTTTATGCCTCAGAGGAATACGCACCCATTCTGTCTTCACTGTACGAGGCACATTTTGCAGACACAATGTGTTTGTAGCAGTGCAAGTGCGGTGCGTGTGTGTGCGCACATACACCGGAATGTGTAGGAGTGTTTGCTAATGATGGAAGGGGGAGTTTCTTTGCTTCATCTGAGCTTCCAGAAATGACAGCAGGGAATGTGCATGCAGGGGAAGTGGGAAAGACATCGGGGGACGTGTCCGAGCGCTGTAGCTACGCTGAATTTGCACAGTCACCATCCCACTGCCTGTTTAACCCCCACCTTCACCCCGTGAAGCTTATCACAATAGTGCGCCAGCCACCATTGTCAAAGCGCTCATTCAGATTTCCTGTACTGATAAAGCGGATCCAGCTACCACTGCCGGAGTGTATTAGCTGTCAGCCAGTTACGTCATTGCTACAGCTGTACACCCACATGCCTGCCCTCTGTCATCCCACACGCATGCAGATGCTCAGTAAAGAAATGCATATTCAGCAATGCAGCAATTGAGTTCATATTAAATGTTTTATTAATGTTGTATTAAAAGTGTTGACTAATGTCAAAAGATTGAGAATTGCATTAAGCGAAAAAAGTGACTACATTCAATATGAACAGTTCCACAGTGGTCAAATAAGCATTTCATGAGATGAGTGCCAAAGTAAACCTGGTAATTCATCATGTTGACATGTGGTCAGAAAGATTTCTCCGTTCTACAACAGTAACGGTTTCCAAGCTGAACTGCTCCTCTGCAGAGCATTTATTGTTCAAATAAAATGAAACAGTGTAAAAGGTATTATTATTATTAGTATTATTATTATACATGCCGAGAAAAGATAAAATAATGTTAACCGAAAGACAAAGGACAACCTAAGGAAAGAGGTGATTGTGTGAAATTGTGGCGTAAAAACTTCTGAAGCTCGTTCTCCTTTCAGTCTTGTTCTCTCTTCCATTCCTCCAGAATTTCTTGTAGATATGTGTTGGCTCATTATCCTTTCTGCATTGGGAAGAACCGTTTTGTCCGCATTTGGTTCAACTTAGCAGTAAATCCCCGCCCCCCCCCTTCTTATTTTCACCTCTCCAAGTTTTCATTTGACACCATCTCAGCTGCCTCTGATGAATTCCAATCCAGTGATGCTCCTCTCCCTTATATTGATCCCTTACCCATTGCGTTATTTATCTGTTTTACAGTGAGATTTTTGATGGCTTAATCAGAGATGAAGAATCTCCCTTGACAGAGGGAAAATGCAGCCGTTAGTTATGCCCTTTCCTTCACAGTTGTAGGGGTAACCACCTCTCAACATTCCGACTTCTCCATATTGTCTCTTCAAACCAGGTATGCAGCGTCTGTTCCCTGCTATAGGATCAGGGGTAAACGATGATTTATTCCTGCTGCAGATATTTTAAGGTTGTTGCATGTGTGCGTGTGCAGTGTGGGATTTAAGGCTACGCAGCCTCTTCACCTGCTCCTCATGTACTGTCAATCCTGAACTGGGTCTGTATCCTCTACCCAGTTACCATGGCAGCAGCAGCTTAGCATATATTAGACAGTGGTCCAACATTTACCACTGAGAATGAGTGGAAAAAGCAAAGAAAAAGAACCAAATAAAAGCCAACCAAAAACATTAATTTCTTCTTTCACATTGTAGATTGTTATTTTCTCTGTGTGCGTGTTTGTGTGTGTGTCTCTCTCTCTCCCTCGTGTGTGGGGTCTTTTTCCTCCGGCAGATAACGTATTTTGTCAGACAGGATAGATTGGATTTGACCTGGGTTGGTGCATTATAAAAGCTGTCTGGTGGTTCCTGGTAAAGAAGAGTGGATCAGTGGAGCAGGAAAGGAAGATTAAGTGATGCACTCTTCATGATTCCCTAAAAAAGACAGGCAGCTGGGTAGGGTGGAAGATACAGTAGAGGGTTTTACCATCATCCGAGCTCTCCTCAGTCTGACTCAACAGATCAGGTAGCTGCTAATTTAAGGCTGCACTGGTGTCACATTCCGTGTATACATGTTCAGAGTGTTGAGTGATCCTCACGAGGTTTGATGCTGTCACTAATTGATTTGGCAGGAAGCAACACTCTTAGATGTTCGGATTCTACAGTGGTTTTATTTGTTGTCAAATTAGTTGTCATTTATTGTCTACTGTAATTTAAGATAAATCCCTGAGGATTTAAATTTTTAGTTTAGTTTTTTTCAGTTTCTGAGGAAAAATTAAATGGATAAGAAGGGCTGAAATTAATCATCGATCATCTAAAGTTGTAAAATACATCAATGTATATTTTTAATGCTTCAAGCAATGGTTTAGCTTTTTATAGTGCTGTGTATATACTGTTCCATCTCATAGATTTTTTTTTTTTGCATCAAGAGATGATGGGGAACAAAAATAGAGCAAGAGAGGTAATGTGAGAAGTGAAGGAGACATTACAGAAAACCGTTCCTGATGCCACAGTTTTCTTTATGCATTGACAAGGTCAAAGTGTAAACAACCGGATGGCAGAAGCCAGAATGCATATTCTGAGCCTTTTCTTTTCCTCTTTTTTACCCAGAAAAAGTATTTGTTTTCTTTCCCTTAAGCTTGACCACTTACTGCATTTGACTGCGCTGTATTTTACTCGGGTATCATTGAGTGTAACCTGCACCTGATTGTGTTTCTGTGATCAGGCATTTACATGTCCAGAACATATGAGCATATGGATATGGACTTTTAACTGGACTTTTATAATAGATTTGAATGCTTATATTTAAATGCCCAAGGAACATGCTTAGCCTATATTGGTTGTCTGTTTATAAGCCTGACCCTGGGTTTGGTTCCTCTCCTTGTTTTGGGCTTATCCAAAATGGGAGAGTTAAAAAGTGACACTAAGATGGAGCTAGAGGTTTGTAACAGCGTTCCGATTGCCTTGTTCCTTAGAGCTTATCAAAATGTGTCGTTAAGTAGGCGGGGATCTCTGTAACTGGTTAGGCTTGATTGCTTTTGTCTGTGTACTGAGTGATTTCAGAATTAAAGACACAAAAATGAAATTCAGCACCTTAAAACAGCCACAGTTATGTTCAAAACTAACAATGTTACTTTGTCCAAACATTAGTGCATCGCAGAATAGCATTTTACAGCTGTGTTATATTGTACAGCTCTACTGTACAATATAATATAAGAATATGCAAAAAAGTGTGTCTATCTCTATGTAACTGGGTTGGAGAAAACACAGGGTTAATGTTGCTGAACAGTCAAAGACATGAACTCAGTGTTGTCCCAACAGGACAGGAACTTAAACTGCTGGCAGACTGGAGAGGTTTCAGCCAGAACAAGCAGAACACTTCAGTCTTGTGCCCTGCATACTAATAGTGCCCTATGTCGTTGCTTGCGATTGTTGATTTCCAAGGCCTTTTCTTCACAGTGCTCGGGGAACATAGACCACAATAAAACTAGACTTCATTACTTATTCAGGGCAGCTACAATGAGCTCATGTAACCTTACAGGTACTCTGACCAGTCGGATCTTTTCTTTTGAGATTCAAACCACATCTGACCTATTACACTTCAAACGGAACACAGCAGATGCATTTACAAGAGTCTGACATTTACCTTTGACTTTGCAACATAAAGGAAAGTGGCAGCCAACTGCAAATTATGCTCGGCAAATATTTAGAGGAGGCGTGACCAGTATCTTGTTCATAACAAGTAGGCTGTTTTTCCAACAGTGTTTTGTTCAAAAGTTTGAGGTGTTTTGTAACAACAGTGGAAAATGGCCCAAAAAGAAACTTTGCAGCAGATGCTGGAGTAGCGAGAGAAAATATGCAACCCACATGAGGCCAAAAGATCTGGCCCTTAATCAGCACCTTGCTCTGAACAAACAGGCACTGAGATGTAGATCATGCAGGGTTTTGACATTGTTACACTTACACTGGAGATGAAAACGGACTCACAGCTGACAACACAGGGGAGCTTCTACAGTATTCAGCCAAAGAATCTCTCTCACAGCTTTAAAATGTACTTTTGCCCTCATACTCAGAAGTTCTTTGCATCCAGTTTAACAAGATGACAGGTCTGCTTACGTATTTGAAAAGACACACAAAGGAATTGTCGTAAATGTTTAAAAGTCAGTCCTCACTGTTTTGCTGTTAGATTAAAGCAGATGAGTGCCATCAAAAACAAACCCCATCTTCAACGGAGTAAAATATGATATGACATGTATTCAGTCCTGGCAGATGAGGCCATGCAGCCTAATTAAAACATCTTAGAGTTGTAGAAATGAGCATGTTTATTCTAGATGTCTGTGTAGATTCTCAATCATCCAGGTCATCGTTATCCAAGGTAGTTTTCTCTGTCAACTGGACTGTGTTTCTTCTCTTGAAGAAACAGTTTGGTTTGTTGTTGGAAGGAGTGGAGGATGTACAATGCAGTCCTCCACTCCTTCCAACAACAAACCAAACGTTCAAAACCTTTCCAGGAGTCCAACAGACAAAGGGGGGGGGGCACCTCAACCGAAACTAGGTGAACAACCCTGCCAACGACTCTCAGGTGACCACTCAGATCATTAACATGCTAATGGTCCACAGGGGCTATATTTTCAAGCTCGGTCCCCAGTGAGTTCAGAACTGAAGAAGCAGAGAAAACTACCTTGGACACGTTTATTCTAGTCAGTTTGTGCTCGGTTCATTTCTACCTCTTTGCTGTTTTGTAGCCCAACAAACACTGAAGGTCTTGAATGACCCTTAAACCAAGTTTAAAATTGACCCTCACATTCCTCCGTCACAGTTGCAGAACGAGGCCATCAGTAAACCTCGTCGTCTCCAAACAAGATTCGCTCTCTGTCTTGTTATATCTGGTTGTTTTGGATTAGTTATAAATGTGCTTTTTCATGTATGCTTTCTTAAGGTCAGGGAAAGAAGAAAACATGTACTTTATAATCTGGCAGCTTTATTTTTGGTTCGCCTGAATTAATGTTTTTTTTGGGGTTTTTTTTTTTCAGGAATGATACTTAAATTGTAAATTGGTTTTATGAATAATTGCCATTGCTATTGTTAGTGACTCATTCTGGCATCATGATTGCTGACATCAGGCTTCATTTTCTCCTCTCCTTCTATTACTGAAATTTTTAAAAACCTTTTTAACCTCCAAAATCCACTCATGACTTTTATATTACACAATTGTATCAGGGGGAAATGATTCCATTTTGTTGGCTGTAATTTCTGGTATGATTTCCACTGAATAGTTTGATAACGCCAACGGTCATCAACAGCTAATATGAGTAACATTATTTTTAGTGAATTTCTAGGGAGTAAAGCTTCGGCTTATTTCTATTTATGGTGAGAAAACAGTAATGTGCAGAGGCTTGTATTTTAAGCAAAGAAATTAGTCTGTATAGAAATGAATGTGGTGTTTTGCAATGTTGTAGTTGGATCACTCCAGAAGCAGAGAAAGTAGGTCGATGGCAGACGAGTTCACACGGATTCAAGCTCCTGTTCTCTGCAGTTTTATTACGACTGTTGGGAGCAGGTGCAATAGTTGCTCTCACTGCCTACTTAGTAAGGAATGCTAGGAATCTTTGTGGTAGTTAACACATGAAGGTGGTGCTTGAGGAGTAAATGATTTTCAAGTTGACCTTTCTTCTGTAGCACGTTGTTCATGCTGTCAGACGGTCTTCGTGTTGCAGGAAAGATCTTCCTCCGACTCTTTGGTACGTCCAGCCATTTGATGACAATAACTGGCTGGATGTAAACATCACAATTTTTTTTCCATTAAAATGAATTATTTTATTCGAGTGAATAGCTGTAATTGGAATTGAATGTCATGGATTTGACATTGAAATTCTGCATTATCTAGGAGTTATGTAGCATGTTTCAGGTTCAAGAAGAATTTAACTAAAATAACATTTACTGTCATGTACTTAGTAATAATTGAATGATTAACATGCAGGTATTGTTTATATAGCAAACCGATATCTTGGTTGTTTAGGGAAAACTGAATCTTGATCATGTTTTGCTTAATTATCCCCATTAAGCAGATTTTTGGGATGTTCACTTCTTTTTAACTATATGTCGAATTCTTCTATTAAGGAAAAGCTTCTTTAGAGAAGTGCCCTCAGGAACGTGCTTCCACAATCTACGTCTACATAGTGTGCAGCTTATATGAGTTTTCTGTAGTAGGTCACGTGATTGTTGCAGCTTTGACACATTCTTACAAGCTTTGCCTGAAGAAGAAATGATTTTCACGAACCGTATGTATATTTAAATGTCTTTAATGGTACTCTGTGTGTTGACTGTAGGGGTCTAAGGTCTGGGCGTCACCTGGACGACGACGACATTGTGCCTGAGCTGGCTCATATTCATCCCAGAGAGAGACCTGACTGGGAGGAAACCATCAGTGCTATGGTGAGACACATGCTTGGGCATCGGCTGATCGGAGCGTTTAGTTCCTTACATTTACACATTTGATGATCTGCTTGATCATATTGACTTTCTTGATGCTGCACTAGTTGGATCAATGTTGTTTGATTCATCACTCACCCTAATGTTGCTTCTGAAACACTGGCACACATGGTCTCAGCACATAACTTTCTTTGAGGTCTTTACCGAAGCATTTACCCACCTCCCACCCCAGTACCAAACTGTTTATTTCACCGTTCACCAGGCGACATCATTCCTATTTCCTTTCCTCCTGCCTTTGGTTTGGATGGTCCTTGCATCTTGCATCAACAGCACAGTGAAAACGAGGTCGTCTCCATGGTAACATGTGGAGCCAACAATGGCCGTGCGGTTTGATTTTGATTTGAAATGCTTCCTTCGATCATCCAGCACAGAGAAAAAGAAACAATAATGTCAGCAGATTAATATTGAGTACAGAGGCGGGAGTTCAATACTGCACGTCTGCTGTTCTTTGTTCCATATTTGATCAGAGAGACTGGTAGAGACTGGACTGGCATGAATTATGAATGTCTCCAGTGTTTTGAAGAGGTGATGAGAAGCACCAAACGGCTTACACTGATGTGCTATAAACACCTGTGTTGTGTGGCAAAAATCATGTTATGCTGCACACTGTAACGTTCCCATTAAATCTCTGACACAGCAAATCAGAGTAAAATGTGTTCCAGTAATTACAAATCTGATGAGGGATCAGGGACTGGGATCAGTCTGCGTGAGGAATTGTCACCCACATTAGGGTGGGCGGGATTATGATTACTTTCACCTTAATCTGTTCAAAATATTTGATTGTTTTCCCCTTCAGTGTTTATTTATATCTGCGGACTTTCGTTTTATTGCTTCGCCATATCAGCTCAGTGAAATTAAAACCTCTTTTGGAAACATCCTGTATGCTGTTTTGCCAGATGTTTAAAATTATATTGTTGACCTCTCTTTGGATGTAGGTGTAATTCCAATTTGCTGAATTGCATTTTAATGGACTGTGTCTCGCTGAAAGATAACAGTGCATCTATGTAGGTTTCTACAATGTTACTTTCAATAATACTCATGTTTTTAAATTAGGTTCAGGTCTGTTTGAAGTGTTTACCTCTGTTCTGACAGTTACCTCTGGTGTGGGGGATAAAATGTGAAGACATGTTTTTAACTGGCCACAGCCATCATTGTTGATGTAGATGATGTTTTTGTCCTGTATTTTCAGACCTTGTAATGTCTTTTTTTCCCTCACCACTTTGGGAAGGCAAATACTTGAAAAATGTCACCTTGTCTAATAATTTTGACTGTGTTATCAAGCTTTGTCAGTACTGTGAAATAACTGAACTGATTTCACATTTCAGCTACACTTTAAAATGGCTGGCACTCATCTGTCCCTCCTGACTCTGTAGGACATTAAAGGTTTATTAGCTGTTGACTGAGTAAAATGTTGGGTGTTCCATTTTCTGAGGTTTATTTGTGTTATTGCAGCTGTTACACCCTGTCCTATTGGTGCATTTTTGTGTGTTTAGGCCAGGAGTGCCGAGATCCCTGAGCTAAGGGCAGAGCCCCTCATGCGCTCCTGCAGCAGCAGCACGGCCAGCATGAAGGTCAAAAATGTTAAAAAGTGAGTGTACACACACCCATGCATGCAAACACTCCTGTACACACACTTATGTTGTCACCGTAACTCAGAGTAACTGCATCTCTTCCATGGTTTCCTGCTGCTATTTTGCTCTTTCCCCCATTTCTATCTTTTTTAAAATGTGATTTTGTGAGAAGTGGATGATGACTGACCAAACTGTATTTTTTCAGACTTTCCTTCACCAAAGGCCATTTTCCCAAACTGGCAGAATGTGCCCACTTCCATTATGAAAACGTGGACTTCGGGACCCTCCAGGTAAAGTTCCACTGTCAACAAAATCAATTTGGGCTAATTAAGGTACACTTACATTTTCAATACATGTAACCTCGCTATTTAGTGAGTTGAAATGGCAAAATTCAAAATAGGGCTACAGGACAACTGGACAGTTCAGTTTTAGGGGAGTTGATCACCTCTCCCACAATGTGTTTGCGAGCTGTGTGACATTCCACTGTCATTGTTCTCAGTCCTGGTGACCATGAGCCTTAGGACTGTTTCGTGAGTGCTGGAGTTTTCTGGAGTATGTTTTTCTCACTGTGGACGTAATTAAGAAGTTTTAAGTAGACCCCCACCCCCTTTCGTCCTGCCCCGTCCCGTCATTTTAGCAGTACCTCATTGATGACTGGTCTTTTACTTTTGTTCTTTGGATTCAAATATATACAGGGAAAGCAAAAGCTATCAGTCAGGTTTAGCAAACATGTCTGTTATGTATCCATATAAGAATTTACCTCTACCTGTAAGAGCCAAACAGTTGTCCTAAAATATATAGTGTAGAATCTACACTGTAGATTATATCATTGTACCAGCAGGGGGCAGCAGTCCACCGCATGTGTTGGACAGTGTTGTATGAAGCAGATTAGCTTTTGATGGAAGAGGTTATTTTAACTCTTCATAATTCAGTCTGTCCTCATGTTATTATATCTTTGAAATTACATCTCTCCCATATTTGCAGGGAACATCATAAAGCTAACAGCTAAAGAAATACAATACATAAAAAAACATTTGTATTTTGTTTGCATTTTCCACTCCACTGATGGTTTGGAGACATTTCAGGGCCTGCTGTGATAGACAAGATTTTAACAGGCATGAATTAGACTTACTATTGCCTATTTATCTATCATGTTAGAGCTTTTTAAAACTACATTTAAAAACATATGAAAGGTTTTTTTTGGAAGTATTACCGTATTACCTTTTAGATTTCCTTGAGCTTTTTATTATGCTTTTAATTTATCAGACTGTCTAAAAAAATAAAATAGATACGTATCGTATATGTGTGTTAACACGCATGCAAGTTCAGTGATTTTAACATTAACCTGAGGTAAAGATGTGTTACAGTTTAATAATGATGAGGTCATTTTTTCCACTTGACATAAATAAGAACCTGATTATAAAATAATGCTGTTCACCAGGAAACAAAACAATCTATTAAAATAAATCTAAAAAGAAAAATATATCATTGATATGAGTATTTGGGCCCTTCGCATTGACCCTTGGACTTTAACTCTGGGGTCCAATTCAATTTCTCTTGATTGTCATGAGATGATCCTTCATCTTGTTGGAGTCCATCTGCAGTAAACTCAATTAAGCAGACCTGAATAGGAAAGATAAACAAACCAGTCTATATAAGGTCTCATGGGTGTCAGTAAATTTCAGAATAAAACCAAATCCACGAGGCCTAAAGAAGTGCCCCAGAGATGAGAGATATACAGTGATATACTAAATAAAAACCTGATACGGACCTCAGACTGGGCTGAAGGTTCCCCTTCCAATAAGACAATCCAGAAGTAGTTTAATCACAGTTCTGTGATGGTGACCCACCCAACTTTACAGAACCTGAGAGGCTCCTCAGAGAGCAATGGCAAAGTACTGTATCTTTAAATCCAGGTCGGCAAAGTTAATGGCACAATTACCAAGTAAAGTGTTGAAATACTGATGTCCATGCAGTATTATTGTTTTTCTTTTTCTAAAATAATTTGCTAAAATACGTAAATTCTGTTTTCACTTAGTCATTCTCGGACATTGAATGGAAATCAGTCAGAATATTTGAAATGTATGACTTTAGCCTCAAGCTGCAATACTGCAAATCTCTGGCGGTGTACACCCTGAACGCTGTTTGTCTTCGCTGTGTTCAGGTTTGCACGTGTTTAAAGATAACATACAGATAAATTGTCTCTTGGATGCTTATTTCTTATTCCTCCCTCTCCTGGCCCACCTGACCTCAAGTTGGTGCAGCAGGAAAAATGCCTGGGACGTGGGAACATTTAAACTGCTGAGTTGCACCACTGCAGGGGAGCTGAGGGCGCGTTTGGAACACGCCTCAACCCCCCTGGCCTCTGGAAAATAAAGCAAAGATAGAAAGAAAGTTCCAATATCCTCTCATCATGAATGTATTAAGAGGGCATCAATATTCTAAGCAAAAGTGGAATGTTATTGCACTTACAGGCCATAATGTGTTATGCTTTAAAGAAAACATTCTTTACATTCTTAAATATATTGGTGTGTGATTACAGATAGCAGTGTACAGATAGACCTGTGTGAGTGGGCTACGCAACAATCTACACTGAAGTAGAAATCCATTTTAACTGTGTTTATTTGCATTTTCATCATTTAGGTCACTTGCTCATGTGTTGTAATTGGATGTGTTTTGTAACCTTCCCTCAAGTTATGATCTCATCCCCCCTGCAGTGATCCTTCTATGTTTGAATCTTTTCTATATTAATCCATTTTGTAGAAGTCAATCGTTCACACTTTATTTCAAATCCAAAATACAGCGGCAGTCACTTGCAATGGCGTTGGATGTGAAATGCTAGTACCTCATGGATCTCCATTATTATTTGCAGGAAGTGAAGTCACATGATGTGGGAATATACTGTATGTGGAAGGGCTATTTATGTCTGTGTAGATTCTCAATCATCCAGGTCACTGTTAACAGATCAGTCGTGGTCATCGGCTCATTTTAAAAAGTGACACCAAATTCAGGAATTGAAAGTTTTGCAATTGCAACATCAGAACTTCCCGTAGGTACTGAAAGCCACATTTTATTGTCATTCCTCAGGGGAGGTAAACTAGATTAAGCAGCTGTTGCTTGTTAACTGGGAACGTTTGTCTGAGGTACAGATATTCACGACCATGAAGTGAAATGCCCTCTCAAATCATGAAGATAAATTGTCTCAAATGTTCCAAATCACCCATCATCAGGTCAAAGTAGGAAATAGTCAAATTCTGTGATTTAGGGGGAGATACCGGTAGATTACTGTTATGTTAATTACACCTTACCTGAATAAATATTAACAGGCTGATGGAGGTCAGAGTAAACGTGTCATATGCTAACCATTCATTTTACCATTTGCTGCTGTAAGTTTATAAGTGATATAAAATTGAATTTTGTTACCCATCTAATTTAATTTACTGTAAATATGGCTGCATTAGAAAGTCTTGAGTGAAGTCAAAGGGCCCCCCTTGAAAAGTTAAATGATGGAATGGTAGTGACGATTCAGACATGTTGATTGGAAAATTTGTCAATAAAATGTGATTTCAGGCAACTTTATTTTTCCTTAGTGTGCATTTTGCAGGGGAATTTTCAACTTCCAATTTACTGTGTTGCAGCAGTGGTTTGTGGCAGGTTCACAAGTCTTTATAGATGTGAAAGTAGATGCAACAAGGAAAGTCTAAAATACTGTTTCAACACAATTTTCTGCTCTTCTCCAGCAGATCTTTATAGACTTGTCTGATGGAGCATATGAGTTTGTACAACTCTTAATATATATCTTCTTTCCTCTTTCTTTGTGTTTGGAGTAATGGGCATTAGAGGTTTATTATCTACCGGTACATACTTTTTGTGAACTAATTAAATCGGCTATTTAATCAGCTGTGCAGGTTGAAAAAGGTGTCCCAGTGTGAAAAGAAAGCACAGAGTAGACTGCACATTTCTTCTTGCTCTTTCCATCTGTCCTCTTTGTCCTGAGAACGTACCAGCCAGAGATGGAGAGCAGGAAGAGAGGAGGGGGGAGGGGTGAACCAACATGTCAGACAGCAGCAGAGAGAGAGAAGGGAGGGAACATGTGCTAGAGGGACAGGGAAAGACTGAGGTCGGGAGAATCCTGAAGGGAACCTGCTTTGTTTAATTCATGTGGTCGCTTCCTCCTATTTGTGACTGCAGTTCATCAGTTCTGAGGTCAAGCTTCTGTTAAGTTTAGGGAATCCGAAACAAGAAGCCCCCAGGAGAAAGAGGATGGAGCATTACAATGGAATGAGCGGAGAAAGGGCAAAATGGAGGAGGTCAGTTTGAAAGCTGCCCTGTTGGGTAATCACCTGCTGTCATCAATACCACCTCTGCTGCTTGGGAATACCACACTGAGGAGGGTACACTGCGTGTGAAGAGAAGCAAAGTTTTGGCATTTGGATCCTGCAGAGGACCAGCTTGTGAGGATGTCTACCCTGACCCAAGAGAAGCATGCTTGCACTGTAGTGACCTCAGACAGTTAACCTGTGTGACATGAATTGGAGGAAATTGCGGTAAAGGAAAAGAAAAAGCTAGCTTACCTGCTGTGAGTATGTGTAAGAATGAATCTGCATTTTGTGTTCATCTGCACTTGTCAGGACTGCACTTGCCCTTTGCTCTTCTATGAGTAAAGGACTCTAAAATAGCACATCTGAGATCTTGGTTGAATTTGGTTTTTCTTCCGTGTTCGATTGATTGCTAGACTCTATGAAGCATCATAGTGCCCAATTCTGTTCCTGAGGATGTATGATTTGATTATGTGGTGCTCAGGACAAAGAGAGCTTTACAATTAGATATTTTTTTGCTACTTATCATATATTTGTACCTCCTCCAATGAGGTTATCACAGGCAGTGTCTGACTTTTAGCAAAATAACTCAAAAGTTATGGAGATTTAAGTAAGATTTTCAGCAAATGTTGATAACGGGCCAAAGAAGAGCACATTCATTTTTTGGTGGTTCTGGATTCCGAAGGGATTTTGATCTGCCAAAGATAAAGGCCATGGGGTAAAGCAAAGTGACTCACTGTTATGTAACCTTGTATCGCTGCTGCCTATATATTTACCATACTTAGTGTAAGTCATATGTGGAGTAATGAGCTGCTTGGCTGAGGTCTGCGTTCTCCGAGTGCATTTTCTTTTATTTTTTTTATTATGTTTATGCTGTTTTCTCAATGACCACTTTGAACCATTCAGCTATTTCTACAATCGCAGAATGGTTGTTTTAGTTTCTAGCCTTGGTTCACAGTGTGCTAGGAAATAGAGCAACTGGTTAAAAATGATTCCTAATGTTGAGTCTATATCTTTAGTAAGTAGTCACTCATTTGAACATCAGTAACCATTCATCTGAGCCAAACACACACTCCAGCGGACAAATAAGTTTAAGTTCCGACCATCAAGTCACATTTGACAGTAGAATTTAACAGCAGGTACTAAGCCCCCTATTCCCAGAACAGGGTGTGTATCACAGGAGGAGGCCATGTGCTGCATCACAGTTTTCTATGTATTTACATCGGCTCAAGTACTACAGAGGAAAGGTGCATGAGGACAAACTGACAGATGAAAATGAATGTGTTTGTCAGAGTCACGTGTCTCTGAATTAGCCTTTTATGCCATATTTTGTCAGTTGCATAGATAAAATCAACGGAGATTATCCAATAATTGTGTTCTGGCTTATCGGTGTCTCTGTCTTCCAGTTGTCCCTGGGCGACGAACAGTGCGAAGTGACACGGAACAGCTATGAGTCTAAAGAGCTGGTGTACTTGGTCCATATTCACTGCCAGGTAAGGAATACCTCACATCTAAACATTAAGATTCTTGTAAATAGCTTAGTCTTTTTCAAAATTTCCTTTTAAGGAAATATGTCTGAGTAAAATTACTGCAAAATTATTTATGATTACATTATACGCAGTCTCGCAAGAAATGGGGTTAACCCAGAATCTTGAAAGTTGTGCTTTTCCATGCCAACCAGCTGCAGGAAACCCGACACAAGCCTCTTTAGTGACATTTGTGATTCTGGTTTCATACTTTTTGATCACATTCCATAAGCCTGGCTGTGCCGCATCAGTCTGCAGCTGTGCAAATCCCATTTTCACAAAACCACAGAGAACTGTTTCAAGCTAAACTAATTCTGTTTGAAAATGGGAAGAAAATGCCATAAAGTTGGCCTTCTGAATGCAGAACTCTCAACAGAGAAGGAAAAACCACACATCATGATTGGTTCAGTTCCACAGACCCAAAAAGAGAGAGGGGGGGTAAAAAATATTTTATGAAAGTAGGGCAGAAAAGCATGGGGAGTTCTCCACCCGTCTATGCCAGCAGCAAGAGAATATGGCCTGACTGGTGCACTGCAGTCCCACTCGTACTTGTTCTGGCCTCAGTCAGACAATTTCTGGGTCAACTCAAAGTAAAGTACTTTTTCCACCCCAACTTTCTTTCTCTGGGGTTTTCAGCCCTTTTAACTGGATGAAAAGAAAATATTCCACAGAAGAATCCTCTTAAAACAAAAGAATGTGATTTAAAAACGGAGAGCAAGGCAGCTGAATTGTTTATTTTTAATGACAACTTTTAGCTAGGATAAGAATTTGTGATTAGTCAGGTTTCTGTTTTTAAAGTAATTCTGTGGTAAGATTTTTTCATACAAAATATGTCTTGAAAAGACAAGAATACTATATATGTGTGTGTGTGTGTGTGTGTCTATATAAACTTTCCTTGTAGATCTATCTTTTCTAATCTTTATAATAATGTTTATATTCTTTAATAGCCTTTTTCTATCTTTCCCTGCCGATGGCCCTAATGTGTTGTTGTAGTTTGCAGCCACGGCAGAGTTGTGCTTGAGGGCACAGCTAGTAAGGGCTCAACAGAAACAATGACACAGTTGAAAAGTCTCCTCATTTTTTAAATCTTCGCATTTTTTGTTGTCTGACTGTTCTGTATCATATTCTTGCAGGGTCGTAGTTGGATTGTAAAACGCAGCTACGAGGACTTCCGTGTCCTGGATAAACACCTGCACCTCTGCATCTATGACCGACGCTTCTCCAAACTGCCTGAACTGCCTCGATTGGACAGTCTGACTGACCAGTCAGAGGTAAATATTGTGAACAAATACTGCTGTCATTTTTAGAATCAATTTGCTTTGTTTTACATTATACATATTTGTTTCACATTGAATTATTCCTGTAGTAACTATAATAATGAAGTAATGGTCATCTTTTAGATTTGTGGATTTGATTTCAAAAAATCTCCCAAAACATTAGCTTTGTAATTACGCCTGCCTTGCTTTGTAACTCTTAAATGAATGTTAACATTGGCCTGTTAGAGCTGACACGATGGACTTGATAAAGCAACATTTGTCATTTTCATGTGTTTTCTCCTGTGGAATTTGTCCTGAGCCACTCAAAACCTACTGATAAAACTGAGGCTTTAACAGGAATGCAGAGATTGAGTATCAAACCAAACTGGTTAAACCGGCTCATCACTGGAGGCTGTTGTGGACAATGTGTAATAAAAGCTACATATGCTCCAATACTGACTAAGTTTCACCAGTAGCTCCCTTACAGGTGTCATATGATCCCTCTCCTGAACAGAAACCCTGTCTTATTGAAACTGTGCTTTTTTTCAACATTGTCTTTGTAATTGTGTTGGTGCTGTGAAGGTGAATCTACAGATAAAGCATTTGACATTTGAAATGTCAGGAGTAACGTCTGTTTTAAGTTGGGGTAAATTCTAGTGAATGTAATGATTCCAGCTTTTGTCTGTTTTTCTCCATCCTAGTCTGTTTCCCAGATGTTGTTAGCATACCTCTCCCGCTTTTCAGCCATCGCTGACAATAAGATTAATTGTGGGCCCGCCCTCACATGGATGGAGGTGAGTCTGCACTGTGCTCTGTCTCCTCTGATTCAGGGGAAAACCTCTCTTTTCATTGTGTCTTTAATTCTAATATATTCAGATATGGACATTGATGAGCTTTTGGTTTTATAAATTGAAATAAAATAATCTACATGTGTTAACAAACATGACATTTTGGCAATGCATTAGTTTTTAATTAATCTACCATCCCAAATTCTAATAAAGTTGGGACAGATTGTAAAACATAAGTAAAAACAATACAGTGATTTGCAAAGACTTTATAACCAGTATTCAATTGAATACAGTACACTGCAAAGACAATATATTTATTGTTCAAACAGATCAACTTTGTTTTCAAATTCACATTTTGAATTTGATGCCAAAAAACTAGGACAGGGGCAACAAAAGTCTGGAAAAGTTGAGGAATGCTCAAAAAGGCTCAGGCCTTCACAAGTGAGGAGGGTGTGAGGTCCAACAGCTTAACAAGATAATCAACATACATTTGCAAGAAAATTAGGGATTTCTTCATCTACAGCCCATAATATCATCAAAAGATTCAGAGAAGATCATGTATGTCGTCGTCCTCCATTCACCAAAGAGGAAAAGGACCTTTCAGATACTTGAACAGTTGACGCACTGAAGTTATGCTTCGAGCAACAATATGAAAGAATTCCACCTACAAAGCTTCAACAACTGTTGTCCTCAGTTTCCAAATGCTTATTGCGTGCTGCTAAATGGAAAGGTGATGTAACACACTGGTAAACTTGCCCCTGTCCCAGATTTTTGGAAAACAACAAATTCAAAATCAGTGAACATTTGCAAAAAAAACAAGCTTTATCCGTTTGAACATTAAATACATTGTATCTGTAGTTATTCACTTGAAAATAGGGTGAAAAGAATTTGCAAATCCTTTTATGCTATTTTTATTTAAGTTTCACACAATATCCCAACTTCAGTGGAATTGGGATTTGGACCCAATTTGGATGCTTTCAGAAAATATCTAATTATATATACAGTTTTAAAGTCTTTGTTTCTGATGAGTCAAAAAATGTGTCAGTACTTTTTCACATTATGTACTCGCTTTTTGATAAATTATATCAATTTGCTTTAATACAATCACTCTGGAGATGCTTCCTTTTCTGGATAACAATTTGTCGCAAGTTCTGGAATTCACTGTTAATAATTTAAAAGGGGGTAAAAAGTTTTTGAATGTAACAATCCACTGTATGGAATGTGTGTCTTAGGTGGACAACAAGGGAAATCATCTATTGGTCCATGAAGAATCATCCATCAATGTTCCCGCTATTGCTGCTGCTCATGTCATCAAGCGCTACATCGCCCAGGCTTCAGACGAGCTGTCTTTTGAGGTGAACACAGATTCAGATTCCATTGCAGTCACTCACCTTTTTCCTCATCTTTTATTAACAGTTTAATACTGTATGTTGTATTTAGTTTGTTTGGGGGGGGTTCTTCACCACTATTTGCATTGTGGGTTCACGGGGAGGGTGCTGCAGCCTATCCCACCTGCATACAGGCAAAGGCAGGGTACTCCCCTGGATGTGTCACCAGCTAATCGCAGGGCCCTGTCTCAACATTTAGACGTTCACAACTGGGACTTGAACCAAGAACCCTCCACTTGGCCTGTGATGTGGTCTGAGGGACTGTCACATCTAATGAGCTCACTTTGCTCCCCGTAGGTTGGCGACATTGTGTCTGTGATTGATATGCCTCCTAAAGAAGACACCACATGGTGGAGGGGCAAACACGGCTTTCAGGTACAACAAGAGACTCACCAAATTAACCTCCATTAGTTGAAGTGTAGATTTACAATGTTTTGTTAAATAGAACTCCTCTTCTGGTCTTTAGTGGAATTCAGACTTGTTTTTGCTAAGATGGCAATCTAATTCATGGAGTGTACCAAAGGAGATTGAGTGTTGAAGAATGTCAGTGACATGACAAAATACTACCAAAAGTTTTATGACACAATTATGAGAATATTTTACTATTGTGTTTTCTGTCAGACTGATTCTTTTCTGCTTAATGACACGATGGCAGACACAGGAAGTAAATGCTGTAAAAAGGTGGTTTCTCAAAAATCTATTGCTGAGATTTCATTACACTTTCCAAAATTCTGGAATTTAAAGTTTAGATGTTCCTCTCTGTCTCCTGCTCTCAGTTTGTTAGAGTTTTGAAAGAATGTTGAACTTGAACAGATGGAATCACTCTTACAAATGAGGATGATGGATATCTAATAAATGTAGCATATAGCATTTCTGTCTGCAGACTAAGGCTACGTTAATCCAGCTCAGTCAATGTTTTTAATTTATTTTTTTTAATGCAGATCATCTTATGTTAGTCCATCATATTACCAATAATATTAATTAATGTTTCTGCTGAGCAGAAACCATGTCTGAAACCACAAGAGAATTCAGGTGTGAAGTGGACAATTCTCCACCTAGGAAACAAAGAAACATCCAAAATGAAATCTCATGTCCTACCATCTCACACTGGCTCTCTCCTGTGTTTTTAGGTTGGCTTCTTTCCCAGTGAGTGTGTGGAGCTCATAAATGATAAAGTACCACAGTCCATGACCAATACAGTGCCCAAACCAGGTACTCTTCCACCTCTAAAGCTATTAACAAAAATATGTTCGGCGAAAGTTATATATGCAGGATGCCTTTGATTATTTATTATTTATTGTCAGTATTCTTTACCCAGAGATTTAATTGTTTGTTCCATAAGAGTTCAAATGTAATGCACGATTTATCAAATAAAAATTAAATGAGTATTTTTATAATATTCAAAGAGACAGTCAATCCTAGAATTCAACCATGTAAGAATCATGTTTAAAATATTCTTGATATTGTAACAAGAATGTAGGATAAAGTATAGCTAGAGAGCGTAGATCAGGCCAAACATCTGTCAAATGTATCAGGTAATCCTAGTTTATACATAGTTTTCAGAAATACTTTATCTCTATGCATTACATTTCACACTGCAGCACCTAGTTTAGAGATTAAGGTATGGCCCAGCCCATCACTGCATACAGGGCCACATCATTCACACTGAAACCCGCATGACACACAGCCAATCGGCTTTTGTCAGTGGAGAAGCCTTGTACTTTCAAATGTAAGTCTCATGCATTTTCAAGTCCTTTCGACCCACATGTGACATGTCGGTTGAGTTGTGTCCGTCACATTGTGTGGCTGCAGTATTAACAGTCTGAGTCCATGACTAAGTCTGCTTGCAACACCCCTGCTCATGCTGCAGAATAACAGTTTCTGTTTAATTTGCATGTAACCTTTGATGTATTGATTTTTCTCGATTAATGAGCAGCTACGTATAATCAAAGGAGGGGTTTTTTGGTCTCACATTGCTCTGTTTTTTTTAAGTTATACGTCTTGATTATAATCCTAATAGTTTAAATGGTGCAGATTTAATTTCAGCAACATAACAAATATCAGCATGTCGTGGTGTTTGAGTACTTGCACTGCTTTATCTCCACCGCAAAGTATGATGAACACTGTTGTGTCCCCGCACAGGGATGTACACTAGCTTGTGTGTGTAAGTAATTGTTGCATCTGACTGCTCCTCCTTTGCCTCAGCCTCACCCTGCTCTGGACTGCAGCCTGCCTCTTGGAGTCTCTTCCCTCCCTGTGCGTGTTGGTATACATAAATAAGCCACCCTTTCACTTACTCCACTTTACGTCAGTCACACACTAAATACATTGCTGATTTGGGCTTCATCTAACAGATGATGTTCCTCATGTTAATCAGTAGAGTTTGGGTGTAATTAAAGTTGATTTAAGGCTGACAGCAACAGACATTACTGCTAGTAATGTCAGGGGTCTTAAATAAAACACCATGCTGTGTGCAGCTTCTATCTGGCTGTGTGCTGAACATAGTGAGAGTGGCTTTTCAAAAAATGGTGCAAATAAAAAGATGTAGATGGATTATAATGCAGTCATTTGTCAGCATCAGTGTGGGGTTTATTTGGCACATCATGTGTTCCTCCAGTGTAAAATGGAGCAGAAACAGTAAAGGAAGTGTGTTAGTATTTTCAGTTGTTCCATATGATGTTAAAGTTGATCAGTTTTTGAAGTCAAGTCCATCTTTTCTTACTCAACATTTGTACAGACCTGATGAAATTTTGTATTCTGTGCTTCTTATTTTAGCATCCAAGTATCATTTTATGATGGTCACAAATCTGTTTTGTTCTCTAACATGCTTTTCTCCTGCTGATTATTTCTTTTTTCCCATCCATCCATCATCCTTCAAACCATCCGTCCATCCATCATCCTTTCATCCATCCTTCCATTGGGCTGCATGCAGACTTGGAGATGGAAAGTATAAAACAGGACAGTTCGTTGATGGCCGACCCGTTAAACCACTACAGCCTAAATTCAGGTATAAATTGCTCTGCTGTGCTGCACCTCCAACCACTAACCGAAGATTAATTCCACTAGCTTGACTAATTTGCAATTATGCCTTTAATACATCTGGCCTGTATGGACATGCTGAGGCCTATACGGTATTTAAAGCACAGTGTAATAATCTCCCTTCTAACCTTTAACGCACATAAGCTGTAAATCATGTCTACTTATGTTGTAAATATTTAGAATTATCCATGGCTAGGTCATTCCCAAGAACATTTTGCTTTAAGATCCTGTAAGAAAGAAATGTGTAATGCAAATTTCAGTCTAAGAAGCAGGCTGTCGTTTGTTTTTAGTGTGATATCTGTAAGAAAAGAGAATGCTGTTGTTCAGTGTTAATGATTTCAGGGGCGGAAAACGGATGCTGTAACCTTCCCCGTAGAAATCTCACGCAAAACATCCAATTTCTACGGATTTTCATTCCACAAATGTCTCCCATTTACCAACCAAAAACATAACATGACCAAAAATTTATAAGTTGACTTGTGTAGTATTGTACATCTATCTATCAAAATGCAAAAGCAAATGCTTCACAACAAAACAAACCTGGAGAGCTGCAGCAGAGACAGGCCATCATGACAGAGACTGAAATTTCAACTGTTCGTAGTAATGTCGACTATTCATAACAATTTTACGTCAAAATCATTAGATCATTGTGTTGTGATAAAGACAGAAACCCTGGAGAGGCTCAAAGTGAAACAGTCTCTGTTTTGGCCCCTGAAGGTGTGTGCAGATCACTCCAGGTTATTCCAACTTTTGTCACAGTTTGTGAATGTGTCCTCTGTCTGGATGGGACCAGCTGTGTTTGTGTGTGTCTGTTTGGTTGGAGCTGAAAGGCCACAGTAGGGGTGCTATGGTGCTAGGTCTCGACTGGCCTTGATTTATTTAATCCTTTTACAATGAGGGGGCCTGTAAACCCATCCACTGAGCATTAAGCTTTGTCCTGCAACAGTAAGAATCTCTGTGTGTTTCTCCATGGAAACTGAAAGAGCACATTCCTGCAGGAAGCCACACAGCCCTGGAAAATATGTCTGATCTGTCTAGATCCTCTGCTCAGCACTAACCTTTGCCGTTTCCTAGTAAAACCATGGAAACATGTTGCACTGCCCTGAAACTGGTGATGATAGGCGCTGTTGGGAAACATTAGTCTTTCCATCTGTGTGTTGGTGTTGGGTTGCCGTGACACCACAGTTAAACACATTTTGTTAATATTTGTGTGAAAGTGAAGAGTTGTTTGCCTTCTTTTCTCTCCTGACAGCCAAGTAGACACATTATTCAGTGATGCAGATGTGGAGTGTTGCTTTTGAAAGCAACTGCAGAGCAGTGGTGTGGGCAGCTGTGAACCTGCGTAAGCCAGGACAGCTGTTTAAGCGAAGGAGAGAATGCGAGACACATTTATACTTTTGTTCCAGAGGATCTTGCGTCATTTCCTGCTGCAGCAGTTGTCACATATAAAACTTTGCACCTTGCCTGTTTATTATGTCCTCTGTGTGTAAACTGAGCCACTGTCAGAAGCTTTGATTTCCAGTAAATCCATTATAAGCTTTTTAATTAACAGACTATCTCAACATTCAAAATGCTAGTGGAAAAAGTAACTGAACCCTTGGAATTAGTAGCTGGCTGACCTCTCCCTGGCAGCAGTAGCCTCAACCAAGAGCTTTGTGCAGCTGTGGATCAAACCTGTGCCGCGTTCTGGAGCAGTTTTAGCCATCTTTGGTCTCTCCTGCAGATCTGCTCCGGCTCTGTCTTAGCTGATGGATGTCTCATGCGTATGAGTATAAAACTGTCATGTAAAAGCATCAATTGGATTTTTTTTTTTCTTTTAAACTGAACGGGCTCATTCGGCAGGAAATATTTTTCTGTTCAAGATGGGGGGTCTATGATGATCTGTTTAAAGTGTTGCTCTAAGCAAAGCGATTGTGGGAAGGGGCACAACTTTTACCCCTGAGGTTCCGTCTGGCTATTACCCCCTTGCATTGAACACAGAAATATAAACTGATGTGCTTGGAGCTTAATTAAATGTTTGCAGCATATGATGTAGGTCCATTTTGAGAAGGCAACAGGCACATAGGAGGTAGACGGGAAGCAGCAAGAGCCATCATAAGCATTCTGCGGAAGCTGCTTGTGCTGATTTCAACAGATTTGATCACATCTTCCCAGTGCACATCTTGGGGAATTTATTCGGAATAACTGCTTGATGTATGCACGCTATAGTTGCGTCACTTCATTTCACATCCATGCAAACACTGATATTGGAATTTCCAATCGGAATGCCAGCAGGCCCTAAATCATAGTGAAAATCACATTATAGTGTTCCTCCACCATACAGTATTTTACAGTTGGCTCAATGATTTCATGATGATATGCAGTATCCTTTTTAATGCCAAATGTGCCTGTTTTGTTTTTCTAATGGTGAAGTCCTGGTTATTTTGTTGCTGTAGACTGAACACAGCTGTCAGCCAGTTCACTTGATGCCTTCTCTGTTGTACTTTTGGGGTCATTTTGACTGCACAGCCACTTTTTGGAAGAGTCACACTTGAATTAGTCTGAAATCACCATTCCCAGCTTTATCTCATTTTATTTGTTATTAGCTGTGTCTTACATGATATTAGATTACATTTATGCATAAAACCGTGAAATCCTTGAACATGTACATACATTTACTTGCCTCTGTACATGTGACAGTGCATGCAAACTTGTGATTCCAGACAAACAACATGTAGACTTTATTTGCAGTCCTCTGTTTTAAGAAGACAACTGGTTTAGGAATGAATTAAGACAGCTGTTTCAGAGGCCACAGAGAGCAGAGTTGAGTCTCCCGTATGGAAATGAGGCTGTGAGGCTCTGAGGGATGGCATTTGAGCAGTTGGAGGTTGATAAAGGTGCGTGTGTACGCGCTTCCGCGCAGCTGATGTGCCTTTTGGGTCCCTCGGTATAATCCGAAAAAAATTGCGTCGGGCCTGTGGGTAAAACATATCTAAAATCTTCGTATGTCTTTGAATAAACACCGATGCAACACAAGCACTCCGAGCACGTTCCATCGTATTTCTGCATCGTTACGTAACCCGAGTAGTCAAAGTTCAAACGGCTGCTTAGTTGTGTGTCACGGGCAGATATCAGACGGTGTACACGGCACATACGGCACCAGATAGATGTGCGGTTGTTTCACGGCCAAATTCGCTTGTTGGCCTTGCTTTTAACTTCACGACATATTGTGCGCGATGGCATCGATTGCTATTTTTCCGAGGGTGCCTGAATGCAACTGCGTAACCGGAGCCCGGAGTCGGCGCGCATAGGAACATCTGCTCCGTTCCGTTTTCCTCGTCGTTCCCAAAGCTTTTATCTATGAAGTACCTTCCTCACGCCATTAAAATCGTTTCGCAGTCTTTGACAGGCACACAGCTTTTGTAAGGAAAATAAATACAAAGTTTAGTCGGACAGCTTTAAGAAGTTCCACGTCATGGAGCAAAGGTAAGAATTATGTCGACTTGAAATATTGCTTTAGCATCACCCGGTGCCCAACATTCACCCTGTTTGGTGGGACGATCTACCTGGAGACCAGCTTTTTGAGATGGCCTATGGGATATTTCCCTTCTTTTCCAACTCTGCCCCATGTTTTGTCTGTTCGTAATTTGGTGTGAAAAGTGAGTACTTTTGCTTCAGTATTGACCCTTATCATGAGTTATGTCTCTTTTGTCCCTTAATCCTACATTTTGTTTAATTTACCTCAAAAAACGTTTCACTGACAAAAAAAATCTGCCAAAATCCAAGGATAAAATTTGTATTTGTATTTTTTTTTTATTCTGTTAAATAAGGAGCACTTAATAGTAACAACACTTTTTATTGGTGTTATTATTCTACTCTTATTCTAGCATTAGTTTCAGAGGGCATTCGTTTTAGATTTTATTATATTGTCTCTTCAATAAAGTCACCATCGCCATCCACTGCCAGTATTATGTTGATGTACTGGGAACATTTGTTCAGAAAAGTCTTGTTTTGACTGGTTTCATAAAGCCGTGTTGTTGCGTGGGTTTGGTGAGTGCTGCTCAGCCCTGCTCCTTTGTGGACCATGTGTTGGAACAATAAGTGCTGCTGGTACAATCACCACACTCCAGAGCAACACCTCTGACGCGCCTCTGTTGTTTACACACCAAACAACCATCCAGAAAACCCCTCGGGTGACTGGGTCGGACGTGTTGTGAGTAGACTTTATGTAAGGTAACCACTTTTTCCACTGACATCAGTCACAAAGAATATTTCAAATATTGCAAGTAAATGTTGAATACAGGGAAATCAGTGGCTCAATAGTAAGTTGAAATGTTGGCATAGGTCTTTGGTCCAGCTACCACAGTAATTATGGTCTTTTCACTGATGGCCTGGGAGTAAAATTGTGGTGTTTCAAGTGCACAGGGACATACAGTAATATTATCAGTGTAGTGACAGTGGCCAGCAGTGGGCTCGGGCCGCCGTGTGTGTGGTCACAGGCTTCGTCTCCACATCCAGCTGGATGATGCCGTAATCACTTCTATTCTTTCATCAGATTCTCTGAAACATGTCAGCAGTTTGAATTTCCCAGTCAGCTGTTAACTTGGGCGTGCGTGGCTCCGGAGTCTTGAGATGGGGGAGTTTCGGAGACCGTGTAGAGATATGACCACACCTATTTGTGGTTGTGTATTCAGGGAACACTGACACATACAGTAGTTGTATCAAATATCTGGAAGTGCATCGGTTGGCTCTGTCGTGTCCCTGCTTTATAGACTGCTCTAAACTCTGTTCAGAAAAGAACTCTGAGGTAAGAATCCCCTTCTCTCTCTCTTTTTTTGAAAAGATTTTCAGTGAATAAGTGGAATGAGGAGATGAGTCATGGGTGGAGAACACAATGTTTGCCATTACGTCTCTAATTGTTCCTCTTTTTAAGGCCCCTGTACTCCTTCACCTCCTTTCAGCTGTGTTTTATCAAAACCCTGTCGGTGTTCCTCATGTTACATATAGTATAGCTATTCTGCACTTGTAACCTCTGGTCTCTCTGGATTTGATCTGTTACATAAGTCAAACGTGCAAAACATTCAAATGTCAACTCGGGGAAAGGGCATGAGTAATTCATTATTTACAACATAAGGACCCATAAAGCACGGAAAGATTAGACTCCTAAAGCTCAAGTTGTCTTTTGTTTGAGTCTGTGCTGTCTTCCAATTTGTCAAAACCAGCCACCACAAACTAACCAGTCCAAGCCCCCCACCAAGTGATTACCTTCCCACATGATGACATGTCCAATTAATTCAGCTGGAAATTAACTTCAGTCCAATTGGCTCATTTGTTTGTCTGTTATATATTTTTTGGATTCTAAATGTAAACCGTATAGTTTACCGTATAGTTTCTAATTAGTTGTTGTTATTAAAGGTACGCATGTAGGCTTCATGATGCTGAATCTGTAAATGAACGATTTTGACAGACTAAACAAAAAACAATCCCGAATTCCTTACAGCTCAAACTTGAACATAAAATCTGCATTTTAAAAAAAAAAAATCATTTCTAATTCAGAATTTAATTATTATATTTGGTTAGGTAGAATATATTAAAATGTGTTGATAAATTGAACCTATACTTGGCTAAAAAAAATAGAGTATTTCAGTCATACAGTTGTCACTTTTTGTCAATTTGGGACGGCAGAACACATTCTAAAATCAGATTTGATCACTGTACAAAACAAAGTGAGTCAGGATAGAATCGTTGGCACCAGTTTGTTTGTTCGTTCTTTCTTTCGTTAGTTCGTTCTTTCTTTCACTGCATCAAATTTAACTCGGTAATTAACGTTTCCACATCTCTGAAGACACAAAAACTTTCTGTGTTCTGGGTGGCTTCCCAGACATCTTATCTGATTAAAGCAGGTTGCATTTTTAAGTACCGGTAAGTCTGCTGCTATCCATGCCTTGTTCTGAAGGGGAGCAGGGGATACTGGTGTGTAATGTGGAGAATTCCTTTGTAATTGCCTGGGAGGTGGTCTTTTTAAGAACCAAGCTTTTGCCAGAGGAGAGGTGCACATGCATAAAAGAAGGGTTTGCATTAAAAAGCAGCTGAATTACACAATGGGACAAACTCTGAGCAGCTTGTCTTAGGTTTCACACTGGTGCACAGATAGATGTGTGAAAGCTGATCCTGTGTCCAACCCACAATTACTGTAGCGTCCCCCGCATGTGTGAAATGCATAGTGCATAATGCCTTTTTTCCTGTGCTTTTTCCCAAGTGTCTAAGAAGCACGGGAAGCTGATCACCTTCTTACGCTCCTTCATGAAGTCCAGGCCCACCAAGCAGAAGCTGAAGCAGAGAGGCATCCTCCGGGAGAGGGTATTCGGCTGTGACTTGGGGGAACACCTCCTCAACTCTGGACATGATGGTGAGTGAAATGCGCATTTTCCTTAAAACACTTTTTGTCTTATTTGAGTGAGAACATTTTCATGTGATGACTGGTTTCCTCCATGCCATTTGGTGAATGCAATCTCCATTAGTAACTTGGGTATCAAAGACTTCCACATTTCCAACAATTCCTGCAGCACCTGGGAAGTTTTCCCGGCTTACAGGCTGACACATCGTAATAGTTTTTGATTTGCTTTAAAACTGTTTTTTATTGCAGACAATATCAGTCCTGTCAGTCATGTTATTGAAATGCATCACCATGTAAAAGTCACTATGTTGATCCACAGCTGTCACTGTTCTGGTGTGTCAGTACACGGAGCTTAGCTGTTGTTGGAGCATCGGTGACAAATTGGGATTATCGTGACATCTTTGTTACACAATGACATTTTTTGTGATGCTGCTATTGCTGAATGTTGAATAACTTCATCTTATCTTTACTAGTGTCGGTAGAGGTCAAAGAATTCCTTGAGTAATTTGAATACCTCAAATTAAACTAATCAAGGAATTTTCTCTTCCTGGAGTAATTGTTTATTTCAATCTAAATTTCAAAGCACATTTTTTTGCATGGACTACGCTTAATGTGGCACAACACTTATGTCACCCACGCAAATGAAGATGGAGGCAGAAATATTAAGTTGAAGGAACGGGAAGATGGATGAGGGACAATAGCAATAATGACAACATTTTCTCTGTTGTATTTATAATTTAATTGAAATGAAAATGATGTTTTTATCCGATTACTTCATTAATCCTAGGAATTTTTACTAAATTATCCAATTACTAAACTATTGGATAGCCGCCGCTCTAAATGTCAATGAAACAAGAGATTGAGGCAATTTTTTATTCAAACTGGCAAAAAAAAGGCGCTTATTGACTTTGGGTCCATCTGAATGAGTCTATGTTCAACATTGACTTTACATAAAATACAAACTGTGTTTTTGTGTTTATAAGGTCTCGCTGTCTGCTGCTGCATGATGTTAAATCGTTTCTTTGTGTGGAATTTGTCTGAACAGCTGCTTCAGTGTGTATCTCTGTTAAGTTGCAAATGATGTCTGAGCTGTGTGCAGCCGACGTTACATTCTTCTCTCTCTCTCTCTCATGCACATGCAATCATTCATACACGCACACATAGGCATGCATAAACAGATAAACAAAATGTGTCCATTAGTCATAGTTTAAATAAAAAGGAAGTTCTGTGTATTTGACTTTTTGCCTACTTTACCACAGTTGTGTTATGACGCTGAGCATTTGTAATTAGCTCTGTTTGTCTTTGACAACAACATGTCTGTTCAAAGTAGACCACAACAAACCAAGAGAAAAAACATAGAAAGCCATAAATACATGGATATATTATGCTTTTGTTGTACTTATTTACTCTCTGATCAGGGTTGAGAAGGTCTAATTATTAGACCTGACATTTTCTTTACACATATTCCTGTTTTTACAGTTCCACAAGTCCTCAAAAGCTGCACTGAGTTTATTGAGAAGCACGGGGTGGTGGATGGCATCTACCGACTGTCTGGAATCGCCTCAAATATCCAGAAATTGCGGTACGAGACTCACCCTCTTTATTTATTTTCAGTATGTGGTCTCGAGTATCAGGTTTCAGCTGTATCATGCGGTTGATATTATGTGTTCTGTCACAACAGGTTGCATCTGCAGTTGTTGCATTAACTCGGGTCAGCCGTTTAGGCGTCCTATTTTAGTCACACAATGTATTGTTTTGGTGTATGTTTGCATGTAAATATGTCTGATACGATTTTTGCTTTTTGGAAGTACATCCATTTGACTGATGGAGACTTCTTTTACTAAACTCAGTTATCCATTCTGTCACACTTCATTGAAATGTTGATGGATTCAATTGTAATTATTATTGGAAGAGATTCTAAATCGTACATGTAGTTTAATTTGGAATAAAGCAACAAAGCCGTTGTTGGATAGTGCTTTTGCAGTAATCTAATCAAACTTCCAATAATTGGACTGTATTTGACCTTTTCCTGTTTCATCAGGCACGAGTTCGATTCTGAACAGATCCCTGACCTGACCAAAGATGTTTACATCCAGGACATCCACTGTGTCGGCTCGCTGTGTAAGCTCTACTTCAGGGAGCTGCCAAATCCCCTGCTGACCTACCAGCTCTATGAGAAATTCTCTGTAAGCAAACGCATCACAGTTCCAGCCACTATTTACATACCGTATATTCACTAGCCACTATATTCATTATGCCACCCTGTGTAAGTCGCCTCTGCGCCAGTGAGGACTAAAAAACACTTCTGCGTCACAGCCCCATAAATGCATCTCAATGAATATGACACACCCTGTCATTACAAATGCAGCCAACCAATCTTTCACAAATATGCTTCTCCAGTCGAATACAAGTGTCCCTGAAGATGAAGTAAATGTTTGCTGGTTGCCGTGGCAGCTGTGGGAGCCAGTGTGGCTATAGAGCCTCTGTGGTCCCTGTAGTTATGTGAAGCTTATGTTGATGCTCACACTCTCCCTGTTTACAAGTCTCTCCAACTTTTCACTCTGAAGGATGCTGTTTCAGCAGCAACTGATGAAGAAAGGCTCATCAAAATCCACGATGTCATCCAGCAGCTTCCCCCGCCACATTACAGGTTTGTATATAAACTGAGAAGCAGCAAAAATGTTTGGGTTCAACAATAAATAAAATTCACGTAATAATCTCGTAATAAAAGAATCCACATTCTAATCATTAAATGGCGTTCCTCTTGGACTTGAAATATTGATGATGTGAAATAGCGTTGCTGTGGTCATTAGTTTTGCACCTCCCTTGCAGGAGCCAATTAAATGTGAATAAATTAATATTTGATTCATAGAACCCTGGAGTTCCTAATGAGGCACCTTTCTCGGCTGGCAGCTTTCAGCTATGTCACCAACATGCACAGCAAGAACTTGGCAATTGTCTGGGCACCAAACCTGCTGAGGTGAGATTCTCTCGGTTGAGTGTATTCTCTAATTTAGGTGTGGAAATCAAAAAGGAAGAAAGTGGGCTATTGTAAGAGCGATTCATTCCATTAAAAAGTTGTTACACATGTATTAATTGTAACTGTAATCAATATTTTCTCTGCTCCCTATTAATGTGCCTGTCTCAGGTCTAAACAGATCGAATCTGCCTGCTTCAGTGGTACAGCGGCTTTTATGGAAGTAAGAATCCAGTCGGTAGTTGTGGAATTTATCCTCAACAATGTGGATGTTCTTTTCAGTGCCAAACTCAGCTCGCTGATACGAGAGGGAGCAGGTGAGTTCCTGCATAATGTAAGGGCCCGGTTACATGACAACAAAAATGGCGAGGTGTGGCATTTGCCATTTTCATCTCACCTAGGAACAACAAAAATGGCTGACTACTGAGCCACAGGTGTGCTGCTAACTGTAATAGGTTTGTTGTGGTCTGCTGCGTCAGTACTCTGACCAGCGGAGATCCATTTGTCATATTTGTCAAGGAGTCAAAGGTTAACTACTGGCCTTGCATGCACACTACCTCGTTTTCACACCATGAACACAGAGCACTTTTGAAAAAGCAAAGGAAAAACCTTTCCATCTATGGTGACATGTAAACATAGTCTAAAAGTCCTCATATAATTACTGTTTGCTATAACTGCTGCTGCGTAGGCTTGAGTTATAATGGCTGCCACATTCCTGCAGGTCATAACTCTCTGTCACGTCCCAAATCCCTGCTAATTTCATCACCCTCCACCAAACTCCTGAGCCTGGAGGAGGCCCAGGCCAGGACCCAGGCTCAGATCAATTCTCCAGTTACCGAGGACAGCAAGTACATCGAGGTGGGCGAAGGTCCAGCCGCCCTACAGGGGAAATTCCACACTGTCATTGAGTTTCCTACAGAGAGGTTGGTCGTAATCATGATTACTTAGCTTAGCTTATGCTACAGACATGCCCAAAGTAAAACATTATTGAAATAGTAGTTGCCTTTTATTATGCTGGAGTGTGTCTCCCTCTGCTGGTTATTTGTAACAAGTTTAATCTATTAGTCTATTCTTAAATCTATTAAATGTTCTAAGTTTAATAATAGATAATATACCAGCTAAGTTTTAGAGTGTTATGCATTGTTTATAAATAGTTTTCCCGCTTGTCTAATTATAGGAAAAGGCCTCCCAGTAAGTCCAAGAAGTCGCCTGTGGGGAGTTGGCGTTCTTTCTTTAATTTGGGCAAGTCTTCAGCTATGTCCAAACGCAAGCTGCACCGCAACCCCAGTGAGCCCAATGAACTCAAGGCCATGGCCCTTGCTGGTGAGTCACTCTCTCCGATTTAAAATTAAATCACTCCGTCTAAAAACTGCTCTCATTATCGGTGATAGAGGTCTCAATGTGGGTGGATGCTGATGTCTAATCTTTATTTTTCAGGAAGCAGAGGAGATACCGCTACATTAAGATCAGCTAAAAGTGAAGAATCACTCAGTTCACTGCACAATGTTGAAGGTACTTTCACAACTGCTTTATCTCAATCTTCAAATTGTCAAAACAATGGCTGGTGGCTTAACAATAGACACAAAGAGACAATTTTTTTTGTTTTATTTGCCTTTAACGTTTTCTCTCTTTCTTTTTTTTTTAAGGAGAGTCCAAGGTGTACCGGCCACGGCGACCACGCTCCAGCAGTGATGCCCTGTCTGCCTCATTTAATGGCGAGTTGCTGGACAGCCGGTTGCACTGCAACTCCTATGACAACCTTGACCCAACAGAGGACAGTGATGGAGATGATGGGCCGATTTGTGTGCCTGCCCTCATCTCACCTCCCCGCTCAGCTGGTGAAGACGTGGACCTCAGCCCACCAGATATTGGCATGGCCAGCCTGGATTTCGACCCAATGTCTTTCCAATGTAGTCTCCCTGACACCACCTATGCCTTTCCCGCAGATGACTGTCCGGCTGGGGCTGAGGGTTCCATTTTGAAAAAGAGCCCCAGCAGCATCTGTTGTAACACCAATGGCTCTGATGTCATCTCTGCCACGTTCTTGAGCAGTTTGACTTCCCCATTGTTGTTCACAGAGATCAATAGGGCTGTAGAAGAGAGGGCCCAAAACAAGAAAGTGACCAAATCCTTTTCTTGCACTGAAAAACCCACTCAGGCTGTGTCACCTATTAAATGTACAAAGAATGCAAGTTTGACACCATTTTCCAGTCAGGAGCTTGTCTCTAAAGACACACCACCTATGAATAGTAGTGGACGTGCTGTCCCTCTCTTACCATTATCACCCCCTTCAGTAGCCAAGGACTCTCCTTCCCTGATGGGCAGTGTCCTGCTGAGGGCCGCTGAGCCGTCGCTTAGTGAAGCTTTCCAGATTGAGTTGCAATCCAAGCTGGCAGCATTTGACGGCATGGAGAGTCGACACCTGAAGGACGACAACAGCAGGGAGCAGACAAAAGCTGCCGGCAGCCAAGAGCAGCAGGGTAGGGAGAAGTAACTAACTCTTTTTTTTTAGGTTTAGATGATAAATTTCCAAAAAGTATGGATCTTGTTAAGAATGTGGTCTCGTTACACCTTTCTCGATTGTTTTACAACTCCATATCTTCTTTTTATTTTTATCCCTAATAGGAGTTTTAGGCTCAGATTCATCACAGGATGTCACCACTCATTTGGTCGACGCTGCAGCTCCTTCTACTGCCCCTCCTCCCGCTCCTAAAAATGCTGCCCGTATGTTGGCCCTGGCCCTGGCTGAGTCTGCCCAAGAGGTGTCAATTCACTCTCAGTCTTCTGAGCCGTGTACACCGGAGTCCACTCCATCGTCACAGGACGTTTCCCATTTCCAGGACTCGTCACAGGCGCCAATTGTGACTGTCTCTGAAGAGGAACCGATTAGTGGGAGTTCATTACCACCATCGCAAAACAACCCTACTTCGACTCTCACATCAGCCTCACTGTGTCCTATTACTTCCAGTACTACTATCAAGCAGCAACTACTAGATTTATCCACCTCCATTGTTAAAATATCAGAAGATACCATATGTTCTACACAGACAGACCCGGACTCAACTCTATCAGATCCTCCTCAATGCTCCGGATCACCCATCTTACCTTCTCCAGCCAGAAAAGAGACAGAGGACCAGCAGACTTTAATTGGACAGATCCCAGTTCATACCAATTCATCCGAGAACACCCCAGCCTCCAAACCCAGTGGCAGCTGCAGGGACGGCGGCGTTTTATCACAGCCAGAGGCAAGTCTCATCTCTTTTCTTATAATATTCTTACTATAATAGCCAGTTTTGTTACCTTTTATTATCAGTGTCTTTACAGTGTAGGATTAGTAGCAGAATCATGGCTAAATGAATGATTTCCATAAATTTGGTACTGTATTATAATATGTGCCTTTTTCCCCCTCAGATAAAAGCAGAAGAAAATGTGCCATCTGCGATGATTTCCAAGCCATCAGACCATGCACCCCCACCAATTCAGAAACCCAAAAGGCAGGCTCTGTCACTGCCACAACATCAGAAACAACCTCAGCAGCAAGCTCAGGCACAGCTTCGTCCTTCAGCCCAACTTCAGTCGCCTTCTCAGCCACCAGTACTGTCTCACAGCCAGACGACGACACCGGTGCAACCCCATGCCTTTTCAAAGGCCAGTGCCAGAGTCACCCCGACTACGGCTGATCATGCTGAAAAGCCTTGGGAGGCCATAAAACCACTGCAATCCTGTACTGAGCCTTTAAAGTATCACGATTCTTGTGGCTCTGTACCTCCACCCCCTCCTGTCCGCACCATTGAAAGTAAACTGGCCGCAGCAGCACTTAGCCAGAGTGAAGCCTCCTATCATGTCCTTCCTAAATGTCCTACTCCCGATCATCTGGAGGATGCACCATCTAACCATCCACTGTCTCCTCACAAATCTTCCATGCACCAGCCGACCTATCCGTACCATGCTACAGGGGAATCGATCTTAATTGAGCCTCCAGGATCTGGATACTACTATCAAAGGCCTGTTTCTCTGGGCCCACAGTCTGTGCCACACCAGTGCCGGCCAGAGGGCGTACCCCCACACCTCTCCTTTGTGTCTAAGTCTGAGCCTCAGATACCCTATGTTGTACGAGCAGACAACAGATACAGCACTTTAGGCCCCAGGTCCTACCACCACTCTATAAAGTCCAGAGGAAACCCCCGCAACGTGTATACGTCACCAGGGTATCAGGGTTATAGCCACGACAGACCTCATGGCTATCCCACCATTCGCAGAGTGCACTCTCTTCATGTTCCGTCTACTATCCGCTCGGTGCCCATTCAAAGGACTGAGGTTCCTCCCGATGATGATATGTTTTTGTATCACCGACCCATGCACCAGTGCAAAGCCTACCAGCATCCTTCACAGCAAACCTCACAAGCCGACTACCATGTCACCCAGCTGCAGCCTTACTTTGAGAATGGACGGGTACAGTATCGCTACAGTCCCTACTCTGGCTCAAGCCCCTTAGATTTATCTTACTACGACATTGACCCTTATGGTACGATCCGTGTGCGACCCCACCACTCCTTTGGTCGAGAACCAGGAGCCGTTGTTGGTCGGCCAGGTGGGAAGGCAACTGGATACCACTACCTTGCTCACCATGTTCTCCCACTCGGGAAGGAGCATAGCTTTGTGACTAGAGACATGCCCCCCGGTCATGGTACCAAGGATGCTTCTTTCCTTACTTGGGACCCAGAGGAGTCAGAAAGACTCCGTATGCACTCCATTCGCAGGGAAAGCAGGGCAAGACAGAAAGTCAAAGGCCCTGTCCTGTCTCAATATGACAATGTCGGCCTCTTTGCTCCTGCAGATATATCAGGGTATGAAACTCAGCATTTGCGCAGTAAATCCGACCCAGGAAAAACTGCGGTGGCTGCGACCGAGAGCAAGGATGGACGTTACCACCCCAGGCATATGGCATCGGAGCCCGAAGTCCTCACTTACATGGAGACTGATAAATATGCCCAAAGCAGTTTGACATCTGACAAGTCAGAGGGCAAGCAAAGCAGTTCCAAGAGATGCCAGTCTTCTCATTCCGTTCCAGTTACCCTGAGCCACAATGTCTCCTACCAGCAGGATGGCGGCTACCGTGAGGCTAAGTATGAAACGACAGAGGACAAGCAAAGTGGAGACAGCAGCAGGTCCAAACATTGGCAGCAGGAGCATCCCAGCAAAAGGAACACACAACCACGTTACGAGTGTCCTAATTTTGACCACCACCAGAGTAAACTGAAAACAGCAAGCGGCTACCACAATTCAGACGATCAGCCATCAGCCCGTTCTAAACCGGAGCGTTCACACAGCGTCCGAGAGCAGCAGCACTGCAGCCAGGCGAAACCTGAACTGGACAGAGACTACTCTTACCAGAAACATGGCACTAAAATTGTGCAGTCCCACTACGATAACTTGGACGATTACCACCCAATACCTCAGCCTCAGGCCCCTGTCCAAAAATGTGAAGGCTCGGGTTCATATCCTGCCCCAGGATTCACAGCAAACCACAGCAACAGAGCATACTCCACCGCACTGGGTCAGGGAGCCTTTATTCAGACTGACTTGGCTATGCAGAGGCCAGAGACAGAGATACGTACAGAATGAAGCATTTACACATGCAAATGTGTGATATTTCTTTAGCTGTGTAGAATAAAATCGACTGTTGAGCTATGGTCGGCCAGCCTCTGCAGGACAGTGGACTGTTGTATCACAGATATTTTTGCGCCTCTGTATTTTTAATGAATTGTAAAAATGATAAGACTTTTTGCAAAAAGTCTGGAATGTACCTGAAATTATTGTCGATCATATTATCATATTGATTGATCGAGACAGTAGCCAGTCATTGATGTACATATGAAAGAGCTAAGGTACTTTTACAGGAACTCCAAAAATGTAAAATATCAAACTATGTAGTGAATCGTATATATGACTAGACTCACTAGTTAAAGGGACTATTAGTTGTACTTTTTAGATGTGGCGCTGGGAATGGACATAGTCGGGAATTAATGTTTGCATTTTAGAAATGCATGCACTCTCTCTTACAGAACACTTCTGTGTACTTGACTATCATCTATTTTTTCCTGAATGTTACAGCACAAGATACTGAAGCAGGATAAATATTGGTCAGCGCGCCCTCCCTGCTAATACAAAAACACAAGCATACAGTGTGTCCATTTTTTTTATCTTGAAAAACCAGCTGGATGTGAGGTCGACAAGGAGACAATATATCTATCTGATTGCCTCTCTGTGCCATTTTCATTAACTTTGAATTCAAATGGGATTTTTTTATTTGGTACTTTCTATACCGGAGAGGGACCAACTAATATGTGCAGTTGTTGCATATAACTAGGTCTAAAGGGATGAATGTCTGTTGTATCGTTGAGACGTGTAAGCAAATGTGCCAGGGGAAGTTTTAATTTCATGACATATCATTAAAGGTACTTTAGGGAGCGGTGTGATGTAATAAAGACCTAAAGATTATCTTGACACAGTGATCAACACGTCAGTTTATTTGTGGGAAAAACAACTTTGTTATGAGCCTTAAATTAAGTTCATGCAGACCCTAATCTGTTCACCGTTGTCATTTTTACTGTGATGATACATAGAAATTAATAACTAAAACTGAAAGTTGACATTGAGAATATTTAGTTTTATATAATTCGCAGGTATAAAAATTAACAACTGGAAAGGTGATTATCAAGTATTAAAAGACTTTTCAGGCTGTAAATGATATATATGGAATATCCATCTGGTATTATAAAACGACATCTTTTTGGGTCACCTTAATGTTCAAACTGCAATATGTTTCAAATGTCTAGTTCGAGGTTGTTCTCTGTAACTGTTACTTGTATATCGCTTGCAGGTTTTGCTCCTCTCGCCTTATTTAAAGCCTCAGCTGGGGCATTAAAGTAAGGCACCATGTACTTGAATGTGAACGCTCTTGTTTCCAACCAGAGGTATCTCTCATTAGATATTAAATGAATAAAACTGTTCAGGAATAGAGTCCTGTTTTGTTCATTCAGAATTGTTGAACTAATCTACTTTATTAAACTGCAACTCACAAGATTTCTGTCATATTAGTGAATACAGCTAACTTAGTTGCCACACATTCATATTATATAATAATAGTGTATTTTATTATTGACGTCCCCAAAATTTCGTTAAAGTTGAGGGAAAATCCTGGGGTCTCAAGTATGAAGTAGAACCAAACAATGTAAATATTTAGGATGTAAACTGCTTTTTTAATGGGCATTGACAAGGTGCCTTCATGGCAATACTGAGTACCAAACTGACTTTATAAAGTCAGCTTTTAGTCTAAATCTTTGGCAACTTATCACTTGGTTATAATATTTGCTCAATTTTTTTTGTTACTTATTAAGTATGTTTTAAATCTAGTTGTGCCCACTTGCACCGACCATTTTTATCCAATAATGTCAAAATCCACCATTTGAAATGACATGTTGCATTGATGTTCAAAGGCCTGAAGGCTCTTTTAATTTGGATTTTAAATAGTCATAGATTTCAAGTCCAGTCAAAGCAAATATTCTGGCTGGATTAACCTAACTAGACAAGGACATACAAGGCTACGGTTGGTGGAGTGAGTTCAGTGAATTTAGTTGGGTTTTGCGAGGGCGGCAGACCTGTTTTATAGTTTAACATCTGCACAAACAAGCCAGAGGCTCTTAACATATTTTCAATAGTTTTTAATGAGAAAGTGGTTGCAGGAAATTGTGAATCCAACCGCAACTTCAACAGAGCAGTAAATATTAAAGCATTCACTTTACACATGGTAATCTATTGTGAATCATTATTATTTCTCAATTAATTGGTTACATTTTGTGTTGTTTTGCACGCTTCCATCATAAACAAATGGAGGGGGGAAAAGCCCTCCAAAGTAAATACCTTATTGTATCGTGCCTGTTTCCTCTGACATTTTTCAGATTTCTTAAATATAAAAAGGTGCATAACATAATTCTGAGCATTATACGCGTGTCAGTATAGCTATGGAGTAGTGCCGTTTATCTTATTGTTGTGCTAAGGTTGTTGGGAAACACATGATTGACATCGCCGCCATTTTGCCTCCATTGTGCGAGATAGTAAATATCTGACACTGCTACACAACCACAACACTCGGCTGTCCGCGCAAACAAAAGCGTTATATTCGTCCTCGGTGAGTTGCATTCAAAAGATGCTTTTAAAATATACTTTTTTCACTGACGTGTGATTTAAAGGACACGTCGAAAGGTATTTTTGTACGGATATAGCGTGTTATTTCGACGCTGCGCTGAGAAAAGCAGCTGCCGATGTTTGGGCTCGAAAGAAAAACGACTCGTTGCTCTTCTCGGCAGCTTATCTCCGCTTTCGCCACCGTTTTCTACCTCCATGTTTGTCTTTAACGTGCCTGTGTTTCACCAGATCGTGCGATTATTTGACATTAGAGTCTCTATCCAGGCATTTGCTGTTAGTCGCAAATGAACACGATGTTTGTTTTGAAAGAAAATGTTAAAGTTTTGGTCCCGCTCTTTCCTTGCTTATATCAGTGGATTCAATTGGGTCGGCAGCCATAACCTCGCGCCAGGAGGCGGGAAATAGAGAGTTCGTCCCGCCCCCGACCGCCCAGACTAGAGATGTGATTGGTCAGTGGTTGTGACGCGTTGCGTGATTGGTGCTTTTCAGACGGTAATGACGGTCCAACGATGTGATTGGTTCTGACGTAGCATGGCGTTGATTGCGCCGCATCAAACGTTGAACAAACTAAAAACACAGTGTTTATTTTGCATTTGACATGCGATGACAATGTTCCTGCAAATATCTGCATATCCTGCAGCAAATATCATGTTATAACGACTTAATACAACAGCTTATTAGCAAATTTTGGACTTTGTCTAGCTATCATTTATGTTGCATGTATGTTGAAAATGCATTCGGGATACATTAAATAATTAGGTAATGATACTAAGTAAATATGTTATCTTTTCCTTCAGGTGATTTGTCGTAATGGCTCGTACCAAGCAGACTGCCCGTAAGTCTACCGGAGGAAAGGCTCCTCGTAAGCAGCTGGCCACCAAGGCTGCCCGTAAGAGTGCGCCCTCTACCGGCGGTGTCAAGAAGCCTCATCGTTACAGGTCAACGTTCCCACCAGACTAAATATTTAAACTGTGTTTAGAGGTGACGTGTTAATAATAAATCCTACATATCAAGCAACCAAATGTTTGTACCCAACATTAAATTTTACTTTTGGTGTTAAAATCTTTTTTTCCCTCTCTTTTTTAATTAATAGACCACAATAAAAGGGATTTTCTTGTGTTTATTGATGGCTAGAATATAGTTGTGTGAATGATAAATCCTGTTAGCCAGTTGTGGATTGACTGAAACAGATTGACACGGATGTGCTAAGATCTTCGTTGGAATGTTCACTGAGTTGGACTGCGTTTCAGGCCTGGAACTGTGGCGCTGAGAGAAATCCGTCGGTACCAGAAGTCCACCGAGTTGTTGATTCGTAAGCTGCCCTTCCAGCGCCTGGTGAGGGAGATCGCCCAGGACTTCAAGACAGACTTGCGTTTCCAGAGTGCTGCCATTGGAGCCCTGCAGGTGTGTGTGTGTTTATGTGAACTTAAATGTGGCGTTTTCTGCCCATTTTTAAATCTTTACTTTTGAACTATAATGTAACAGCCCCACATGGTTAATCATCCATAATCTAGAGAACTTTACCAGTAAGTTCCCGGCTTCACTTTTTGGTATGGTAGCACCACACAACCTATAGCTTCTACTTCAGTTTAATGTCTAAACTACTATAGTAAAAATTAACGTCTGTTGTTGGCCGGCTAAAGGCACACCACCTAAAAAAATCACACAATCCGACATTCTTTATTTTTATAAAATAGACTTTATACTCACTCCCAACCCAAACAAGGATCCAGAGGAAATGGTAATTAATGGATTATCAAGTCTACACATTTATAATGGTGCGGTAGATTCTACCTCCACTCCAGACTTTAAATGTTACATTATGCAATGCTGATATTTGAAATCTCAACGATATTTAAACGCAGAAGAGCAGGGAAAGGCGTTTAGTCTTAGAGCCAGTACCTGGACCATGCAGCTGACGTGCTTGTCCACTGTTTGTGTGCCTGTGCAGGAGGCCAGCGAGGCGTACTTGGTGGGTCTGTTTGAGGACACCAACCTGTGTGCCATCCATGCCAAGCGTGTTACCATCATGCCCAAAGACATCCAGCTGGCCCGCCGCATCCGTGGAGAGCGTGCATAGTTGCCCTGATGTTTCACCTCTTGTCTTTTCTTTACTTGTACCTACCCTCAGACCCTGATTCTACCCCACCCACCCACCCAACACACATGTTCCTGCCACCCCTCTTGCCCAGCTCCACAGTAGACTGTAGTTAACCCTGATTATGAAGAGTTAGTAATATGTTGAAGTCTGGTCTTTCATAAGTTTTCGTCTTTACCAAATGTTTTAGGGTACCTTTTTGTGCATGTAAATGGTTTGGCAGATTAGAAATACATACATACACACACACACACACACGCACACACCAGTTCTCCAACACACATCACTGGTTTTGGGTGATGGATTTCTCCCTGATTGAAGGTCAGTGGTTGTGGATTGTGTGGTAGATGCCACTGCAGCATAAGGATGTAGCAAAGGGACTAGTCTGCTTAAGGGGAGCTGCAACTTCCACAGCAGGGTGCTATTAAAACTAGTCCCGAGGCTTCTACCTGAACAATCGAAGCCCAGTCTGGCCTTTTCGCTCAACACCAACTGCAACCAGACTGTGTGGCTGTGTGTGCTCAAATTTTTCTGACCACTTCTACGCAACATTTAATTATCATTTTGTTGTGTAATATTAATTATTGTGCATATAGTATTTTTATGCATATTCACAAATAAGCAACTTTCCTCTTATCACTTCCAAAAATCATTGCATTAAGTGAGATAAAGCATTAATTATTATCAATATTGACAGTTTTGTTGCAGTGATCTGGTTCTCTGTGAAATTTCAGGAAGGGCTTCTCTCTTTTCCAAGACCAGTTTTATTCTATTGGCAGCCACAAGGGGGCGACAGCTCACCATCCCCGCGCTCTCCGTCTGTTTTCTGTCATCGTGACGCTCTTCTCTCCAGAGAAATTTCAGCAAAATACAGATGGGGAAAGTTACACCCTGCGTGTGTAAATCTTTACATATAATCTGTCCTTATCTTAAAATTTGTGATACACAATATAACCTCATTTTTTTTTCTTATTCCTTAAGATTTTCAGACATAAATAAGTCGATCTTTGTATTTTCCAAATTTCTCATATTATGGTGGTAATAAATAGGTGTCAAACAAACTGCACGTTGTTGGGAGTATTTATTTTTTTGTCAGAGCAGAGATAGGGTGAAAATGTGAGTGATATGGAGATGAACCCAGGTTTAAATGCTGCTTTTCCAGGTTTAGTCTGGGCTGGTTGGGCTCTCCACTCACATATGTGAAACATAATGGCAGCAATAAACCTCTTAAATTTCATTAGTTCTTATTACAACATTGATCTTTGGTTTGAATATAAAATTGCTCTATGTTAAAATCTACACTCACATATATGTGTATTTCAGTTTAAAGTTAGCTGTAAAGGACTTCAACTGAATCCCATGGGAGTGTAATATTGGCTTTAAAAAATATTCCAAGAATCTTTGTCTGCACTGGGTGTAAACTACAGTTAAACTTTCATTGTGTCATTATCGTATTACATGTATATATCTGATATTTGTTGTGCTCTCAGCAGGCATCTGCATAGTTCATGAGAATTATTAAATATAATCATATTTTAGAGGAGCTAGTGTTCTATATTTTCAGATTTGATGGTCTAATAATTGTGTCATCAGATTTCATGAAATTAATTTGAAATTAATTTCCATTTATAGAAACCCAAAAGGAACTTCCTCAGTGTCTCAGAATGGTTAGTAAGTTCTATTTAGACAAGAACCTTGTGCAGTAAGGTTTCCCCACCATCTTGTTTTTACACCGTTGGTTCTTCTCAGGCTGTTCTGTCATGTTCACCTTCATCAAGGTCTGCTTGGATTCTTCCATCCCCCATCACATCTGCTCCTGCCTGGGATTACAGCAGCACAAGTGTGCGTGTGTGTGTGTGTGTGTGTGTGTGTGTGTGTGGCCGGATTAGAAACCCATTGCCAACACAGGCTAACCAATCAGGGAGTGCAGACACAAAGATTAACCAATCACACCACAGGGAGGGAGGGCAGAGGGATTAACCAGAGCTCAGAGTGGGATTAGGGCAGAATGGAGTGCTACAAAATGTTGCTTGCATCTCCATCCACCTCTCGCTGAATGTTCAGTGATGTTATTCAGATTGTATAGGACTAACAGCCGAATCTGTTATTATTATGTATAAGAATTAGTGGTTTGTTTATACCTCACCTTGAATTTTAATCATTTATAGCGGCCGTTCTAAAACAAATCTGATTTTGCTCTCAAAAAGATGTTAAACAGTTTTGTACTCATCCTCATTCATCATCACAGAGCTTCACAGCACCACACAACAACCAAGATGTTTGCATGTTCTATGTAAAATGGAAGTAATCAGGTCATCTGAGGATTAAAATTGTCAGGGAATGTGGAAATTGATGTGTCTAAAAGATAGATCCTCTTCTGGAGGAGTAAAAAACTACTGGTTAAACTGCGAGATGTGAAAATATTTGATGATAAATAGATGAGATAGATGTGGTTAAATGTGGAGATGGGGGCGGGGTTGGTGGATGAAGGTAAATGAACTACTGCGGCAGAAAGAGATGGATGGAAAAAGATAAAAGGTGAGGAAAAACTGAAGTGGACCAGAGGGCTGAGATGGTGACAGAGGGGGAGACGCAATAATCCTAACTAATTCACTTAGGGCATTTCAGAAGGAAGGCTAAGAGGATTGGGACACTCCCCGCATCAGATGAACTAAAATAACCAAGATGGAGCAGTGCGGGCTGAGCGACACGAAGGATCCTCAACCTGCTGTCAGCACCCAAGCTCAATTCCCCAGTGAGCCCAACTCTTAAAAACTCCACACTCATCTGGCAGCACAGGCCTGCAAAGAGTAAACGACTTTAATGGGTCACACAGCTAAAACAGAACAAGTTGCCAAAAAAACAAACTAACAGCTAACACGGGAATATGCAACACAAAAATATCTAAACACAACCAAGAAAACGTACAGATGTAAATGTAACATTAAACAATAAATTAATCAATTGACATAATCAACCCCTGAAGGAGGAAGTGACATTGAAACTCCTTCCTGTCAATGGCTTTAAAACTAAGTGTACAACAAAGTAAGTGTTTATCTGTGTGTGTGTGTGTGTGCGCGCATGCGCATGTGTGTGAGACAGTCACGCTTCCCTCCATCACATGTCTACAAATGCTCCGAAGGCTTTTGTACTGCTGTTTAACCAACATTGGAGCATTTGAAGAAGACAGCAGATGTGACTAAAAATCAGGCAGCATTTACAAGTGTCTCTTCATCACCAACATCATTGAAAACAGAACATTTTTCTACTGAAGTTGCCTTTAGAATATGAAAACATCTTATAAAGAAAAGAACTGACAAACAAACAGACAGAGTCCTCTGGCTGCACTGCTTCACATGACCTCACATATCTGTGATCAAACTTTCTAGAGGACCTGGAACTTCCAGTTTTGGTCCTTATGGTCTAGGCAATCCATTGAGGTGAAGCCCAGTTTCCAGGCCTGTTGGTCTTTGTAGTCCAGGCAGTCAACGGAGGTAAAGCCCAGAGAAGAGGCCGTGCTGTAGCCCTGGGAGGAAAGGGAGGCAGGGGACTGGCTCAGGGAGCCCCCCATGGAGGGCACGCTGATGGGGCTGAGGGCGCCCACAGTGCCGGACAGCTGCGAATGCATGGGCGACAAGTAGGCGCTACAATCCAGGCCAGTGAAGTAGGAGGTGGTGCTGGCATAGCCCTGGCTGTAGGTGGACGGCTGACCATAGCTCATGGGGTAAGGTGAAGGTCGCTGCATGCAGGGGGCCGAGGAGGACGCCAGGGGGTCCGGCAGGGGCGAGATGGTCGGGCTCCAGATGGAAACAGCCGTGTTTCCAGTGCTGGAGCTCAGGGCCAGACTGGGCCCTGATTGAGCAGAGGAGGGACTGTAGGAGCCCGATGGGTTAGGGACCGGATCAGGAGCGCTGGCTTCCTGCACTGGGGAGGCCTTCTTTTTGGGAGGGCGGGGTTTAGACTGGCCGCTGCTTTGTTGCTGTTGCTGGCGGCATTTGGCACGGCGGTTCTTAAACCAGACCTGCAGGTGAAAAGGGAATAATGATGAGGAACTGCAGGAGACACAAACCGACTGCATGTTGCTTCTATCTAAAAAGTTGATTAACAATGCAAAATGTAACTACAGATTATTGTGTTTTTTGTTTGTTTTCTGTTGGTTTGTCTGTTTGGGGCACCCATCTTGGCTGTGGCCTGCTTACCTGTACACGTGACTCTGGCAGGTTGATCTTGAGGGCCACTTCCTCCCTCATGAATATATCTGGGTAGCGGGTTTTGGAGAAAAGCGCCTCCAAGATGTCCAGCTGTGTCCGGGTGAAGGTTGTGCGCTCTCTGCGCTGCTTCCGGGGAGTGGCTACAAAGATGCAGAGGGGGAATCGTTACACACACAACATGACACAAATGACAACATTAAAGAAAACACATTTTTGAGGCTGTTTAAAGACTCTATGTAAAGGTGTCAATATTTAAATGATCCGTTTATTCTCACAGGAGACTTTGATGCTGAGCCAACACGAATAAAAAAAGTATTTTTCATCTCAAATGATGTGGTTTTGACTAACGCCAGGACACTCTTTATAGTCCCAATTTATCTGCTTTACTGTAGCAAAACGCCCGAGTGTGTTTGTTTCAGAACAAGAAGAGTGAGCAATTACAGCCCGGCGCTGAGACCATTGATGCCACTAGGCTGTTTATTTAGGCGCGACGCCACGACAAATTTTAAAGTAGCTTCTGGATAAAAAGAGAATTATAAAGTGAACTTGTCCTTCGTTATTATAATCAGACATTGTTTAGAGTTTCCTAACCTATCATGAATGCTTAAGTTTAAATTAGAACAAAGTGGTCTGTAGTTTCATGACGCTGTTGTTAAACGGTGGAAATTGTTCATTTAAAATTTAGGCAAATCCATCAAATTGGCGCAATGACGAGCAGAAAAAGGGAATACAATGATTCTCTAAACTGTTATTCCGACTTTTATTTACCTGATACGCATTTTAAAATTTGTTTTCAACTCTAACTGAATTTCCACGACGCTGCGCAAATCCCGTGCGTCTTTACGCACAACTATACACTATAAATTTTAAGTTTTAGTATTTTCAGTTGAAATACTCACATGGATAGGCGACTGTAGTGTGTAGCACATCCATTCCTGGTGCTGGCAAATTTAACCCATTCATAGTGTAATGGGGTTGCTTTATGTAGGACATCATCCTTACAGCAGCCTTTTAAGTCCTGACGATGTCGGACACGCAACCCAACAGGCGAGGCCACCTCACAGCTCAGCTCAGCGCGTCCGTCCTACACGCTGCGTAAAAGTAGTGGGGTGCGCCGCAGTTCACCAGAGAAAAATCTCAAAGTATTTTTGTTGTTGTTTTCTCTTGTTTTTTGCCCCCCACCCCTGCAGTTTTAGCTTTGAGTGTGGGAGAGCTGATCAGCTCCGCAGCATCCGGAGTGCTTTTCAAGTTGCTTTTACCGTTAACTCATGACACAGGTGAAGACCTCCGGATACCTCTGCACCACTGAGTTTCTTCACCCGCACACGCCGCTAATTAGAGTGAACAAGTGTCTCTGCTAAACCACTCCCACTGCGCCCGCGCACGCACACAAAGGTGAACCACCCTGAGCAACAGGAAACATGGAACTCAAACAAAAAGAAAATTACTCAGTCTTTAATATGAATAATCTTCTTTCAACACAATTTGTTATGACACTAAAGATAAACAGAACAAATTGGTTCATGTATGAATAATGCATAATGCTGTGGGACATTAATCCAAATAAAATTACTTGACAGATGGGTAGATTTAATTGTCATTTAAAATTACTTCTGCTTCAAAATGTTTGGTATACAACTCAAACATTTTTATTATTTTTTAAATTATCCTACGTTTCTAATAAAAACGTTTTATCTGCAGTCCATACTCACTCACATGTAACTGAAAGAAAAGGCCTGCACACACACACACACACACACACACAGAAAAAAACAGACTCAAAAGTGACACAGCCCATTTTATTTATCATAAAATGCTCAATCTGAAACAGTATTTTAACTGCAGCTGCATGCGAGGAAGGCTTGGCGCTCACACCTGGACAAAAAGAAGAAGAAACGTGAGAAAAGACGGAGAGGGTGCTGAAGCTTTGTGAGATATGGAGAAGCTTTCGGTCTAGACAAAGACAACTCGAGAGGACAGGACTGAATCTGGGTTATAAACATGTGGGATTATGATGAGACCTGGAGGAAACACAACAACACGACACGTGGCAAATCTAGACCGAGCATGATTCTGCTTGGTGCGTTCTTTTCACCAGTTGTTCGGTGAATATCATCTTCCAGATGATGACGATGATAATGATGATGCTACAAAGCCTCCAAAAGAAGAACAGCTTGTCTTGGAGTGGCAACAGCAAATAGGGAAGTGGGGAAGAGGACTGATCTTGTTTAATCCTTGGACAACTACCCTCCTCCCCATCCCCCCATAGGCTGGGCTGACAGCCACACATGTGAGTGATGGAAGCAGAAGCTTTAATGTTGAAGACAAAGAATTTGTGATGGACTGTGGACACGAAATCGGGAGGCTGGTTGGAAAACTGGAGGGAAGGGGCTACGAAAACGGGAGGGGAGTGAGCGGTATAGAGGAGAAGCAGGTGAAGGGGCAGGAGGGGGGGGGGGGGGGTGAGCTCTCCTTCTCGTCCCCACTGACACACTGCTGCACTTAATCCAGATTAGAGTGTCTAAAACAGGTCGTCTAAATCTACAGGCCGGAGAGGAATACAGAGGGTGCTTGTCAGTCCCAATCACTCAGTAACACACACACACACACACACAGTAATAATCTTCTCAGAGCAGACCAGGTGCCACCCGAACAACCATCACCCCTCACCAGTTGGACCTTTATATTGCCTGATTGAGCGCACACTTCAGTCAGGTTTATGCATTAGTCGACTCTGACAGCAGGCAGTGGCCGCCGGAGTGTGAGAACTGTTGTGCTGAGTCGCTCTGTGCGCATCTCCAGGCTGCTGAGTCACCACAAGACCCAGTTTCACCTGCTGATTTAACATGTGCGAATAATGACTCTGCCCCACCATCGGAGGATCAAATAAATACTGAAGGATATCCCAAAATATTCCTCCCAATTGAAAACAGTTGAAAACTGTGGAACTATAGAGGCAAGAGTTAAGAAACATCACAGGTTTAAACCAAAAAAGAGCACAGGTTCAGGTTGGAACCCTGATGGGTTTTTATCGATGCTTTCATAGGCTCCAAGATCACAATGTTGTTCACAACTTGTGTGTTTATGTGTGAATGGAACATCTGGTTATTAGTTTATTGACAATTTTGTTGCAAGTAGATCACAAATACAAGACCTCAAATGACTCTGAGAAAATGGAAGCGGATTTATAAATTTAAAAACATTCAAGTCCTTGAACATTTCCAGGACTAAACGAATATGGCCAAATGAATAAAACGGTGTGACCGTGTGATAAGACAACTACGTTATGAACCATCCAGATCTCTGAGGTCATCTGGGACAGCTCTGCTCTCTGTCCTGAGGGTCACGACTAAACATGAGGGGCAGATTTGAGTTTATATGCACCAGATATCTGCAACTAATGTCCGGGATCCTGTAGGTCTGTTGCAACTCACGCTTCTTCTGAACTGAGGCTCAAAACTGTTTTGTTTGTGGAAACGTTCATTAAAACCAAGTTTGAAGGTTTTGATTATTTTCTTACGCTGAAAAGTAACTTAATCTTTTACCGCTTTTTATCTGTCTTAATATATTTGAGCATGTTTTTAGTTTAACTGAGCTTGATTATAGTTAACTGTTTTTTGTTTTCTGTTGGTTTATATTTTAAATTTTGATCTGATTTTGTCTATTATGTTCTCTGTACATCTCATTAAATTGCCTGTTGAACTGTGTTGTATAAATAAACACTGACCTGAAGTGGGTGAATGGTTTACATATACATGATTATATATAACATATAACACATACATGATTATACATAACATATAACATGCAGATGATTATATATAACATATAACATGCACATGATTATACATAACATATAACATGCAGATGATTATACATAACATATAACATGCAGATGATTATACATAACATATAACATGTACATGATTATACATAACAATAACACATACATGATTATACATAACATATAACATGTACATGATTATACATAACATATAACATGTACATGATTATACATAAATATAACACATACATGATTATACATAACAATAACATGTACATGATTATACATAACATATACATGATTATACATAACATATACATGATTATACATAACATATACATGATTATACATAACATATTGTATGTTTAAATAATTTGACTTCACTTTGGCCAACGAACCATCACTTGGAACTCACTTTCAATTTAAAGATTGTTCAATCACAACTTTTGTACATAAAATCTCACAAAACTATATAGATTATAGTTAAATTAGTTAAATTAATAAATGAGTCAATTATTTTCTACATCTAGTAGCAGCACCAGTCACAGCATCAGTAGCAGCAGTAGTAGTAGCAGTCATAGTAGTAGTAGCACTAGTAGGAGTAGGAGTAGTAGTAGTAGTAGCAGTAGTAGTAATAGCAGCAGCAGTAGTAGAAGCAACGTTAGTAGTAGTAGCAGTCGTAGTAGTAGTATCAGTAATAGTAGCAGCAGCAGTAGTAGTAGCATCAGCAGTAGTAGTCGTAGTAGCAGGAGTAGTCGTAGTAGCAGGAGCAGTAGTAATAGCAGTAGTAGGAGTAGCAGTAGTACTAGTAGTTGAAAGTAGTAGTAGTGATAGTTGCAGTAGTAGCAGAAGTAGTAGGAGTAGTAGTAGCAGCAGCAGCAGTAGTAGTATTTGCAGTAGGAGTAGCAGTAGTAACAGCAGCAGCAGTAGTAGTATTTGCAGTAGGAGTAGCAGTAGTAGCAGCAGCAGCAGTAGTAGTATTTGCAGTAGGAGTAGCAGTAGTAGTATTAGTAGCAGATGCAGTAGTATTAGTAGTTGCAGTAGTAGTTGTAGTAGCAGTAGTAGTAGTAGCAGTAGTAGTAGTAGTTGCAGTAGCAGTTGCAGTAGTATTAGTAGTTGCAGTAGTAGTTGTAGTAGCAGTAGTAGTAGTTGCAGTAGTTGTAGAGCTGGGGTCTGCCAGAGTTTTGTCCCTTTTAAAAGTATCTAGATTTGCATCTTCATTCCTTGGGGAATGTTGACTCTCTCTAATAAACCAATAAATTCTTAACAGTATCGATGCATCAGCAGAGAGATGGTCAGTAGATTCACTGGGTCAAACACCTGTACCATTCACCTCTGTAACAGGCAGCATCAGACAACTAAAATATACTTCCTACATACATGTGTGTGTGTGTGTTGTGTGTGTGTGTGTGGTGTGTGTGTGTGTGTGTGTGTGTAATGAGTCAGGAGTTGCAGTGTGAGGTGTGTCACAGTCGAGGATGAGTGATTACAGTGGACAGTAATCCCACAGATGGATTAGCAGCTAGTATTAGCAGAAGTGGGGGTGTAGTGTCACAGTATACAGCAACTCTGCTTCACCCCCAGAAAATTCTGTTCACCTTAACAGTGTCATGCAGAAATGACTTCTAAAATAATGAAAGTATTGTGAAGAGTACAGTGTTGGGGATGTACAGTAATCTTCATCCGACAAGAATAAGAAATAAACAATCCTAAATTGTATCCTTTTGGTTGTGATTTTAACATACAAACAATCTGAGCCACCATGTGCAATGTCATTTTCAATAGCTGCATTATATACTGGATTTTTAAAAAATACACCAGGTTTCACATCTTAAAAAGTACTAAATTATGACCATAGAATACCAATAATACCATAAAGTATTATTACTATTATTATTACAACATAGTGATTTTAAGCTTTGTGATGGAGTTATTTTGGAGTGAATTTGGAGGGTTTTTCTTTTATGTTGCTTGGATGCATCCACTTCTTCCATCCAAAATTAATTGCTCATTAAGTTAAAACATGGTTTTGATTACACTTCTTTTCTGGGGAAGTTTTATAAAAAGTCTGGCTGAAGATATTTATTTTTAAGGTCATTACATCATGCTGTTTCCGTTTTCACCTCCATAAATCCAGCACATAAAAGCTTTCTCCTGACCAGCGATGACCAGCAGCCTGAGGCTTCACTGACATCTGCTGGACAAATGTCACAACTGTCTCTAAAGTGGAAAAACTCGAAACAAACTACACCCTCTAACTTAAACTACGGCTCTTACACATCAAGTGGTATCGTATCAAAATCCAGACGGTAATTTTTACACAGGAATTACGTATGTATGTATTTATGTATACAGTCGTAGGTCATACAGACGTTATCATATCACAGCAGACATGATGGATATGTATTAATGAACAAAAATAGAGTTTTTATTGGATGGATGGATGGATGGATGGATGGATGGATGGATGGATGGATGGAGGATGGATGGATGGATGGATGGATGATGTTTCTTCGTGTACCATGATCCACCGATAGATGGCAAAATAATGCTTGCGGTGCATCGAATAGGCCATCAATTTACACAGTGAAGTAGAAAAAGCTGCGCGTTGCCTTTTACGTGATAGGAAGACTTACATCAATTAAAGTTAGCCAGTTTAATATTTGGAATTATCAATTTGACAGCATACACAATAAAATACAATCCTTAATGACATGACTTGCTGTTGTAAAGAATTATTCATACAATTCTTTACAATAGGAACCCTATGGTTTGTACATCAAAACCCATATATCCGATAACATTGAATGCATCACGCCCAACAACCGGAAGTTTTTCTTTTTGCTGGAGAAGTTGAGAAACAATCCTTCAAATTACTGAGGTGTTTTTTCCTCAAATTAATAAAAACTGCCCGTAGAATCAAACTTTACAAGTCATTTCACTGTCTCTTCTTAGCTGGCTACACGCTGTTTTATTAAAAGAGCGAAGCCGCGCATCAAGCATGAACCTCTTCTTGAATGCTCCCAGGCTGGTTTGGGGTCTCCAGAATGTTTCCTGAATCGTATTCCTTCGTGGAGGATAGTTTCAGCCGCTTCCCATCGCAGAGTAACATTTACGGGCTGTGTCAGGCCGGGGAGCACGAACTGCTAGCGGCTACTCTGAAAGGCAAGGTAGTTAGTTTCAGATACCAGGAGCTGCAGAAAAAGATCCGGCCTGTGGCTAAAGACGTCCAGTTTACCTACATACCAGGTGATTAAAGGTCACTAATTAAATGTATGAATTAATCCCTCGATAATAATTGTCACGTTCTCGTGAAAGACTCTAAAGTCTCCAAATTATTTAATCTTAATTTCATTGTGCGTGTATAATATCTATCTATCTATCTATCTATCTATCTATCTATCTATCTATCTATCTATCTATCTATCTATCTATAACACGTGTATAAATATGTGTGTGTGAACTATATATTGCACATTTTTATGTACACTTACTCAAGAAAATAAGTGAAAGCAGGGGAGAGTCCATTAAACTAACACTGTTATATGTAGCCCCACATATAATATGTGACTATATTATATGTGGGTTTTTACAGTTAATCTTGTTAATCTTGGTTCTTATTTAGTTGATGCAGAGATTGTGTCGATAGATGCTTTCAACAAGTCTCCACCTAAGAGAGGCCTGGTGGTGGGCATCACATTTGTAAAGGTATTGTCCACAGCCCGTTTAATTTACATCTTAGTTTATATACACAGTACCGTATGTGGTTATTAAAAGGGTTGAAATGATGGCAGGACTCAGGGGACAAGGCTACACCTTTCCTGAATATCTACTGTGACTATGAGCCTGGTTCAGAATTCAATTTGGATTCGATAGCACGTGAGTGAAGCAACGTACCCGTGTCCATTCGGCGTGTTTTGAGGTTAAACTTGACATTTTAAGGTGTTTCTCTTCACAGAGAGCTGCTTGAATTTGGAGCTGCAGTTCACACCTTTCCAGCTCTACCACACAGAGTAAGTTTGCTGTTACACACCTGGGACACAGGCTAATATTTTAACTAAGTCCTGATTGAAGCTTTTGTTCAAGGCCACACAAACTTAACCAAATGTGAAGAATGTTTGCCCCATCATTTTTGCACAACTTATCATGTTAAATTATATTGCCATCCCTGCACAGTTACTGTGCAATAAGATCAGCGCATTAAAGTTGATACGTGTCTCAGGCGCAGCAGAAGTTTGCCATCATCAGTGGTTTTAGAGTTTTAATCACAGATTTCTGTTTTTGTGTGAATGTTTTTCTCTTGTCAGAGTACAGTGTGATGATGGAGGCAGGGAGACGGTGTTTCTGCTCAGTGGTCATGATCAGAAGATCCATCTGTACAAGGAGGTTAGATTACACACCGAGTGAGTGAGTGAGTGAGTGAGTGAGTGAGTGAGTGAGTGAGTGAGTGAGTGAGTGAGTGAGACACCAACAGAAAGAAAGATTGTATCATATAACATGGTTAATGTTTCAGCCATAAGTAACAATGTAAATTTACTGTAACTCACAGGTGGAAAATGTGCAGCTGTATTTTATTTGAAATGGATTTCTATAGATTGTAGATATGATTGTTATTATTTAATATTATTTGGAATATTAATTGATTGATTGCTCCTTTTGTGCTATCACATACATTCTTCTTATTCTTGTTATGCTGCGCTCTCACTAATGTTCATCATTCAAGCCTTAGTGACTCGTTCCCAACAGAATGTGTCCCTGCACCAGTTTGAAGAGCAGCCAGTGGAAAAACTCTTTCCTGAACTACAACAACTAACCAGCAAGTTAGTCTGAATCCAATCGAGTCTTTGTACTGTTAGAATCAGAGCACAATAAAGAGTTTAAAATCATGAAATGTTTCATAATAACAACCCCTTTTATGTATGGATTGTTTATTTGCATAATTAATTAGTGTGTAAAGAAATAACACAGTTTGAAATACTCTAAATTATGGGATATTTAGAATCACTGATGAAAATCCCTCTTCTACTACGCTAATTTTGCTCCCCACTAATGTTTTTGCCTGATTTTATATTTAAGTTATAATCATTTTTCAAAAAAGCTTCTGATCATCAGAAAAATATTTAAATTTGAATCAAATAACCAATTCTGCCAAAAATTAGAGCACATGTGGACTTTTACTTTTTCACAATTCATCATTTTAACACCACTAACAATAAAGCTGCTGCTGTGGCCACGTTTCTCCACCACAGTCATGACTTTAAACCTTCAACTCTTCAGGAGTGTCCATGACTCCTCTTCTCCTCCTGCAGTGTCCTGTGGTTGGATGTGATGACTATTGCTGGTGGTCAGCGTCTCTCAGCATTCGGCTGCCAGAATGGCTGCGTTGGATTGGCCCTGGTGAACCAGTCAGGACCAGGTGAGGCACCAGGAACCTTTTCTGTAATTGTGGCTTTAATGGTTATTACTCAGACGTGCTAATTATTTTTTCCCCATTGTATCTAATAGCGAGGTTGTTATTAATGTCATTTATCAGAAGAGTCAGTAAAGTTACCTTTAAGTTTTGGTCCTGACTCACAGCTCACATGCCTCACTTGTGCACATGAACTATGCTTTTTCCTCCCGAAACTTGTCGCTGTTTATAACTTTCCTTTATGCCTACAATGTAAAGGGGAATTGATTGTGGCATCGAAACAGGATGTAACTTAAAAAAACTCACATGGTGGTTGATGCAGGTGTACTTTTTCCCCTGTGCACCTTGAGCACACGCTCTGAGATGCATGTTGGGTTGTTAAAATGGAGGCTGAGGTCAGTCCCACTATAGTAAATATTGTGGAATAAAGGAGAAGCTTGTACTTATCAAAGTTAAAACAGCATCACTCATTTCAGCAAAACAAATAAGCCTTAGCTGTTGAAGCCACTTCAGATTTGATCTTGCTTTATCTTTGTGAATAGCACATTTGTGTTGTTCTCTTTATTGGTTTTAATGCGTGTAAATCATTAGGTAGAGATAACAATGATGAATCTTAATAACATGAATAAACCGTGCGGCTGTTCTTGCTTATCTGATGTTGTTTCAGAGGTTTTGTCGAGCTGGCGTTTCCAGTTCGACAGCCCAGTCTCCAGTGTGCTGCTGTTCCCTCTGAGCTGCCAGACTGGACCCAATGGAGACAAAGGTGCGGATCTCTGAATTCATCCCAGTGTGATGCATATGTGTCTGTCCATGGCTGTAGATGAATGTGATAATCATGGAGGAATCTTTCATTCATTGTTCCTCTCCCAGAGGAGAGCTACAATCTTCTGGTGACCAGTACCATAGAGATGGCGGTGGTCTACAGGTCAGAACCTGACAACTTTGCAAATGTCTACCTGAAACCACTTGGCGTGCTGAGTTCTGTGTGTTTGTGTGCTTGCTTCAGAGATGTCCATCAGAGAGGATTGTCCCGGCCAGTGTTCCTCTCAGAGAGCGACCAGTGGGACGCTGTGCTTTGTGCTTTGGTCATCGACCTGGATTTTGACGGGCAGAAGGAGGTGCTACTGGGAACATATGGCCAGGTCCCAGCTCCTTTTTACTGTGCACCCTCAAACTTGCTCACTCTGCTAATTATCAAGGCTGGTATCACACTCGATGAGGAGGATGGTGACAGTTTGCTGTACATTTTGGTCTGTAGGAACTTCTTTGTTACAAATTCCAACCAGTGGGGAATGACGACGATGGGCAGTTTAAGCTACAGTGGAGGCGGAGCTTCAAGAGTCCGGTGCTGTCTGTTATATACTTGGATTTGACCGGGGACGGTTTGAGAGAGCTGGCTGTTCTTACACTGAAGGGACTGCATATCTTACAGGTTTGTTGAACAAAACTTCGGCACAGTCGTCTCTGGTGCCGAAGTCTGTCACCATTCCTCACCATTGTACTCTTAAAACAGTTAGTTTCTAAGGTTTAAATGCATGCAGTGTATACAGTAGTTTATTCGACTGCACAAGTATCTGATCAAAACTGTTCAATGCATTAAAGTTAGGATGAAAATGTGAATTATGATGTTTCTTTTTCACAGAAATAAAATCTATTAAAAAAAATCTTAGTGTAAAAAAACAAAATTCCAAGAAAAATGTTTTATTCTTCGTCTCCAAATTCAAATAAATGTTGTTGTTTTTTTATGAAGTGTAGCTGCTAGATTTTAAAATGCCGATGAACACAGTTACATTCCTTCAGTGTCTGTGCAGCACAGATGTGGGACTGTTTTGGGCAGATGTGAGACTGCGTGGGGCAGTTTAAAAGCCATGTGCCCCGCATGCGGCATCTGTTTTTTGACTAACATCTTTTTCTGTTTTCCGTTGTCCAGCATTCTTTAAGCAGCACTGCTGCTCTGGTCATGGAGCGCCTGGCCCAGAGGCTGACAGCTGGGGCTGAGCCAGTCAGAGACACCGAGGAGGCTCCTCTCAAGCCCTCCTCATTAAAAAGTAATGAAAGTCTTGGAAACTGATGTTTGCTTTTGCTTTTTATCGCCAAATTCCTTTTGCCTGTAAATGTTAAATGTACAGCTGTAATATGATTGCAAGTTAATTTGTCTTCATATTAAAATAAATGATTAACTGGAAAATGTATTAACCGTCAGTCTTTGGCATTTTGTATCTTTGACTTTTCTATCATTAGCATAATTGTGAAAGAAAGTTGACTGTTTTAATGAATGCAAGAAACAATTATTTCCTTTATTAGTGTTGTAAAATACATAAAAAATATACTGCTCTGTTAAATAATGAAGGTAACATAGTGAAAAGTTATTTATCTTGCGCATTGGATTAAATAAATCTCGACATATTATAATTAACTGCAGTAAATCAGGACAAGTAATTGCAAAAAATAAATAAAAGTGGTGCAAGATAATCGTCTGTGGTCAATTTGAAAGAAATTGGGGGGTATCAGAGAAAAGAGTTTTTAATACAAGTAATGTTCGGTTGTAAATTAAGAAAGACCATCTGTTTTTGGAAACAATAACATGTAAGTTTTGGATAAAATGGAATTCCGGCAAATAAAGCAGAGAATGGGGGCTTCTGGTCTCTAGTGTTGGCCGGTCAGTGGCACTGTGGTCCTCAACTGTTTCATTCACTACAAAGACAACAATAAGAACAGCTGCTCTCTGCACACGCCGTGGAGATGACTTGGTGAAGAGTGTTTTGCTCCTATAAGAAGCTCCTGCACCGGCTTCCATGGCTCTCGTGAGCACACACTCTTGTGCTCTTGGATTTTCTTGTGCGCGTCAACAATACGGATCACGCAGTTGGAGCGACGGTCAATGAGCGCCTTTCACTCCATCAGCCTCTTATATCTGGCTCTGTAAGGTAGGCACAGTCGCGGTGGGAAGAGAAGACCTTGTTCCCGGCGTCGTCTGACATTTTGATCCCGCTGAGACGGTTTCGAGCCCCCCAAACTTGTCCGTATTTTTGCGCTGCGCGTTATCGGGATATGTGGCAGTGAGGGCGCTGCGTGTTTCAAGAGGAACAACACAAAATTATCTACAGCTCCCGCTGAGGTGAAAAGATGATGTTGGTCGGGGGTAGCGGAGCGGCCGTGGACCATAACGGAATATACCCAAATCCAAACCTCCACAGCCTGCAGCAGCCCCTCATGGAAGCGGATAACGCAGACTCCCGCAAACGACCGCTGGAAACTCCGGAGGAGGAGGCCGGCTGTACCAAGCGCACCAACACCGGAGGTAAGAGAGTAGTCCAAATCTCTTAATGGTGAAGCAGGGTATGGCGAAATGGCAGCCGAACAACGCGACCTGTGCACGCATCCATCCTGTAAACTGATGTAAGCTGGGTGTGGAATTCAACATGTGCAGGCTGGGAGCAGGTAGTTAAGGGGAGGGCAGGTAGTTCTCTGCTCCACATCCAGAGGAACGATCTGAAGTCTTCCAGCCGGTGGAGGGTTGATGTATGTGGAGAAGGAGAAGAGTGCTTCTGCAGACACAATCATTCCCATGCAGAGGCCAAACAGGCCTTGGTGGATGGATTCCAACAGAAGAAAGAGAAAATTCCCTGTCTTGGGTCTAAAATGTGTTGGGCGTGCAGATTCCCCTGTTTAAACTTTGGGACGATCTATAAATCTTAATAAACACGTGTCGGTTGAAACAGGATTCAAAACTTTTTAAACCTCGAAGAACCTGCTTGACTGTTGGTAGGGGACAGTTGATGGCGACAAGAGAAAAATGCAAACTAAAAACACATTTTTGTGCTGTGTTGGACTAAAGGGAACAACAGAGGAGCGATACCAATCACACCCTAGACTACTTTCAAAGTGTGTGTGTTTTCTGCTGGAGGTGCAAACTAAGATTAGAGGTTAAATAGGGGGATGGGGGGGGGGTGGGGCAAGAGAGGTGCAGATTTGATTAGAAGCGAGTCAGAGAACAGTGACAGTGACTTGCACCTCAGCTTGTCTTATTTCTGGTGACGGGGGAACACAGCTGAGAACAGGAAGTACCGGTATCTTCACTGGATGTTGATAGCTGCACCGTTTCACTGTCACTCTGGCCGCTGTCCTGTCTGTTATGCGAAGAAAGATCCTGGTTGCACCATGCAGTGATTTTAATAAGATTAATAAAAGATGTTCTCTTTAAATTGTTATATTAAAGTTAATTAAGCACTTCCACTTCCAGTTTCACATTGAAAAAATGCAGGATAAAATAACTACTTGAATGATTAATGAGATGCTTGTTCATGCTTTTAATTGAGTATGATAAAAAAAAAGTAATATTAATAATAGTTGTTGCCTGCATCACTGGAGCTGCATGTGGTTTAGCAATTGCAGTATATATATATATTTTTTATAAATATATCACTGTAACTTTACCAAAATATCCAGTATCAAGCATAGCAAGTATAAGGAATAATACATTTTAAAAATACGTTTAGCCATAACATGAATGAACACACACAGAAAACAAAGAAATCTTTGAATCCCTAAAGTAAAATCACAAAGAACAATTCGATTTTTGGCCTCTGAGCAGATATGAAAACATCTATAGGCCCTTTATTCTAATTCATCTAATTCATCATCTGGTCCAAAATTATTATTATGATGTCAAGAAAATGGCAATTTTGTATTGTGGTCTAAGTATCAGTCAGGTTAACATGCATGAGATGTAAAATTAGATTACAGTAAAATGGAAGGCTTTTTTGGGCAAACCTGATGAACATTTGATTAAGAATCTGACCAAAAAAGAAAGAAAAAAAAGATCTTTCGATGTGAGTCAGAGTCCTGTCAGGCTGAGCTCAGGAACAGCAGCTCGACATGCTGTAAAGCACTTTGTCTCTTTGTGTGACATGTTTGACATTACGGCAGTATCACCGTGTCATGTTATCTGCATGTATTATATATAAAATTACAGAGCGACTGCGTGGCTGGCAGTGGTGTTCGACAGCCATCTTTGTAATCACCAACCCCTCTACCACATCTGATATTGATCACCTCATTCTTACAGAACTGATCATTAACATGACTGGCAGTCGCAACAAAGAGAATAGAAGCTGCGCTCTCTCAAAGCAGGAGCCCACACTGCGTATTAAGAGTCCTGGACACTGACTGAGGGGATTTCTCGCTTTTATCGGCGTTGCCCTTCCTTCCTCAACACAAATATCTTTTATTCATGTCTCTAATTACTGATAGTGTGAGCCCATGTTGCTGGCAGCAATGTGCCTTACAAAAGGTTGCATTTCTGAGGGATTAGGTATGATCTTGTAATGTTACTAATGGAAATGTTGGCACAAGAATGTGAGCAGTATTTTATTTATTTTTTTCGGTGAGAAGGACACAGGTGCCCTTGCAGAGCGATGTGACGTGAGCAGACTGTGAATTTGCCAGGTGGCAGAGATGAAGAGAAAGAGAGGGAGCGAGAGAGAGAGAGAATTGAAGCTAGAGCAAAATGGAAAGAAAAGGCGAAACACTGTAGATAGACTGTGAGAGGGAGTGGAGTCTACAGGGAGGATGTGTATATATACTGGGGCATCTCTCTGTGAATGAGATTGGGCGAATTATCTGGAAAATGTTTATTAAAAACTCAAGAGAAAGACGGTAAGAGGGTTTAATCAGCAGAGGAAAATAATCACCAGCCAGCAAAAAGCAACCCCCCCCCCTTTCTCCAGATTACCAGGAAATCACTGTTGCCCGATGCCCTTCGTGTGCACACACATTCACCGCGCAGGTTTTAAACGGTCACTTAAGATACCTTTCAGTGCACGATTTATAGGCGTAGTGATTGGCTTCATCACCCCCCTCCACCATTCTGCGGCACTGCCATTTGCAATGGTTGATGAGCCCCTCCGCCCTCTCAAACATGGCCGTCTAAGGGATTGGGGGTGGGGGAGAGGAGGAATGAAGGGAGGGTGGCGTAAAGCACGCTGTCTTGGATCACTCCTCCTCCACCTCCACCTCCTTCAGCATCCTCGTATGTTTTCCATACACCTCTTTAGCTGCCGTCGAAGGTCACTCGTTACGCCTACCCATTCTCCAGTAGAACCCGTTCCCCCTGCCACTCCACCTTTGTCACTTTCCACTAATAAAAGTGAGTGAACGGACCGCCATACTTTATAGTGCTGCGTCAAAAGAGGCGGAACGGGGGAGAAAATTCAATTTTTTGGGGGGACCAGTATTGGGAGGTGGGGACGTGACGCGGCGGTGGGAGGAGGCTGCCCATTGGTGGATCGACGCGTCAGTCCGGTGTGCTGCTGCAGACGGACAGGCCACTCGATGAATATGGATGAGAGCAGTGAAAAGGGTGATGCGGCAGGGAAGACCCCCCCCTTCAAACCGATGCAGGCTCGAACAATGCGTGCCGTCTTTCACTGAAAACACTCAGAGCCTGCATTAGCATTTTCTCAAACAATTGAGGCTGTGGCCAGCGGCAGGCATGGCTCTCATGCTGCGGTGAAATCTCCTTTTCTGCACCCGCTGATGAATTGGACCTTGTGAACGACTGGCCGCATTCCTGAACACCACCGTTGCACCTATGCCTACGCTAATGTTCAGCTCCCCTTTAGAGACTGTGCCCCGGCATTGATGGCGATCTGACAGAGGACTTGTGCAGCAGCAGATCTCAGAATGGGTAAGCCGCAAAACTCTTTTTGCCTGACTTGTTGAAATGATCCGGCTGCATCGGATTTGGTCGTTATTGCTCATTTTTGCTCGATCGTCCTTGCCGCCTGACAGCAGCAGGTTAGTCTATTAAAATGCAGAATGGGTACTTGGAGGACTAGTGAGAAGGAGGGAGGACAGTCACAAGGCATTTCCTCCTGACCCACCCCCCTTGAGTGACTTAACGGAACACGTTTGGCTCAGTGTCTCTCCTCCAAGCCATCCTTCCAGCATTGGAAGCAGGGGTTTGAACTACCACCCCACTGGCTCAGCTTCCCAGTGTGCCCCACTGCTCCCATTCCCTGGCGGATTGCAGCAACAGATTGCCATGTTTACTCTAGCACATGATGCCATTAAAGCCTGTTACTGTGATCTGTGACTCCAGGACAGAATTAATTATTGACTAATGATAGGAAACATGGCTGTGAGGGTGACGGAGAGTGGTGGCCTTGTTCTCTGCTGGCTTTACTCTGGCTGGAGATGAGGAGAAAGTTACGCAGTGGGTTTTGGTTCCTCTGTCAACAACAGGTCTTAAGCTGTTAAGATGTTTTAAATTTGCATCTTTCAAACGAATGATGCGAATAATGCGAGGTTGTATTGTCAGGCGTCGTTTGACGGGAGAGAGTGCGTGGAGGCTTTACGGGGACTGTGTCACACATGCACGATCTTTAGTTTTCCACCAAGGTCATTTTATTGTTGTCAGAAAAGCATCACGCTGGAAAAGGGTGAGGATGACATTTTGGATAGATTAACAGCTTCTTTTTTTTTTACTTGTTTCTCTCTCTCTCTGTCGCTCTCTCTTTTTGCACAGACATATCATATGTGCAATGACATGTTTAGCTTTCAGCACCGATATTCACTGTATTTTCATTTCATTGCCTTCATTTCAGTTGAAATTGGCTTTAGGTGCCAAGAGTGAATTGCAGCGATAATCCTAGTCTGTGGGTTACCGGTGACGTACAGGAAAACAAGGCTCTGTCTGAATGGTACATGAGGGGCATATTAATGGAAAAAGACCTGACATCCAAGCTGTGACATTCCCTAATGTCACAGTGCCACAATCATTTACATCCTAATGTAATGACTGCATTAGTGAGGCAACAGGTTGATGTCGGCGCAGGAAGGTCCACCTCCATCCATCTGCGTCTCACCAACGTGTTTAAGCTCACACATGCACCCTCCACACTGCTGCGTTGACCAAGCACATGGAAAAACCGTGTCGCGTTAGTAGCGGAGATCTTGCTGTGCAAAGGTGGATAGGTGGATAGCTTTTACATCTCAGCCCGCTGAAATGACGTCACCCTTGAGGCAGCCGAAATGGATCGAACATGACGTCATTGCATCGAAATCATCATGCAGCTGGGGTTACTTGTATCAAATGTTTATCATGAATTCATCGACACTATATTTGGGAAAGAAGAGCCATTTGCATCTATTGTTATAATACTTTTAGTAATTTTGAGTTGTTAAATTAGCTAAGTATGTTAGTAGCACACTCACAGTCGCCAGGCTTCCCTGAATAAAACTGTTTCAGCATTTGATCATTAAATCCTAATTAGCACCCCTGTAAAAGAACTTCCCCTACTGAAACAGGAGACGTATGCTCGGCTGCTTTTCCTCCAGAATGATGTTCTGTCAATCGCTGCTGAAATAACCCAGTGTAAGCCACAGAAGCGCCTTCTAAAATGGAGGGGATTTACCCATCTTGGCAGAATAGCCTTTGAACAAATCTCCAGGATTGGTTCCCATATGTTCTTCACATGTTTGTTAATTAAGAAGGATCACACTTGCCGACTGCACAATGATAACTTTACATATTTAAGTCATCTGCGTATGTGTCCCTTAGAGAAAAGCGTGCATGTTGGTCAGTTTTTTCACGCACAAAAAAAAAAGGTTCCTATGACTGGACCTGGATTTCTATGTAGTCAGAGGTTGTTAAACCTTGAAAACAGTTAAAATTAGACCTCTGCTAAGAGGAAAGGAGGTCATCATTTACTCCAGATGAAATCTAGGACAAGAGACTGAAAATGTCACCAAACTATGAGGAAATGTGAATGCACTGAAAGCCTCTTAGAAAACAAAATTGGATCCCAAATAGCTTCCCTTCATCTGAGGATTACAGACAAAAATTTATACTGTTGCTTCGTATGTATGCATGCATGTCGGGTTTAACTCGCTCTGAACATTGTTCGATTGGGAACCATTATTGCGTGTGGGTTCATGCAGAGCTTCTGTGTGACATGTGCAATTGTAATACTTTGTTTGTGTCTTTCTCCAGAGGAGGGTGAGTACTTCCTGAAGGTGCTGATTCCCAGCTATGCAGCCGGCTCTATAATTGGCAAAGGTGGCCAGACCATCGTACAGCTGCAGAAAGAGACGGGTGCCACCATTAAGTTGTCCAAATCCAAAGACTTCTACCCAGGTAAGCATGGACACATATAGATTTTATATTATCAGCTGTCACAGAACTGTTCAATTGAATGTAAATGTCAACAATCAAATAGTCACTCGATCAAAAGTGTCCCTTCCTGTTTGCGTCTTCAAGAAAAAGCATTAAAGGATTGTTAAAAAGTCTAAGAAAAAAATTATGGGATGTCCATAAAACACAGTAAAGGAAGAGCTAAAACACAAAAAAGAACCCAGAAGTCAAATCAAAGGAAGTACCCAAAAGGAAAAAGAAAAGAATCCCTATCAAACTATGAAGTATTTTATGTGCTGCTAAATGTTCTGACTGACTTTGTGCCTGTGAAGCAGTTGTGCGGTGAAAGTAAGTTTTTAAGCTTAACAAAATTTGTCAAAACAGTTTTATTTGATAACGGGAAAATAGGATTAAAGATATTTTGTGTTTTCATTGCTGCAGGACGAGCAAGTCTTTGTCTTCGATGAGTCTTTTTTTAAAACCTTGAGTCCAAATAAACCACACACACCAATGAGAAAATCACTGAATCTTTGTGAACTATAGACACACACCAAAGTCTGATTACTTCTGGAAAAAAATTCATGCCAAAAGAAAAATGGCAGGAGCAGGTTGACGTTCATCACATGCAGGTCAGAACTTCAACCACCCCTCAAACACAAATGTTTGTCCTTCATGCTCCTTCATGCTTCAGAGGAGTGTCACTGAGTATCCTGCCTTTGCTGATATGATAGAAAGAGGGAATCCTCCACACACACACACACACACGTATGTATATAAAGTTAGTCACATGTACTCACATTTTTAGCAGGGGATGGGGAGCACATGGCCCACAAAACACAAGATGTTAGAAATGCTAAAGATGTTTTCAGACTGGTCTGATTGTCAACGACCACAACAGATGAGCACCGACGCACATCTATATAAAACCTCCTGACCTCCAGATTTCAGATTCATGTGGGGCTGATATGTCACCAAGTATGACTGAGTGATAAATTTGCTGATTTTTCTCTTTACAGTTTTGACCATGTATGAGGGAACGATCACAGAGCGTAGCTGAAATTCTGACGAGCACAGCTATAAATGAATTCTAATGACCTCTTTGGTGCTTAGGTCTCATTACATTCACACCCCATTATAGTGAAGAGTGAATCTGGCCACTTCAGAAGAATGTGCTGAATTAGATTGGCTGGTTTGATGGTTGGAGTAAAATGACCAGTGCTGCCATATACCTGAGAATTCACCCTGTCACGAGTCTGACATTAGCCAAGCAAAAACAGCAGCAATACTTTAGAACAGCTCGGTGAGCACTTGAGAATATGACATGTTTCAGGTTGTTTAAGACCTAAATGACTTTTAAGTAATCAATTACTTTTATCATATTTGTTGACCAGCAGGCAAATGACATGACCACTCACTCACTCGCTCACTCACTCACTCGCTCGCTCACTCACTCACAGCGCTAACCATGATTTCATCCTGAATGTGAGGGATTCAAATTAAATATTTGAAAAAGGCTGAGACGTGTTATTACACATTTCCTGCAGTCAAGCTGTCAGCGTGGTTGTGATATGTGACATTTTTTACAGCACATTGAGGATGACCATTAACTGATGACAGGACAAAACATGCCGTGTGATTTCTGCTGGCTTTCTGCTGCACCACTTGTTTGTGTTTTTAATGACTGAGAGTTTCCTGAAACTCCCAGAGTTCTTTTAGATTAGAGTCTTTTAGAACATTTTTTTCAATGTTTAATTAAACCAGTTGTATCATCTGACACGATATTACTCCCAGCTGCCGGGGATGTTGGTTTAAAATACGGCAAATTGAAAGTACTTTTGCTCTTTCAATAGTTAAATGCCATTCATACAGTGATTTAAGATATGGTGAGTTAGCCAATTGCTAACTGCTAATTCGCCAATGGGCAACATATTGCTCTATCATCTCGCTCAAACTTCATCCAATCAAAACTTTGGATTGAACTTTGTGTCCAATATCTGATCCATAGATAATAATTTACATTCAACATACGTAGATACCTACGTAGACCATTAAATCAATAGTTGAATTGATAATCTGTTTATATTTTATACATATAATTGCAATTTATTTATTAAATTTGAAATATTAATGCTAAATGAGACTACTCTAAACCACTTTGATGCCATATGATTTCATCTTGGGCCAGCTAGATGGTTTTGTTCAACATACCAAAGAACGTAGAGTTATTTTTATTGATCTATTTTTCCAAAGGTATTCTAAAGTTTATATTTACGACATACATTCTTAAATGTTTATTTCCAAGGTTTGAGAAAGCACTTTTAGCTGACTGCAGTGTGCTATTTCAGTAAAGAAGTACCATTTCTGTGCTCTCAAACATTGAAATAACCTTAGCGGATCAATATTAGTTAAAAAAAAAAGGTGTTTGCTACCTTGTATTATTGGATTAATGCTTTCCCAGGTAAGGTGAAGAAAAACCAGAATTTTTAAACAGTTGGAGTCTCAGCGAGAACATGATTCAGTTCAAAATTCCATTTAATTGAACATCATTGTTGAGTTTGCGGCACTTTTGACTAATGGAACATGCTAATTAGTTCCCCACTGTTCTCAGCCCCATATCATCCTGCAGGGGCTTGAGCTCGCTCCAACCACAGCACAATAGCAGACGAGAGACATCCAGGGACACCGACCAGTGCAGCCATTTTCTCCTACATTGAGCCACTGAGACTCCCACCCTTCCCGCAGCCCTCATCTGTCAACACAAGACATGACTCAAATTCACAGACCCTGATGGGGACTGGACAAGTGTCCTGTGCTGTGGTGCACTGAGATAGATGATCAGAGGTAGTGAAAGGTTTTGATATACACGACTGTATGTGAGTGAGGGGACGTGTGGGGGGGAGCCAGCTCCAGAAATAGCCTGCTTCAATCCCTCTCTGGATATGACCCCTCTCCCAGCTGTACTCAAGCTGTTCCAGTGGATGCCAAGATTCTTTCTCCTCCTTCTCACCACTCACCCTTTCTTTCAGCAACACTTCCTCAAAGTTAGGAGACTTCAGGCCAGATATGATGACATCATAGTTTTCCTAAAACTTTCAGTGACGACAGGGTTCCGTCTCTGCTCCTCTTGAACTGTTACAAGGCGAAATTACTCAAGCTCACCTAAAAGCGGCGTTGGATGCACTCGGGGTGCTCAAACACCCACACCTACGTTCACACGTCGGCATATTTAAGCAGCGGCAGCCAAAGCTGTGGGAGGGAGAGTGAGAGTCAGCCTTCTGCAGCTGGACTCCATGCATGCACCCCGTTAGTGTTTACAGCACAAACAGATGAGCCAGACATGATTTCACACTGGATATGAGTTCAATTATCGGAACGTAAAAGTATCAATCACGACACGTGATCGAGCTATTTGGCAGCACAGTGAGGGCTGGATTTGATCATTGTTTCAAAAAAAAGAAAGAACATAAAGCAAGTGGGGTTGTTTTTCCCAGATAAATCAGACTCTGGCATCACATAAATCTCACATTACTGAGTTCTTTAATTTTATGTCGTGTTACTGTGAAGAACTGGGAACATTTTCTAGTCAGATTTGCTCACCTGAGAGTCTTTATATGTAACCAAATGCACAGCATATTCACGAGGTTCATACACTCTCTATTACAGTATTATTGAAAGCACACAACAATCCGTCACTCCTATGATATCACCTGCTGTCTGCAGTTAACTCGACACTTGACAGCGTTAAATCTGCTCTGTCAACATAGAGCCCCTTTGTGAGAAATTCAGATTTTTCACATTTTGCTAAACAAAAATAGCTATAGTAAAGCTTGTAATGACTCTGATAAAGTGTTGACGATGATAATTTCATTTTTTATTAGTTTTCTCAGACAGTTGTTGCATAAATTGCAGCCGTTTTAACTTTTATTTTTGTAGCTATGGAAAAACATGGCGACCCACAGGAGGGATGTAGCTGCCCATCATTTTGGTGTCTCACAGAGCACCTAAATCTTTCTCTATTATTCTCTAATATTTTAATTATTATGCTCTATTATTATATACAGTCAACATACGTCAACACATCCATTCACCAAACGGTAGCAGGGTCTCATTAGTAATTACAGTTTACAGCCTGAATTTTATGTTCCACTAGCATTTGTCCGTCACCAGCATTGCAATTTCAGTCTGAGGGACAAAAGAGATTCCTGTGGAAGTGTTTTGGGGCGCATTGATTCTGAGATTCAGAGGTGCCAACAAACAAACGACTGCACAACAAACAAGCAGCCACCCATTTCAGGATATTTAAAGGATTGGGGTTTTGCTGTGCACGTGAAAATACTCAAGGCAAATGGAATGCATTAGGGGACAACACAACATGAGACAAACATTTACACAACTCTGTCCTGCCAAATGTGTTGTTAAGATGCTTCACTTGGTGCATAAAAACATCCGATTCAGCTGATCTGAAGGAATCTCAGATTCTCTGACACAATAACTAAACCCTGAGGACCCACCAGAGTTTTGCTTTGCTGGGTTGGAATGTGAGATGTCCAGCTAATTTGTAATTTGTGTGTCACACCCCAGACACCCTCGGGGGCTCTGTAAACACCTGGTGTGTGATCTAATTTTTAACTAACCTGTTGTTCTCTTCTTTTGGAAGCAACCTAAATCGCGCAGGAATGTTTAATAATCAAAACAGGAGCCCTCGAATCAGTTGCTTATCATTCTTTACTTTATTTGCCTTACACTGGATATTTGCAATAATTAAATAACTGACAGTAATAATATAATTATCAATAATGTTTTGCTGTATGACGTCAATCACTGGCATCACTGTCAATCATTGTGATTTATTTTCATCCCCTTTATCCCTTAAAACAACCCAGAAAACAAAGAATAGTACAATTTACATAGTGGGCGAAATTGTATGAATTCATCATGTTCTTAAGAATTCTGCAGACTGAATCCTTCCTTTAAACTTTGTCTCATGTGATGATAGTAACAGCTTTTCCTACAACTCTCTGACCTTTTATGAAGAACTGTTTCACCTTAAAATGATATTATTATTAAGGAAGACCGTAATGACCCAACATGTTGAATGCTGCAGGCTAGTTAACTGATTAGCATTGTTTGTGACTTACACCTGCTGTCTACAGTGACTACAGTACCGGTAATTCCAGATCCACTGTCTTGATAGAACCCTCACAAAACAGGCGTGACAGCATAGATATGTATTCATATACTGAATTGAATGAGTTGTCAGTGTTGAACATATATGAACTGATAGAACTCCACAGCGTGTCAAGTAGAAGCAGGCTTCCGTCTGTCACTTTGTCACGTCGGTCATGACCAACAGGTGCAGCGTGATAACACCAGTCGGGCCAACCGGGCTTCTGTCTGTCATTTAGACCCTTTAATTTTCCCAATTTAATTTCATATGGATTTATGGATTGTGTTGGTTTTCTTTAGAAACGTCTAGCAAATATAGGAACTTGAAAAGGTTGAAAGTCTGGGAATCAGCTGTGTAGAAATGCATTAATCATATTGCTACTGTATATACTTTTATATAATTGCATATACTTTTTCAGCTTTTATTATTCTATTTGGCAAATAAATGCTTGTTTCTATGTCTTACGCAGTTTTGAAATGATGTACCATGTCCAACATATAGACAAGTCACACCCACGCCAGCCAAAGCCGTCCTACATTATGTAAAGGTCACACTATTTATTTTTAAAATAAAAAAAACATACAGGCAATCAAGTTCAGAGAAAGAGGAGGAGCACCCAACTCCCGCCTCCATTCATGCAGGCGTTCGCTTGCCTGTCCATGTCTCAATAAAAGGTCCCTCATTTTCAAACTTTCATTTGCAACATCTATTGTCCAGCAGGCCGTTGTGATTTCCTGCTGCAGGATTCTGCCCCTGACCTGCCACTTTACCGGAACTCTCGGTGGAGAGGATGAGTGTGGTCAAAATGAGTTCATTGTGCAACTGGGCCCCGTCTTATCAGTGAATATTTTAATCCAATTTTTTCAGAAGCATGCTTGCACAGAGCAGCAGCTTCCCAAATCCACGAGAATGTGGCCTGCATGACAAACTTTCCTGAGTGCTGATTAATAATGCTCATTTTCTGAGAGTGAGATTAAGCAGGAGATGACAAACGCGATATAATTCAGACAGACACACGGAATAAACTAAATGTAATTTACCTTTACATTCACCGCAATATATTTTCTCATTCTGATAAATACCAGCGTCTCAACCTCAAGCAGTAAGGTGAACACAAAGAGAAGGATTTAGAATTTGTCCAAGCTAGTATAAAGGACTCACTGTTGCATCACCTGCTTCCACATCTCAGCTCCTTTGCCATGGTAACAGAATGCTGGTTGGGTCGTCAGTGTGGGTGTAGAAAGAAGCCTGGAGGATGAACACGTGTGTATTCAGTCTATTAGAGCTGCGAGGCAAGAAAGGGCTCCGAAGCACTTACATCACTGAAGAGAAATCCTTCCTCCTTCTACCTAAATAAGCCAATACAATATTGCATTCAGCCTTTTCTACCCCGATTCTGCAAATGTTAGAGCTCACTAATCACTAAGTGATTTTTATTTTTATTTTCTTTTGGCTGCATTCTCTGTCAATAAAACTTGGTATAACTAGAGTATTTGTTCAGTCGACCCAGCTGTTGATCACTTGTTTCCCTTCTCTCATCACAGGAACAACAGAACGTGTCTGTCTGATACAGGGTACTGTTGAAGCCCTAAATGGTGTCCACAACTTTATCGCGGAGAAAGTACGGGAGATGCCTCAGAGCGCCCAGAAACCCGAACCGGTCAGCATACTGCAGCCGCAGACTACTGTTAACCCTGACCGCGTTAAACAGGTGAGACGCTGTCCAGTCACATCCAGGTGGTACCCTTCTCCTCTCCGATTCTCTGGGTCAAACCACTGACATGAATAGAACGCGTATGAACACTTCCCCAGTTCTCTATAAAAGGGAAACCGCTGCATAACATGGATATGGATATGGTTACTGCCATAGTTACTGTGATCTTAGACGTTACCAGCAGGTGGACTCATAAAGATGAATGATCTCCTTTCCCTGATCTTAGGAGGAGCGCTTTATTGATTTACTGCAGCCCACCACTAGGAGATGTTGTTGGCTGAACTTTGAGGAGCTTTCCATTTGTCTTTTTTTAAAAGTCTGGTCATGAGTTGGGTCAGGAAAATGTGAGTGTATGTGGTTATTTATACCTACCGTCTTTCCTAGCGGGATAGAACCATGTGGCAGCTGCAGCCTAAACCCCTGGGATTAACGAATCGCTGAGTAAAGCAGGGGCGGGCATAGTGCCGTAACTCAATGAAAGATATCACTATCTGTCAGCCACTTAAAGGGTCAAATCTTTCTCTTGTTACCTCTTAAAGCTATTTTGATCTTTCTATATCTTTACAGGCGAAAATAATCGTCCCCAATAGCACAGCTGGGCTCATCATTGGCAAAGGTGGAGCCACAGTGAAGGCTGTCATGGAGCAGTCAGGGGCTTGGGTGCAGCTTTCCCAGAAACCAGAGGGAATCAACCTGCAAGAGAGAGTGGTTACCATAAGTGGAGAACCCGAGCAGAACCGTAAGGCTGTGGAAATCATAGTACAGAAGATCCAGGAGGACCCTCAGAGCAGCAGTTGCCTCAACATCAGTTATTCCAATGTCTCTGGTCCAGTGGCCAACTCCAACCCCACAGGTTCACCATACGCCAATACGGCGGATGTACTGCCCAATGCAGCTGCAGCAGCTGCTACCGCCTCCAGCCTTCTGGGCCAGGCTGGTTTGACGGGAATGGGTGCCTTTCCTGCTGCCATGTCTAGCCTCTCTGGCAATGATCTGCTGGCCATTACTTCAGCCCTCAACACACTGGCCAGTTACGGTTACAACACTAACACCCTGGGCCTGGGCCTCAACCCTGCAGCAGCATCTGGGGTGCTGGCTGCGGTTGCGGCTAGCGCTAACCCTGCCGCTGCTGCTGCAGCCAACCTCCTGGCCTCCTACGCCAGCGATGCCTCGAGCAGTGCTGGTCACCCTTCTACGGGCCTCGGGGGATTCTCCCTGGGTTCTCTAGCAGCTGCAACAGGGGCTTCCAATGGTTACCTTAATGCTTCATCCCCACTGATGGCCTCCTCTTTACTGGCAACAGAGAAGCTGGCAGATGGAGCCAAGGACGTGGTTGAGATTGCTGTGCCGGAGAATCTGGTTGGTGCCATTTTGGGAAAAGGAGGGAAAACGCTGGTAGAGTACCAGGAGCTAACTGGAGCCCGCATCCAGATCTCCAAAAAAGGAGAGTTCATTCCTGGCACTCGGAACCGTAAAGTTACCATAACAGGGTCACCGGCCGCTACACAAGCAGCACAGTATCTGATAAGCCAGCGAATCACTTATGAGCAAGGTGTTCGTGCTACCAACCCACAAAAAGTGGGCTAAGAGGAAAAAGATGAAAGAAGAAAAGGATGAAGACAGAGATAGAAGGAAATTGAGAGGGTCACGATGAGTAGAAAAAAAAAGAATGTCCAAATATCTGTTAAATTATCAGTATCAAATGAGAGAATCACAAAGGAGGAGGTGGGGGAGAGATGCAGGATAATTGTGTGTGATGTGAATGTGTTTTTAGGACGGACGTCCTGGTGTTTTTTAAAAAAAAGAAAGAAATTTGTGTCGAGTTTTTTTGCCAGTGGCGATCAGAACAAGACGAACTGGTCCACTGCCAAGCTGCAGATTCAAGGGTGAGGCTGCAGGCTTCCACCCTCCTCCAAAACCTCATATCGCTTTTATTTTCTTCTTTCTCTTTGACTCGTTTTTTTTTTTTTTTTTTGCTTTGAGTTGCAAACCTCAGCTCCTGGTGAGTTGAGTTCCATCCAGCCGACAGAGCTGCTGTCAAAACCTCACTCTTGGTGAGCAAGGCAGAGGCCGTTGCTAACTGGGGGAGGGTTTTACGCCAAGCGCCTGAGATTGTCTCAGTCTGTGGGGAAGCAATCCAAGTATTAGTTTCTTTTAAGGAATCTCATCTATGTTGACATTTCAAATCCTGGCATAATTGACTTTTCAAAATTTAGGTATTTTATATTTTCATCCTTATTTATTGACATGGTCTCATTCAAACATAAATAGATTATATAAACCTGTGAAAGCAGGTTGATCTGAATGTAAAAACGATATTAGCTTATTGCTATTTATTATTTACAGGGATCAAATATTGTGTTGCAGTGAAAGAAATGTATAACAGTCCCAGTCTGAACTTCACTGTCGTCTGCGAGTATAGTTCAGGGGTTAAATAAATCAATGTGAGAGGAAAGAGGAGACTCACAGGAATGTATAATTATATTTTACATGAACACACACATGCACACACACACACAGATAATACTCCCACAAACACTTCAGTCACATCTAAATTACATGTTCTTTAACCCGTTCTTGGTGCTATAGGATTAGGTTTATATCGCCTTTACCATAAAATCAGAATCTCTCTGATGACAGTACTCTGAAATCTGATGTGTCATCCAGCCGTTAGTAGCACATTGGAGCTGACCCACCCTCTCGCCTAATTGAGAAGCTTAATATCACCATGTCACCATGAAAAGCAATCCAGTTTTATTTACTTGTTTTCACATTTTGAATAATTGGCCATATTAGACAGTGTTTTTGCCTTATTTATGTCTCTGCAGGACAAAGTTAAAGTGCAGAGTACCTTGGAGTAGTGTCTAGTGAGTTCACTTAAAAATAACAAAAGCACTATAAAAGCATTTTGATAAGAAAAGCTGTATGAACCAATATCTGTGATCAAAGAAAACTTTTGCCTTCTCAGTAAGGGTACCAAATAGTCAAGAGACAACTAAAAGGGAAGTAGAACGTCACTTGAAAATAAGGTTTGGACTCTTTGTCTGTGAGCCATCCCTCCCAATTTGCATCAAGACAAACAAAACAACAACAACAAAAAACGTTCAGCAGCTGAGCCAAACAGCCTGATGTTGTTCCTACAATATCACCGACTTTGGGCGGAGCATGTCGTAAACCGTGATATGTTATGACATCATTGTCTTGTAAGGACAATTGTGTGTCTACTGCAGGAAGACTTATTGTCTCGAGCACTCCAACAGTATCCTCGGCTTCCTTCTGTGCTGCTAATCATGGTGTTCATCCTGAGTACACTGGGTCTCTCAAGACTGCACTGTGAGAATATCATGTGAAGCATGTCTGTCCCTTCTGGGAGTATATTTTAATGTGCACATTTTTGTCACATGCACAAGACCTACAGTATACCCACGCTGACAAAAAGGAAGAGCTCCATCAGAGCATTGTGCTCCAGTTGTCTTGTGATGTTTCTGTTTACTGGTACCAATGCACTGCACTTCAATTAGCGCACATTTTTACAAATCGTTTGCACCACATTTTCCTGTATACTCCAAATCTCTCCACTTTCAAGTGTCCCCATAAACCTAGGATCCCCCTTCCTGAAGACACGGCGTGTTGAAGTAAATCAGAGCCACACCTCTTTTGTTTCTTTTTTTTTTGTTTAATTTCTGTTGCGGGGTGGCATAACAATTAAATCCTATTTGAATGTAATGGATTTAAATCTCCATTACTCTTTGTGTCTGAACATTTTGTTTCCAACAATAACATACAAGGCCTCATATCCGTTCATAAGTAATCCGGCTACCGATAAAATAAAAGATAACATTTTACTGCCCATAATTTTAGCGTAGACTAAGATACAAGCACAAAACAAGGGGGTGTTTTATCAATGCAACTGGAGCGCGTGGCTGAAGAGAGTGCTCCTTCTAAGCTCTCTGATCTATTCTTTGTGCCAGATACGATTTCTCTCTGCCCCTCATTAACTTTCCTCGTTCTCTCAGCATTTTATTCCCCCTGCACGTTGCCGTTTCCCTTCCTTCCGAGATCCCTCCTGTGTCCAAATCTCTTTGTGGTTCTTCTTTCATCGTGCTCTCCCCCTCTTTCTCCTTTCTTCTGTCTTGTCTTCTCATGGGCAGTGTGTTGGACATGCTGCTGGAAGGAGTTATGCACTATAGGTCAAGAGGGTATGAAAAAATAAATTCCCAGGCCGCAGAGTTCACAAGACTACAATGCACAGAAAACCACCTGCCTCCAAAACTGTGATGCCCCATGAGACCAACCAGCAGTGTTAGCTCCAAGTACCGATTTCCCTCTTAAAAAAAAAAAAAACAAAGAACAAGGAGAATTTAAAACAGGTTAGATTGGGAACGATGGCCTTTAAAGAGAAGAAGCGTTGATATTTCCTTCCACAAGAAGGTGGATGCTGGTTTAGTCAATATTCATGTGTTGGCTGAACAAACATAATGAAAATAGAGCGAAGAAGACGCGAGAGAAAGGTGGGAACTCGTTCGTGACCTCAAGCTGAAAAAAAATGGCATCCTTTATGCATATTATCTTATCTGAAAATGACTAGAATTCATTTCAGTGGAATACAATATGTCATGTCATATGATCTATATGTACTTTATTGTAGCTATTCTAGTTTGTAGTCCAAATGCAGTCCAGCGTTGTCAATACAATGTGAACTATGTTATATTTGTGTGGATGATGAGAGCGCCAATTAAGCCTGATTAAGATTAGCTTCGCAATTTGTTTGTGCATTATGATGACTCATCATCAGCCGGTGGTGTCCATATTTCTGTCATTGATGATTTAGTTTGACAGTGAGAAAATGTAAAGAATATTGGAAGCAATATAGTAGCATGTTGTCCTGTTTTGTGTTTTGTCTGTTGTATGAACCTTTGGAATTACTAAGATTTTGAATGAATAGGTTTACATGTACTTTTTGTAAGTTATGAAAATGCTGCTATTTGATAAGTAAACTATACAAAATATTTTAGTTGAAAAGATGTCTGGTGTGTTGATTAGAAACATGCTCTTGAAAGACTGGAGCATAAAATGAGCTGTATAGAATACTATACAATATTGGTAAGATAGTAAAAGTGATAATAGACTCCATAGTACAACCTGTGCCAAACTAGACCTCTGCAGCTTCTGAAATTATAGATGTGCGATCAAATGTTAGATATCAATAACATGTTTAGAAGTGCTGATCAAGTGCCAATGAAACACTGTCTTTTAAGTTAAGAAAAGATAATCAAACACATGACTTAAGAAAACAAAGGACAAAGAACTTTTTGTGTTTTATCACATAGATACATAGAGTAAGAGTTGCAGATTGTGATTTTTTATGGATCCATGTTGTTTTTCACTCCATGCATCCCTTGTGTGTTTGTTTGACCTGTGGCTTCAGTAATGCTGTCTCACAAAAATGTCTCTATAGGCCAGCATGGACTAAGCATAACATGTTATAAGCATTCATAGCATACCATTAACAATCAAAAAAAAATAATGTGTTTGTGGAGTTAGGTGTTATCTTTTTGCACGTCTTCTATTGCATGGTATCAAAATAAATTATGGAGGAAAAAAGTTTTGCGAGGCCGTCTCGCAACATTCATAAACATAACACTGCATGCAGTCAAATGTAAAGCACTTAAGTTTACTCACCTCATATTAAACAGACTTTATTTCAGTGTTTCGAGTTGGGAGGATTCTCATTACTGTCATGTTGGCCCAAACACGTACACACCTCCAGTTTTCATCGGTGACGTTTTTTCTGTACACGCGATCAGAGAAGAGATTTCGGTTTTTTTTAGACAAAGTGAGGAGTATTAATGTGTGAAACAAGCAAACATGAAAATGTTTTTCAGTGCATTGGCTCCTTGTGTTTGGCCTTTCTTTTCCAGCAGACATGTAATTTATTTTTTTAACAACCAGGTTCAATCCATAAAACCTGTTGGTTTTTTTATTTTTACTTTTTTTTTCTTACAGCTTAAGAGCCCAGATCAAATCTATGAATGTACCCATTCTTCTCTTGCTTTCAACTTTTTCTTTTTTTTAAATCTTTTTTTAAATTTACGTTGAATGTTTTTAATGTAAATTCAGGGCAGGAATGTCAAATACATGTAGACTTATTATGTATGTTAATAACAGATTTCAGCTCTAGTCAGGTAGGCCTCACGTGGCCAGAGTCATGATCCAGATGTGTTTAAACACAACTTCCGATTCACTGTCAACATTATCTGGTTTGTTTGCTGTTGCATAAATGCACTTTACTGATCAGTGGGTCATACTGGCTGTGAAATACTTGGCATTTTGGTTTCTCTCTTTCTTTGCCTTTTTTTCAGGCTGTTGCTCTGATGTTATGTTTCTATATTATTACCTGTTCCCTGATGGGCTTTATGAACGATGGAAAGGGCTGGAGACACAGACATAATAACAACGTAGCATTCCCTTCAAGCAGAGGTTTGTGCCAATCACTGAATCCTTTTTTTTTTTTTTTAAACAAACAAACAGACGAAAATATTAAATTCAGAAGCATTACTTGTCCATTTGTGTCCCCTTTTTGGCTTTAAAATTTAAAAATGCGATATTTGTATGCCAGCAGCGGTCTGGCTCATTCAAACACATCATTCAGAGACGCAATGGGCACCAGCAAAACGAAGCTTGCCTCTGTAACCTCAGCACGACAAAAATCACAAAGGGATCCTGTTCGACTGTGATGGTTTCTTATCTTTCTCTCATAATTATAAATCCTTGTTCTGGGTACTTTTCCACACCTGAAGGCCAAGCTAGTTTTTGTATCATTCCAAAAGTTGTGTTTAGTTTTTTTGTTTTTAACCTTGGCTCCATCAGTATCCTGGACTTTCATCCACCCGGCATGGAGCTCTGTCACAAGAAGGTTAAAGACTTAAGACTTGCTTCTTACAACCTCTTTTGCCAGAATCTCACTCTCTAAACCTCACCATCTGGGTTCTATCACACGGAGCACCTGCTGCTGTGTGAGAATCCTTTAAACAGATTAAAGGAATTGCTGAGCCCTTTTGTCTGAGGGGATACAAGAACCCACACCAACCAGAAATGAGGCCATTTTTTTTACCCTCTGACCCTCCCATGGACTTGAGTGACCTGCTCCATCCTTCAAGAATTCATGTATGTGTTCAATATGTTGCACCACAACTCTGTTAGAGTGTTCGTTAGGTTTCTGGTTATCTGTGCAACTCTGTAGAGTTGAACTCTTATCTAGGTGTTACGGGGAAAGTAAAAAAAAGCATGTCATTACCTTGCAATCAACTTATTGCCATTGTAAATGTTCTGTTGTGGAGGTCGGTCCCACTTGATTTGACCTGGTTCTTTCCATTTCTGAAAAAAAAAATGGACTGACAGCATAAGATAAAATATTCCAAATGCTAAGCAGAGTGCTGTTGTGGATTGGGTGCCTCTCTTTGATATTAGGAACAGCATCTTTTGTTTGTGTTCAGGAGAATTTGTGAAAGTCCAAAGTGTTATCTACATAAAGGGCTTTCTGGGACAGCATTTATATGTGTTTTAAGAGTCATCTGAACATATTGAGAAATGAGAGAAACGTCTTCTTGTGCCATTTTAGAAAAAAAAAGTTTGAGAGTATTATGTGGCAAATATTGTCAGCAAGAGTGCCAAATAATTCCATATACTGAGCCAAAAGGCAGCCAGCCTACATAACTGTTAGATCACTGGAGAATAATGTCCCGTTTCCATTCCCCTGGAAAAGCTTCACCCTAATTGTACGACGTTTGAGCTCGTGTACCATTATTGTTATGCTGCCAGTCTGTTTTCTGCCTTTGTCACAGAAAGATCACATGATATTTTCTAACTGAAACATTGTCGATAATATGACAACAGCTACTTGTGGGAGGGAATGAGAGGACTGTCATTGTTTTTATTATTTTTTTAATACATTATTCATCGATAGATTTTACAGTAATGACTATTTAATGTAACTGTAGTACTGTGTTTGTAAAAGAAATTCAGTGAGTTGTGTTTTATGACCTCGTGGACAACCAGTGAAGTCAGCATTTCAGTGTTAATAATGGAATTGTTTTTTAAAGATTATTTTTGCGACGGCAACAAAGAGTCATTATAAATGTTCATTTTAACATCATTTGCCTTCTGTTCCATTTATTCTCCACGTCGTCTCCGTCCCTCTCCAGTGAAAAGGTCAACTCTTTATATAATTGCAACCAACACGATCTATGAATAGATGGAGCGCCAAATCTGAGCACATACAGTGACAGCAACAATGTTTGGGGTTCACCTGGAAATGATGCTCATCAGTGCTGACATATTCCCTCCAGATTTCTATGATTTATGGTTTGTCTGAGGGTTGATTTGTAGCAGGGTTTTTTCAGTCCACATATATGCAGAGTCCTTTTTGGCCCATTTTGTTACACAAGAGCATCACGGTGTCCACCTACAAACACGAACGTGTTCATTTAGTTAGAAATCAAGTAGGATTTCATAAGCAAAAGGCATTTCATATGTCGAAACTGTCATTTATTCTACCCAAGCTTATGCGGGGAAATTAATCTCAGTAATTGGTTTAATTTTGTTCAAATCAATAAAGGTTTAAGGGATCCAAAAAAAAAAGTCAATATATTCTGAGATTCTAAGTGACTCTTGAGATACTGCAGTGGTGACCCAGCTTACTCCATGTGCTTTTGAGCAATTACATCTTAATTCTTATTTTAATATACACAGTAAGTAATTAACAGTATATTGATTTTATTTATATCTGTGAAAATGGATTGGGATGACTGGGGGACAACAACATGAAAAGTCTCCTTGACATGAGAGGACATTACATATAAAACTACAGTCGGGTTCATGAAACCAGTTGAAATTGAGCATATTACAGTGCCACGACTCCAGCATTATAACACATAAAAGCCATCCAGCGTGGAGCCAGTCTGCATGGCCTCTTTTATCATCCTGCAAATACATCTGTAATCCTCGGACTTCAGCTGTACAAATGAGGAGGATGATATCAGCCACACATGAAAAATCATAGAAGCAAATGCAAGATTGGGGAAAATAAAAAACAGAAGAAAAACTAGATCATGCAAATCAAAACTACCCAGTATTCAGCCCCAGTACTGTGTCATAGTAAGTCTGGAGGCAGATTAATGTCAATATATTTGGAAGAATGCAAAACAAAAAAAAAGTTTTTCCTGCGTGCTTGTGGAGATGACAGCGAAGCAAGGAGCCAGAACGTTTGCGTGTCATTTGCATAACAATAAGAGCGGTGATGAAGTAACTCCAAAAACGTGGCTTGTCAATTAGACACAGCTCTCGGTGCATTAGGACATCGCTGGAAACAGTCATCACCCTGAGGTCAGAAGGATTTGGAAAATGACATGTTGCCAATTTGAACTGATGAGCACTTCTCTCTAAGCCCCAGTTCATTTCCATATTGTCATGCGATTACAAATATATTTGGACAATCTGCTCTGGCCATGCTGCTTTTGTAAAGCACGTTTGACCATGAATGACCTCATACAAAAGCTATTATAGAGGAATCAAAGGCAAATACTTTCTATACATATCCTAATTCTATGTCTTGTTTCTAACCTGAGCAATGGTGTAAAGCCCTGCAGCATATACATTTAAGGCACATTTGATTCCTGCTGTGGGAGTAGGCAGCAGTGGATCTGAATGATAAAACTGTGTTGTCAAGGTAACAGGTTATTCTTAAGGCTGCGAATACATTGTACCGAGGATGCGTTTGTTCGACATTTCAGCCTGGAGAACCAACTTTATAAGCTCCATATTTGACTGGCTCTAGGTTGAACTGTGAATGTGTGAATGTAACGTCTGAATTCATAATTTATAGCCATTTAATGGCCAATCTATCTTCTTTGACCTTATTGAAGCGATTCACTGAAAATCTCATTTGCAAAACCAAATCACCAAATCTTTGGGATGGACAGTGATTCTTATATCTTTTCTCTCAACAAATGATGAACAAGGGAAAGGTGGGAACAGCAAAAGAATAGGGCTATACTGGAGCACCCTTTAGCATGGCTCCTGATGTAACCATGGATACCTCTATTTCATGGATGGAGTAATTTTAGCCAGAGTGGGATCAGTAGGATAGATATCACAATTTCTGCTTTACAGATCATATATGAAGACATTTTAGAAACCTGGTTACAGAGATAAACACATGCATTCATGTCACATCGCAACTGCGTTTATCGTTTATTGACCTGCATCATTCACATCGTGCATTGTCCTCGTGCATGGTTGGAAGAAGAAAACATCGATGCAGATGTCAGTGATAACTGTATTTGTTAAGGTAATGTCGTTTATCACCTCTGAGCCACATTATTTAGGGCTGCACATGAGGTTATTAGACTAATTTGGTAAAGCAACAAACAACATTTAAATGAATCCTTGTTAATTCAAGCCCAAGGGTATTGAAATGTTCACATTAACACAGTCATCTGGTGACAAATCAATATTTATGCAAATATCCTGGACAAATTATACAACGTCCAGCAGTCTGGTTGCCTTGACTCTGCTCTGTCTAATGTACTCTAACTCCATCTGCTGGTTTGGTTCAGTGGCCGCGCACAACTACACGCACGCACACACACAGGTTGCAGTTCACCATTTGCGACTGGCTCTTACAATTTAATTAATGCCTATAACATTAAATGTGAATCCTAAAACTGTAATCTGACTACAAAACACATTTCCTTGCTGATATTGGTTCTTTTGCACTGAGTATTATCTGCTTACCCAACCTAGAGGGACTTTCAGTCAAATGAATATGAGTACAAATAGTCATATAATGTTAAAGGGAAACGTATTATTTCTCGCTTTCAAATCCAAACAAACAAAAATCGAGTACTTCCAAAGGAGTGTGTATATTACTTTGCAATTAAAAACCCATGGAAACAGCAAGTCAATATCATAAAAGCTAAGTATTTATTTAAATACTTCACATGTACACAAAAGAAAATGCCGGAAGACGCAGCAGAAAAATATCACGTGAACACATCAATATTCCTGTTGTGTGTGGTAAAAAAATATTGCTATTTCATCGGAAATCCTGCCACATAACGTTATCATCAGTATTTTCATGTCGAACGCTGGACCCGGAATACGGAAGCAAAACCGGAAACGAGCGTCGGTTGAAATTTTCCTATCTGCGTTCTCTCTGTTGCTGCTGGGCCGTCAACTGCTCATTGCTGTATTTGGTGTTTTCCACCTCCTGGTTGGCAGAGAAATACGCCTTTTCAGCTCCCACCAAGTGCTGTGGCCTAAAGGTAAAGATGAACGTGTCGTGTCGTGGATGTGGAACGTATAATTTACCGTTAAACATTTAGATTGTGTTTATCACAACAACGCCTAGTTTAGCCACATTCCTCAGACAGCAGGGCGACGCAACTCTCCCAAGTACAGTTAGCTAAGGCTAACGCTAAAATGTCATCCAGCCAGCACACATGATCTCTTTTAAAGTTTTTGGCTCGATGATGGCTCATTAAACGCATAAAAGACAATCCGTCATAAATGCGTGCAGTCCATAACTAACTTTGACTGGATTAGCTTCTACGTCTCTGGGTAGCATTCCTGTAAAGTCACCGCAACATGATTTTTTTTTTATCGAGATCTGGCTGAATTACACAACAGGAAAGTTGTAGGGCCAGTAATGGGGTGTGTCACCAGCGGGTTGGCCACCAGGTCTTCCTGGGAAGATGCAGTGAAGGACTGCAGCTTTGATAAGGCTGATGTGTTCAACCATTACTGGCATAAACAGGAACAGCTGTTCTATGTTTATTCCACAGCTTTAGAATATATTTTGGGATTTGTGGCGTTCAGTAAGGAAGTTTATAATGCAAAATGCATTTCATCCCAGGAAAGAATTTAATTCAAGTCATGTGGTATTGCTGCGAATGTGTAAGGGTGTTTTTTTATGTGTGCGCGCGCGTGTGTGTATGTGTGCGCGCAGATCAGCTTTAATGACTAACTCTGAATTTTTTTACTTTTACTTCTTTCTTTTGGAGGAAAAAAAAGTGCTTTTTTAAAACTTTTAACTGTCATAGTAGAAACAGGACCCAGACAACAGAGGAGCACTTAGCAAGAACTCTTCTTTTATTAGAAATTAGTTTTAGTTCACAACGAAATCCCACACCAAATTAATCCTGAAGTAATTCCACGGATGGACGATTCCCTGAGGTGGATACGTCCAAGAACGCGGAAAAGTCAGGCCAAAAAAAACAGTCATAACTTGGCTGATCAGAAGATAAAACAGTTAACCAGGCTGGTCAGGAACAGGCAAGGTCGATACCAGGGAGGGTTAAACACCAGGGAAGTACAGGTGTGCCAGCTCATGTGCTGGCTTGTGCTGACCAAGACAGATTGTGACACATTATAACGACAGCGGGATATGTAACCGGAAGTGATTGTTGTAAATGAGAAATATTTTAGGCTGCACAGAAATCTGAATAAATGTTTAAATGCATCCAGCTGAAGTTTCTTCTTTTCTCTGACTCCCCAGAGTTGATTCAAGATGTTTCTGGCTCAAAAGCTTCTGGGTGGCTTAGTTAATGTTATTGGGTGAGAATTTGCACAATCTCTCTTTATTCAGCCCAATTATCTCCATCATGTATCATTTCTGTCTTGTTTGACCGGTTTCTTTTCTTTTTTAAAGCAACATTGACCCCTCCCAGTTTATTCCCTCCGAACCTGTGAGTAACCTCCCCGATTGAAGCAGCTCTCTCTGAGTGGCGATCTGGTAAATTGACTTGTGTTTCCTGTCTTGTGAAGCCACCACCACGCAGGCCGGCTGTGTATGCAGAGCAGAACGAGAGCGATGAGGAGAGACAGTTCCGCAAAGTCTTCCAGCAGCTCGCTGGGGACGTGAGTGCTGTCCCACCGTTAGCCAGCAGTTTTTCACACTTCTGCATGTCTTCCTGTTAATTCCTGCTCTTACATTTCGGAATCCTTGTTGTGTAGGACATGGAAGTGAGCCCAGCAGAGCTGATGAACATCCTCAACAGAATCATCTCAAGACGTAGGCTGCTTTTGTGCACTTCATACGTGTTTGTTTGTGTGTTCCCTTGTGATACATGATGACTTGCATCAGTTAATCCAGTGTTTAATTTTGCAAAAGCAGGACAAATTCAACATTCTGCTGCAGGATACACACACCCCAAATCACTGATCCCTTCTGTGAACCTGTTTTTGTATTTCAGATGCTGATCTAAAGACAGATGGCTTCAGCATTGAGTCTTGCAGGAGTATGGTGGCAGTCATGGATGTATCCTTTAATCACAGTTACCCTCGGACTCACTTCAGAACTCTGTCAGCGTTAAGCATAGTTGAATTTATCTGGAAAACATGTTGTACTGTGGGAGCATGTGTTAGTTTTTGTAGAAACCCACCTGCCGTTTCAGCCAGCAATGAGGGATGATCTTCATTTTCTACAGTCAGTCCAGCACTACATGAACATAAAGACTTCGAGAATACACCCTGAGCAAACACAGCCACACAGTCAGGTCACTGTCGTCTTGCTGTTTGTTGTCCTTAGTGGTGTTTTTTAGAGTGACAGCACAGGCAAACTGGGATTTCATGAATTCAAACATCTCTGGAACAATATAAAGAAGTGGCAGGCAAGTACAGATGGCCGGTTACAACACAGCAATGCTGTTATTGACGTGTTCACATACAGTTTGAATACTGATTCATATTTTTATTACCGTAAACATTAGAGCTAGGCTCTGTAGGCAGTATGGTGATGGGCAACAGTAAAGAAGTCATGTTAATCTGCCATTCCAAGACTGAATAAAACGACATATACGTTATAGGGACTTTGTTGTTGCAACTTTCCTCAACAGTGTTATAAAACTCCAGACTACCGTCATTTAGCATTGGAGTGGAGGCTGTAAATCAGTTTACCTCATTTCTTGTTGTCTATTTGCACATTATAATAAAAAGATAAAGGCCTACAAGATGCTGAGATAATAGCATGAAAAACCACATAGTTTTTGCCTGATGATCCAGCACTGCTGCTGACTGATCACAAACCAGGAAATACCAATAACTCAACTTTTTTGGTACTTTTTTTTTGTGGGGGAGGGGTTGCTGCAATTGGTTGCCTGAAAATATAAATGGTCACTTGTTTTGCCGGTTGCTATTTGTAGGTTGCTGGTTTGTGCATATGATCCCTGTCCTAAAATTGTGTGTTTGTTTAGGGGGTCTACAAGTCCTATGATACAGACGGCTCAGGTCTCATCAGTGCACAGGAGCTACCAAAAGCCTTCACAGCTGCTGGTGAGCATAGTTTAATAACTCGGGCTTTAACAGATGCAGAGTAACCAACACCTGTTGCTAACGTGGAATATCCTATGCTCTCTCACACACACACACTACACATATGTGAGTGAGAGGTGATTCTAAATAATGTCCATGAGGGCCCCTCATATATAACATATGTATATTGGACTTGTAAATGTGTGTCTTCTTCAGGATTCCCTCTCAACGATCAGCTGTTTGAGATGATCATTCGCAGATACAGCGATGAAAATGGGAACATGGATTTTGACAACTACATCGGCTGCCTCGTGAGGCTGGACGCCATGTGTCGTAAGTTTACGTTGTGAAATGAAGCGGACGCACTGAAAGGGGAAGATTTATCAGGACAGCAACAGAGACAGACAGATTGTTCCTTTCCCTCATTCAGGTGCCTTCAAAACTCTGGATAAGGATAACGACGGGACCATCAAAGTCAATGTTCAGGAGGTAACACGTGATCTGAATGAGTTTTGGTTCTGGAAAAAGGAATAGGATGTTTATACAAAACAATGTTCCTCTCTTTTCCCAGTGGCTTCAGTTGACGATGTACTCCTGAGTCTGGACGAGGTCCCTCTGGCTCGTTCTTTGCAACCACTTTTACAGCCGAATATCTTAGCAGATCCCTGTGCGTGCAGGTTTATTTTATATCATTGGGAGAGATTTTTGGGATTGTGCATTTACATTATATTGAACAGTATGGTGCACTGACGGTGCTGTTGACCAACCAGTGCAGACCTGTGGCCAGAGTGGTCTCCTTATTTGAGGATCTTCATTGAACAAGGCCATATTGCGTAACTGCATAATTTAATGAACATCAGCAAATTTGCCATTCTGGTTGCATGAAAAACGTATGATTTTTTTTAATTGTGGTCATTGTATTATATACCATTGAAAGTAACTAGGTTTTGGGTTTGTTTATTTTCTTCCATTTTTAATCGCTGGTTCATTTAGTTGGGCTTTAGCATTATCTATAGTCTGCCTCAGCTCATGGACAGCTTTTAATATCACTGTACCATTTAAATAGGACTTGGTCAAATCATTCACCTGGGATCATCGGTAATATGTGTGCCGCTTATATGCATGAGGCCAACACTGATTATTACGAAGCGTGTTTAACCATGGAGTTAGAACCACTGTCATGTTTCTGTTACTAAGAAGGCTTAGTGAAATATACTTGTGCCATAGTTGGAATAAAAGAGTGTGAAATGTGACAAATTTGATGGAGCTTACAATCATTTATTTTGTACAAAAGTCATTGAAAACGCAAAAAGTTCAAATGAAACAACAGTTGGACAAATAATGCTGTTAATGTGTCGGTATCAGTGTGTACCCCTTCAAAATAAAGTTACACCATATAAACAATATTTGCGGAATATTCTAAAAGATTAAAAGGATCAGCAAAAAATGTGTTTGTGAGTTACTTTAAATATAAAATGATGCAACTGTTGTGTTTTTTTACTTACATTTATGCTGTTTAATTGATGTCAGCGACGCGTTGGCCGGCTCATCAACGTAACCGGAAGTTGTTCGAGCGGCGTCGCTTCGTAGCATTTGGCTTGACGGTGGCGATATTACACATGAGTAAGTTTATCGCTGTGATTCTGGATGAATTTTAATCCAAGCGAAAGGAAACCTGGTGAGTTTTGTCCCATCTCACACGTTTTATTATTGCTCTGACGCTGCAGACGAACGCCAACTTTAAGAGGCTGGTGGTTGAACAATGTAGCTTTAGCTAACGTGGTGTAGATGGGCTAATCTGCACGTCCGTGTGCTGCTGCTCAGACAAAACGTGCTGAGTACGTTTATGTCGCCATGCACAATGCAAATAAAGTTCATCGTTACTGCTTCAAATGAAGAACTTAAGTAGTACTGAATGGGCTGGAGATAGCACCAGCTAAGCGGACAGTCCAGCAGAGGAGCATCGTCCATTGTCCAGGCGCTGTTGCACCGACATTGTTGGGAGAACTCGGGTTACACATGGACACTTTTTGGGATTCAAACATGCGGGTTACTCTGTAGCGCTGTTTGTTGCCAACACACTGAACCGTCATGATTTCGCTGCACCGGTGTTGATTTCACGTGGTTAAAAAGATGCGGAGTCAATGTTGTTTTTAACTGTGTGGGGAGCGTTTAACACTGTTGTTATTGCTGATCACAGGTGCTGAAGACGGCTGGAGACACACGGTTTGTACTGAGGACACACAGTCTATGTTAAACCCGAGAGACAGGGTGGAAGATGTCTTCGTCGGTCTTCTACAACCACGGCACCGCGACCCGCTTCAGGAAGAGAAAAGCTCGTTTCTCCCGCAGTGAAGTCCACATCCTGCTGAAGGAAGTCAGGAAAAACCGGATGGTGGTCGTAGGTACGTCTTTCTATCACTAATACCTCAGCTACACATCTCTTTAAGAAGTGGACAGCAAAGGACGTTTAAAGAGCGAAGCTGCTGCCTCTCCGCTTTTAAAATGAGTCAAAGTTACACCTCAGTTGTGATTTGTCACCAATTTAAAGGGGAACACTGATTTAACAAAATCACATCAAGGTTAGGGTTAAGCAGGTAGAGTGAGTAAAGGATGACATTTAAAAATCAATCATCAAATACTTTATTAGATGTCAATCCATGGCTAATACGCAATGACCCAGAAAGCTAAAACACAAATAGTAAAGTGTGATTGACCCCAAAGGAAACATGTAACTGCTATTAACAAGCATTGGGGGTCGGTTGGGTAATTGACAAATGTCCATAATTTTATTTTTATTTAGAAAGGCCAGTCTGGCGCGTAGCATTCAGTCATCACTTGACGCCTGACCTGATGTTGTTCAGGATTGGAGCTGCTACAAAGTATGTTTGTGTGGCAATAACATTAAATTATTGCATTTCGTTGTCACGACTGGCCATTATTAATTATCCACAGACTATATTAACAAAACTATCCTCACAATTGACACCTCAAAATAATAAGTTAGTGTCAGAAAATTAAGGTTCATTTAGTTCATCATTCAAAAAATACATTTGTTAACTTTGTGAAGTAAAGCCTACATTAATAGAAAACATAATATAGTGTTCTAATATTGCTTGTAAAAAGTGCTGTTAGTTTTGAAATTCAAATCATTGTGGTTTGTTTTTTCTTTCAAAGGCAAACTTAACCGCGGCGTACCATCAGATGTGAAGAAACGGACGTGGGCAGAGATTACTGCACGTATCAATGAGATCGGCGAGTGTCGACGCGAAGTGATCGAGGTGGTCAAGAAATGGTCGGACCTGAAGTGCGACACCAAACGCAAAGTGGCTGCTATGGAGGCAGGGAAGTTGCACAACAGGGGTCTCAACTCTCGCTTCTGCAGAGAACTCAATCAGACAGAGAAAATAGTTCATAGTATTCTGGAGATGAGAGATGAGGACCACAGCTCAGGGGACTTTGGTCCCCTAGAAGATGATGATGACCTGCTAGAGGAGGAGGAAGAAATGGAAGAGGAGGATCTGATTGGACTCAAGAGTTTGCCCAGTGGTACGTTTGACACAGCTTTAACTTACTTACTAACTCTGCACTAAAAAGTGATTTTAGAAATAGTGATTAACTTACTTTTCTTGACTGTGAACCTAATTTAACCAACCAAGCTTTTAAATGAAGGATTGCTGAGGAAATCATGACCCAGTTGCTAGTTCAACCACTGTGCTTGCCTATATGTGGTCACTATATGGATGTGATTATATGGATGCAACTCATCCCAACCGTCCTATAATATGCAAGTGGGAAGCTGCTGCAGCAGAATTTTCCATATTTGAGTTAAGTGAATAATGAAGCAAAATGAGTGACCATCATCAAACTTGAGGGTTACTGGAAACATTTATTATTGATTTAAAAAAAATGTTATTTCTATAAATATTCAATTAAATTTTAATTTTAACTCGAGCCAAATAAATGAATGCTGTAAATTAGGGAGGGCAGGTACAAACCGGAGCGACTCCGATCGGATTGATTTTGATTGCCTTCCATGCGGGGTTTCCGAGGGCTCCTGAACGCACCACTGCTTCCTCCCGCACGGGCGGAAGTTGAGCCTCCACAACAAACATGGAGGGAAACGAGACCGACGTTAACTGCGAGAAGATATTTGATGCCCCCAAAAGGACACATAAGTCAAACGTTTGGCATTATTTCGGGTTTTTCAAGAGAGAAGGGAAACTTGACAAGACGCACGTGATATGCAAACAATGCCGTGTGGCTATCAAGTACGCCGGTAACACGACGAACTTGGCGAAACACATGAAAAGACGGCATGGCGTGGATACATCTGCGGCTGCTCCCCCGTCTTCTCCCTCCGATTCCACCGAGGCTCCAGACACACCGAGCGGTAGCAAAGCTGATGACAAGAACAGTAGGTCGATCAAACGTTTCCTTGGACGAAACACTCCAATGACAGCTAACTGCCCGCTTTCTGGTCTTATCCTATTCATTCAGCACAGAACGAGAATTGGGAAATTACTGAAAAATGTATTGTGGAATTCTAGAAACAGCGATCGTAATTAAGCGTAAGGAGTGCTTATTATTAATACATTTGAACACTATCTACACACTGAAAGTTCTTTTGAAAGCTCATTTGTTTTGCCCATAAAAACCCTGAAATGTTAAATACGTCCCTCACATTGATACAGGATTGTGCTGTGAAGGTCAAATAATACCTGCTGTAGGCTAATAAACTCTACATTGTGTTGGGTTCCATCTCACCACTTTGCAGTCGAGTCATATCAATATCAGGTGCTTTTTGGAGCTCTTGGCTTGGTCGGGGCCTGTAATGGAGATATACAGTACGTCTCTGCTGCAAATGGGTTTGGTTGAATAGGTAATGAGTATTTATTGCGCATACTGCTGCAGTATCGGATTAAAAGAAATGAAAAGTGAATCTTGCAAACAATACTTGCAAGATGTTTCCCTTTGATTAGGTACCCAACTAACTTCTTAATGAATTATTACAGCTGGATCACAAACTGATGGTTGTCATTGCTTCCACAGCAAAACGGATTATTGGGGCTGAATTTGTATTAATTATATAGTTGTGATGGATGGATCAGAATACCCTAATGAGTTTGTGTGTTTATTTGTTTTTCTGCAAATCAAGATGCTGCATTTGGAGACTCGGACGAGGACCAAAAGGTCGACGTGCTTCCATACAGTCAGTTAGTAAAACAGACGGAAAATCACAAAGGAAACAATGGCGTCCTAAAACCAGGACCACAAGAGACATTCTCCAGACCCTTGGTGTCGTTCTCGCACAATGCTAAAGAGGCCATGCTACAGAACGCGTCGCTGAGTGTTCAGGAGCAGCACACCACCAACATCCTGTTGGAGACGGTTTCGCGCTCTTTGGAGCTCTTGTCCGAGTCAGTGCAGCAGCTCGCAGAGACCCAGCAGGAGTTTGTGCGCGAGTCGCTGCAGATTCAGAGGGAAACGGTGCAAGTTCTCAGAGACTTCACGGGAGGAGCCATTGCCCTCATGCACGACAAGCTGAATGGACGGCCAGCCCTGTAAGAGGGAGACATCAGGGTACCGATGCCAGGTTGATTATCTGACCTTTAGGTGCAGGAAGCTTTAAGGTTGTTGAGGATTGCTTGCTGGTTGGATTACACTTTGAAACTGGTTTCATTTAGATCTTTTTCATGGATGGACTCATTCATGGGTTACATACAAAAGGAGTAACGCATAGAGATATTTTATTTGCTGCTCAAAGGAAGATAACATTTTGAATATAGATTTAATGTGGCCACTCGGATCGTTAATGTTCTTGTGTGATTGTACTTTATGTCTGAAGTCAGAATGGATTTCTTTTCCTGACCATAATATGGTCCCAATGTCTGCTAACTAAACAAGTGTAACGGGATAGTTTGTTGTCTGATGTTTTTTTTTAACTTTTGAAACAGAAACACTTGAATATGGGAGTTTTGTTAATTGAAAGCTCAATAAACTTGTTCAAACACCTTTTTTCACACCTGTTGTGCCATGAAATGCAGCAAACCTAAATCTAAACCTGATCTGTTACACAGATCCAGTTATTTTTGGCCAAGTTGTTGAAAGGATTATAAGGTGTGTTATACAAAACAACATCAAACCTACATTAGGTTAAGCTGAAGTTCTTTTCAAATTTATTTTATGCCTTCTTATATGAACCACCTATGGAGATGTAAATGATTATCAACTTCCACGGATAATTATTTAATAGAAACTTGAATGTGGTGGAATAAAGAAGACAGACAAGATGAAGTCAAAGTGTTTTGGAACAAATGGCAATAGACAACAGCTCATCCAGCATTCTAAAGCCTGAGTAAACGTGCTCAATATCGCTGTTGTGACTCAGCTGGAGGAACTCCGGCAGTTCTCGGTTAGTGACAGTAGGGGGCCTACTGCACATTTCTTCACACGGGCGCCTCCCCACTTAAAAAAAAAACGCACACACATAAATACGCATATGCGTGCGCGCCCAGATTTAATCAAGTCAGTTGCATTGTTCCCCTTATTCAACAACTCACCCCTCGGTCAGTTGAGCAGCTGCCATTGCTGTAGAAGAGGGTGGGAGGGAGGAGGGGTGGTGCAACAGTAGGAGTTCCCCACTGAGCCGTCTTCTTTACAAAAGGGGGGGGAACAGGCAGCTGTATTCACAATGAGTGTCAGTATTTCACCTTCAGGTCCTCGCAGAACTGCTAAACTTCTCTAAGTCCCTCTAAGCACAAATTTACTGCGAGTAATTTCAGCCTCTTCACGCTTCAATAAAAGACAAATTAAAAGCTGTCTGGACAGAGAAAGTTCTACACAGGCAACGTTTCTGTGCACTGCTGCACACGGGTCAAGGATCATGGGGATGCAGAGTAACTACCACAGTGATGTTCCGTGTTACTATAAAAGCTGTTTTGCTGACATCTGGCACGATACCACAAACGACATGGAAAATAAAATGCGTTTATCGATCTGTCCTGCTATATGCAGTATCTCTCCTCCCCCTCTCTGTTGGCCTAGCCGACCCCCGCAGCTTTTCTTTTTCTTCAGTTTTCACCCCCACCTCTTCTTTCCCCTTGTTCCTCCTCCTTTCATCTCCCATCTGTCAGATGAGCTGCAGCAGCACAGTCTGGGCTGTAGAGAAAACATATAGGATGGAAGGTGGGAATGATTATCAGGCCTTTTTCATCTCAACAAAAGAATAATCAACATCTGCTGCCATCTGAAACTGTTGTGCTCTGCTCAACTGTGGTCAGTAGCTCTCATTTAGGCATGTTTGCTCCAGAAATTGAAGCATTAATCACGTTGTAGAAAAATACAATAAAGCAAACTGTTGCCAAAACTCATCCGTGACCTGTGGCGATGAGCTTGTGGCTCCAGACTGAACTGATAACTACAGAAAAAGCCAGACTTGGAATTGAACACATAACCTTCCTGCTTCATGTTTTTATTTAATCACTGTAGTTATTCGTTCGTGACCACAGAGGCCCTCGTGGGGCATTGATTTGACAAATTTTAGACAGGACCATGTTTGGCTCTTATTGACCCCTGTCTCTACAGGTAGCATCTCAGCGCTGGTGTAGAGTGTTTCACGTTTCTTTGCTAATGGTGGCTCCTTTCTGTTAAGGCTTATTAAGCTGTGTCTACCTGTGAACAGTAGATATTAATGCCTGCTTGTTACTGGTTTTCACCATCCAGTTCTCCCACTTTCCCTCTGGTCTGCGTCATAATGCAAGGCAAACACAGCTAAGTGTCTTGGACCAGCTCACACGTGCACTTCTTTGCCATCATGTGGCATTGTGGATAACCACGGGATTTGTGACCTGATCTTTAAACCTGTGTCCAATCTTCTCATCCGGTAGATCCCCGAATGAGATCATTTTGCTGCCAGGTTTTCCTGCTGGAATGTGAGGGGGTCCCGATAGACAGCTTCTGTGTTTCTGGTCTACACTACACAAGTTTCCCTCCCTCTGCTGTCCAAAGAGCTGCTGAAGCATTGATGTGGCAAATGCTCCAGTCTTCCCAGTATCTGAATGGGACGAAGCGATTACATCAAACGTTTATGGAAGTGATAGTGGCCCATTGTTGAGGAACAGACGACTTCTCAAAACTGTACGAAAGATCTCCCTTCAAAGATTCCTCCCTCAGATGCTCTGTTGTTGTGGACATCCTCATGCTTATCGTGTTATGGCTCAGATGGCGTAACTATAGTTGAAGCTACTTTAATGTTCTATTATAGGGCTGCACAGCAGAACCCCCAATAATAAACCCCAAGAAAACAAATATGTGTTTGAAAATGATCCATTTAATTCATGGTATATGATCTATAACCACCTGACCCTCGAGCACAAGAGCAGAGCCTCTATCACACCTTTGCTCTACATTTTCAGATTTCAAGCCATTTATTAATAAGTATCTATTGAAATTAAATGAAAGGGCTGTTCAAAAAGAGATGTAAATATAGCTCTCATCTCATCCTCTTAACCACTTTAATTCCTTTCAGGGACACAGGGAGGGGGCTCATATGGGCGAGGGCAGGTGCACCCCTGGATGAGTCCCCAGTTCATCACAGGGCCCTATGTGAGCATTTGTGGGTTTGGTACCTTGCTCAAGGGTACCTCAGCAGTGCTCTGAAGGTGTTCTGGCACATTCCCTACTACCAGAACACCTTCCATGTTTTGTCTGCATTGGAGCTCGAACCCAGAACCCTCAACTTCTCAGCCCATTTCCCAACAGCCTGAGCTGCCACCACCCACGTCAATATATTCATGTATGTTAAATGATGTATGTTAAATGAGCTCGGCATTATGATGAACAGCTGCTGCCAGCAAAATATATTTGCATCTCTGCATTTTAATTCAATTTAATTGTAAAAGCTGATTCCTCACTCGGGCAATAGATGTAATCTCTTGTTAAAAGAAAAAAAAAGACTATTATAAAGTGACCAGAAATATCCCCAATAAACCTGACTGCATTTATAACTTCAATATAAGTGTGTGTGTGTGTGTGTGTGTGTGTGTGTGTGTGTGTGTGTGTGTGTGGTGTGTGTGTGTGTGTGTGTGTGTGTGTGTGTGTGTGTGTGTGTGTAGATGCTTTAGAATCCAGATTTTTAACCCAGTGACTCAGATTTCTTCATGCACATGGAGTCCTAGCAGACTTCCATTCCAAACCTTCTTTGTTCCAGAGTCAGACAGTCGGCTCTGGCTGCAGTGTTAGCTGAAGCCGGTTAACTTCTCCCCTGAGGGTCTGCGTGCATCAGATTTGCAGCACCTCTCCCCGCCTCCCTTTCTCCAAGTGTCCTTAGGGACAGAATATTCAAGCTGCTGTGGGCTGTAAATGAAGCAGATGCTGGCCACTCCACCTAACAGGAGGGCTGGGGGGTTGAAGTAAGTCTCGCTTGGTTCCCATGGCCTGTGGCACACTTGTGTCACACCCCAGAAAGTAATACAGATGAGAGGGTGCACTGTCCATCTGCTCTCCTGACACAAAGACAGATATCGTCCTTCAAAGGAGGACATGGGAGGTCCAGCAGTTGGACCGAGATGAGTCAGACTAAGAGGAAACACGACATGATAGAATACAAGATTCAAGATTCAAGGGATCAATAAAGTACTCTTGAATCTTGAATCTTGAATCTTGAATACAATGTAAAAACAAAATGCTGCAGGAAAAACTTTTTTGCGAAAAATGTCAGAAAAACAACTTTTCCAAACAATATTCAGGGGAAAATCCCCATCTTCTGATGTGAACGGGCAGGATTTCGTTTTCTGCGTCTGAGGAAGAAGAAAGGCCCTGACTGACCTTCATCGATGTGGTGCCATGATACAATTCTGCCAAAAATATTTGACAATAGAAACAGCAGTTCTGTGCATTTTGGAATAATTGGATAATTTACAACTCTGATGCCACCTTGGTTCTCTGGGTGTTTCCTCCCCTTTGTGCCTGTTGTCATGGCAGAGCGTGCCTTGACGCGCGGGGGCCACTCCAGGCACGCGTCTACTTTCCTCATTATAATAGGAGACCCCCACCCCCACTCATACTGTCACACATTTACCCAGCCCCCACAGTAGCCTGGCAGAGTAATACCAGCCACAGCAGTCCCGAGCACTCGCCTTAGGTCCTTTTAAAAACAGTAGACCTGTTGTTGGAGTCAGATTTGATGTTCATAAATGTCCTCCACGCAAAATCTTACGTTATTCCCTCTTGTTAATCATCGATATTTGAATAATTTACGCAAAAACTTTATATTTTCAATGAGAATGAGCCAGACTGGTTCGTACTGGGGCTATTAAGATGTGTTTACTGTCCACATCCCTGCAGCGACAGGTGTTACGGCCCAGAGGGGGGGGGGGGGGATCTGTGTGCGTGCGTGTGTGCGTGTATGTCCTGGGGGTGTGGGGGACGCGAAGATGAGACAATAGTTGGTTTGGAGCCTCACAGTCGACCATGTGCCGTTGATTACCATACAGCTGTTCATATGAGATCCAAACAAAAGCAACATGATAGCGCCTCCCCCCCAACACACACACGCACGCACACACAGGCACACAGGGATAAGCTCCTGCCCTTTCTTTGCCACAGCACACGCGTCACCACGATTATACTGGCGGGTGTAAAGAAAGAACGGCTGTGCGCTATTCTTACCAACTTCCTTCAGCTCTTTAGTGTTCACCTACTTTTTTGTCCTTTATTTCGGAAAAACTACGCAAAGAAAAAATATTATGCTGTCCACTTGAGCCAAGTTGTAAATAAAGGATATAATCACACAAAAGTTCATCTTTGCGCCGTGTCTTTAGGTTCATTAGTCTGTAAATCCAGTTTTTAGTTGATTTAGCCCATTTTATTAATTTATTTACATTACAATCATTAAAGTTTTTCCCAAAATCACCGCACTCATATATTACATCACTGAAGCTCTCGTGAAACTTTTAGGGGTCACAGGATGTTTTCTGGTTTTCACTTATGTGGAGGGCTGAAATTCCAGATAAACACCAGATTTTTTCTGTTTAATCCAAGTCAGGGGTCGCAGGTGTACCGCGGGTAGGTTACCTCCCCAGACAGTACGCCCCCCCCCCCCCCCCCCCCCCCCGCGCCCCCCCCCAGAGCGGGATGCTCCCTACACTTCTGCCACGGCTCCACCTCCCACATTGTGACGCGCAAGCGGCCGATATAAAACCGCATGGCCCGTTTTTACGCACTAGAGCCAAAAGAAGTAGAGTTCCAGCAGCAGAACCAAGGACTACATCCTGAACTGGTTTAAGGAGTACTTAAGGTTTAAAGGAGATGAAACGTTTTTGATTTTTTTTCAAACTTACTTTGGAATATTATTACATCTAAGGAAAGCAATAAGAGAAGAAATGGCACACATACACGTCACTTGTCTCTTGACTCTGGCATTTGTTCATGTGGTAAGTGTTCAGCTGGTTACTAAACCACCCATCTTCACTCGTTTTTAGCTCACACACGTTCTAAATGTGAGTGTGTTTTACTCTCTTCCAGGTTTTCTCCTCAGGTGTGTTTGAACTTAAAATCCATTCTTTCCACACGGCGCAGCGCATCTGCAGAAGACACAGGGACTGTCATATTTTCTTCAGAATCTGCCTCAAGCACCCGGAGGATGTGATTTCCGCAGAGCCCCCTTGTACCTTTGGAACGGGACACACCAACGTAATCAGGGCCGATCGCACATCCATTTCCAGCAGCGCGCCCATCAAAGTGCCCTTCCACTTCAAGTGGCCGGTAAATTGAAATAGTTTTTTCCTTATCTATAACCTATAACAATCTATAACCTGCATACTTGAAAATCGCATTTTTTTAAACGATTTTTGTGAAAGCAACCTATACCAAACCCATCTTTATTTTTATTTTTTTTGTTTTAGGGAACCTTTTCGTTAATTATCGAAGCCTGGAACACAGAGTCTCCCACTGAATACACAGGTGAGCTTCTTTCATCGTTCCCATCGGAAACCATCGCTGACTCTCATCTTGCATGATGAACATTGTCTCCACTTGTTCTCTTTCCTCTTCAGACAACCAAAACAACCTTGTGAGTCGTCTGGCGACTAAGAGGAGACTCGCCATCGGTGAGGACTGGTCCCAGGATGTGCACTTTGGCGAGCAAAGCGAGCTGCGTTACTCCTATCACGTCTTCTGTGACGAGTTTTACTTTGGGGACGGATGCGCGGACTACTGCCGACCAAGAGACGACACGCTGGGTCACTACACCTGTGATGAGGAGGGCAACCGCATCTGTCTGGAGGGCTGGAAGGGAAACTACTGCTCTGAGCGTAAGAGATAAGAACAAGAGTGTATTTGTGCAATCTAAATTAGCAATAATTCTATAGGTGTTAGGTACGTATAGCTCAAAGTATTATGACTTAAAAACAAGTTTTTTTTTAAAGAAGAGAGATTTTGAGATTCCCATAAATGGCAATAGAGAAATATCCCCTTCACTCACTGTTTGATATTATGTAATGTTGTTGTAATGTTCATTTCACGAAAAAGCTTAAAGTTAATAGGTTTTTTTGATAACATTCTTGGCTTCTCTATGTTCTCTGATATTATGAGAATAGACATAATTGCCCCCTGTAGTGGGAAATTAGGCTGTCCTTGTTATGATGAAATAATGATTATTCAGCATGTAGCTTTCCTTATCATGATCTTTAGTCAGTGGACAATTTGTGGAAAGTACATGTATAGTTATTGTGGATCCTTTGCTAGCTGGTAAACAAGAGATACATGGGGACGGTCTCCCTAGACCAGTATAAAAACCTGTCCATAACTACAGACGGGGTCCAGACTCTTTGAGACGCTGCACCCTATTCAGCCAAAGAGTAAAACTTGAGCTCTGATCCTGTTGAGGTCATTGTTGATGATTGATGAGTATTGGTGGTTCACTTTAATTTTATCTGATTAATTATTATAAAACTTTGTAATTCCAGGAAATATATTGCTTCCTTCCTTCCTCACATATAGGCCTTTACCTCTCCTATTGTAGACACACTCCACTTTTAGGCGTTGTGTATATGTGCGTGTATGCATGTGAAAGCCTTCCTATTGTAATAACACACCCTCCTTCTCCTCCTCAGCCATCTGCTCAGCGGACTGCAGTGAGAAACATGGCTACTGTGAGGCCCCGGGGGGCTGTACATGTCGCATGGGCTGGCAGGGCCCCTCCTGTACGGAGTGTGTGCGTTACCCAGGCTGCCTCCACGGGACATGCAGTCAGCCATGGCAGTGTAACTGTCAGGAGGGCTGGGGGGGTCTCTTCTGTGACCAGGACCTCAACTACTGCACCAACCACAAGCCATGTGCCAACGGTGCCACGTGCACAAACACCGGCCAGGGCAGCTACACCTGCGCCTGCCGGCCCGGCTTTGGCGGGACCAACTGTGAGCTGGAGACGAATGAGTGCGACAGCAACCCCTGCAAGAACGGAGGCAGCTGCAATGTAAGTGTGCACGCCCCGAGAGCAATAATCTGAAAATCAAACAATGTAATCAGCCCCTGCCAACACAACGTCAGTTTCTTTATCTAAATGGAACAAACATTTCGATAGAACTTTGTTTCATAGCAAAATATGATTTCAGCTACCTTTTAAACATGCGTTCTAACTGAAGACTCTAAAAATGAAAATGGTAAAGCACTGGAAAAGAACAATATTGTCATGTATCAAAGCTTGAATTCGCCATCTAGACCTCATACAGCTAAATTCACTGTTAATCCTTGAACCAACCTGCTCGTGTTATCTTCTCAGGTGACAAATAGTATAGAAGCATAATTTCATTGTTTGCGTGATGAAATATACAGTAAAAAAAACAAGACTGTTGTGATTTGAGGGAAATTGCTACAGCACAAGTACAAATAGAACTTAATTAAGTCACACAAATGAAGAATATAGAGGAAAAAAGACAAATTAACAAATACAGAAAAATTTTACTTGTGCTTTGTGTTTATATTTTGTTTGTGAGAACAGGCCTCAGGTTTTTTTGGTTTCTGGTGCACTGCTGAACAATGATTAGAGAGTTCCACATCTTCCTGCTCTTATATTAATTATCGTTTCTTTTATTGTCAACAGGACTTGGAGAATGACTACTCGTGCACGTGCCCTCAGGGTTTTTATGGAAAGAACTGTGAGATCATTGCTATGACATGTGCAGATGGTCCGTGCTTCAACGGCGGCACCTGTGTGGAGACCATGACTGGAGGCTACACCTGCCGCTGCCCTCCGAGCTACACTGGCTCCAACTGTGAGAAGAAACTGGACCGCTGCAGCAACAGACCCTGTCTGAACGGTGAGTTGCACCGTCTGGTGGCATTCTGTGGCTGAAGCCTGCTTTTTATTATGCAAAAATAAAAGGACAAAAGAAAATATACATATATATGAAAGGCCATCGTCAGAGAACGTGTTCAAGTGGAATTATTCTACCTGGGAACAAATGATTGATGTACTGGAGGCTGACCGGAATATTTCTGCCATCTACAGGTGGCCAGTGTTTGGACCTTGGCCAGAGCGTGCTGTGCCGCTGTCGGCCCGGCTTCACCGGTGCCAACTGCCAGGTCAACATTGATGATTGTGCTTCAGCCCCGTGCCAGAATGCAGGAACCTGTCAAGATGGATTGAATGACTACACCTGCTCTTGCACGCTGGGCTACACTGGCAAGAACTGCAGCGTGCGATCCGATGCCTGTGGAGAACGTCCGTGCCAAAATGGTGGCACGTGCTTCACCCACTTTACCGGACCAGTGTGCCAGTGCCCAAAGGGCTTCATGGGGCCGAGCTGTGAGTTCACATTGCAGAGCAGCTTCAAGCCAGCGCTACGCCAAACTTCCCACCATTCCTCGACCACCATCACCATCTCCTGCATCCTGACTGTCCTGCTGCTGGTTCTGGTGGTGGGTGTTATCTTCATGAGGAGAAGGAGGACACAGCAGGGCAGGAAACAGCTGAGAGAGATTGCTGTCTACAACGATCTAGAGACAGTCAACAACCTGGGAGGAAGCGAAAGAGAAGCCTTCCTCAGCCCAAATGGTCTGTTCAAAATCAGCAACAGCACGGCTCGCCTCAGCCTCACACTCTGCCCAGATGGAAGATCGGGCTATAGACATAATCCTGCCGAGAGCAACCAGGCCAGAGGTGAGCGTCATGACTTCATGTGGAGGGACGAGGCTGGTCTGAGCTCTGCGCTGAGATAAAAGAGCAAGAACTCAGATGTTCTCATCCAAGCACTTGTTGTTGTGCTCCCTTCATGCACGGTGAAGATAGCAGCAAATCCAAGGGTTGAAAATCTCTCTGCTCTGAAGAAAACATCACATAAAAATATAAACACAAAAGCAAATGAGCAACAGAGTTATAGGACGAAGCTTTGACTGTCCACGATCCAAAGAAGCAGCCAAGAGACTGTCCAGGACCTGTAACATAAACCAAATATACAAAAGTCACCGTTCTGACCAACATACGAAGAAACCCATCCAAAAATATTTCTGTTCTCTCATGTTTCTCATTTTTAAACAGACATTTTGTTTTGCTTTTCAATCTTCCTTTGTCCATTATTTCCTTATTGTGCGTACCATCATTTTTACCCTTTATATTATTTATTTATTTGAAAAGTTATTGTCAGTTGATTGTCACATATGTACAGAACAAATATACAATATTTAAATGATGCTGAATGAAGACCAACTCTTGATATTTTATGGAATGTGTGGAATATCCCAAAGATATTTAGTGCAGGGATATCAACAAAACATACTCGATGACAAAAAGTCATCAAAATTTATTTTAACGCTGTTAGTGTTTACGTTTGTGTTCATGCCAAAGTTTGAGTTTTGTTCAAAAGTTTTCATTATTTATTTTCTATCATGGTTGTGATGTGGAATTAAAAAAATCTTGAATGTGATGATTGAGGAGTAGTCATTCAGCAGGTGTGTGTGTGTGTGTGTGTGTGTGTGTTTGAGTGTGGTCTAAGTCAAATGTAATCAAATCCAGTCAAATTTGAAGTTAGTTAAATGTCACACAAACCCCACCAAACAGATATGTTTAAGAATCTCTATGGACAGAAGTCAGGATTCTTCACTAAATTCTGAATAAATTCAACCTTGAAAAAAACAAATTTTAGAAATTTGCACTATTAGATGTACTTCGTAATAAACGTGACCTCTTTGACCCTCCCCACCCCCCCACCTTGACGTCACTTAAACAGCTGAAACGCAGATAAACATATTTCCTTTTATTTCTTGCACAGAGTCCACAGTTGCAATGGTATATCTCTTAGGCGACCTCTACATGTTCGGGTGCACGCGCGTCACACCGGAGTTTACTTAACTACTGCGTGTTGGTGGGAAGGGGCTTGCTGGCCTCCAGTGCGCGCCGCCGTCACCGCCTCCCGCCGCTCTTTCCTCCTCCTGTTTCCCTGCACAAAAAGACATCCAATCACTCAGACCAGTCCGGACGAGACACCACAGCACAGCAGAAATGGCAGCAGACCGAAGCGGCACGGCCCAGGAGGACCTGCACTCATCAGATCTGGACTTTTCTCCGGATCACGGGTGTCAGATCCCGAAGAGACACGCCCGCGTCACCGTTAAGTACAACAGGAAGGAGCTGCAGAAGCGGCTGGACGTGGAGAAGTGGATCGATGAGAGTCTGGACCAGCTCTACTCCGGTCAGGTGGGTCCAACAGCGGCGCAACGACTCTTTTAAACCTACCGGCCAATATCGTAGGGGAATAAGAACTTTTGTTTCTGGAACAAAATTGAAAAACGTTGAAAAGTTCCTCACGCAGACCTGCGGGATCTTTGTCAGATGATCAAATGGATCAAGACCAGAGGTGCACAAGTCTTCTTCTCCTTACATGGACAAGTCAGTATCTTCCTGCAGATGTTGGATCTGCTGCCCCCCATCACCCCACCTCTCTCTCTCGCTCTCTCTCTCTCTCTCATACACACGCACGGACGCACGCACACCACCTTTTAGGGACAGCATGCATACTTGTAGTATTTCCACCATTTTCATCTAAATGTAATCACTTGATTTTTATTTATTTATTTTTTGCAGATTACATGCCGCATTAAAGCAAAAGTAAAATATTTATTTACACTTATGCTGTAATATTTGCCAGATATTTAGATTTATGTTGACATACTGGCTCTGGCAGTGGCAGCTTATTGCTTAGCAACAGCAACTTACAGTATGAAGCTCCTAGAGAATCCAGTTTTGGAGCCTTGTGGTGTTGTGGTGAATGTTCTCCCCACGTTGAGTGCTGAAGAGACCAAAAACATGCACATTACTTTGATTAGACGCTCAGAAGTGTGAGCGAGGGCTTTAATGGAGCAGCGACCTGTATTCCTGTATATGGGTGGACTAAAGTAAACCCTGCTGAGCAGGAAACCCTGGTGGATGCTGCGAGTGTGGTCGTGTCGAGTTCTATAAGCCTGTTTTTCATCGTTGAATCCTGCAGCATTATCAATGAAGCGTCTTTACTATTTTTAGTGTTTTTGACACGCTTGGTTCCTCTTCATGGAGCGAAGCAATGGCTGAAGATGAGAAAGGACTGAGGGAAGCAGCTGTAAACCCAGGGAGTTGCGCCTATCCCGTCAGATGACTTCAAACTGTTGCCAGGATTGCGGGTTTTGCTCCTTAAAAATTGATTTGACAGCTCAAAAGTAGCTTGTATCATCTCTGCTGTCCCCTTCTGTGATTGTCATTCTTGCTTAGAACATTTTTGGTGTGACCTGAGTTTTGTCCAGTATGTTGGACCTGGTTACACAATCATGGTGGTACCATTTATTCACTCCACAAAGGCCGTTTGTTTAAACAGCGCAAGCCTCTGTTACAGTATTACATGAACATTTTCTATTCACCCCCTCTGCCAAAACATTCCCTTTGACATTCTATGAAACTTTATTATTCCTAAAGGAAGCTACAGAATTTCCAGATGCTTGATCCGCTTGTGTATGGATGTATCTAATTGAGAAATGTTGCATCACAACATGAAAAAGGAGACAAAATTTCAGAATTTTCATGTCATGCAGAACCCAATAACTGTCCTATTTAAACCCATATTCATAAATGACTAATTAAAACCCAACATTCACCCAGGATGCGATGTTAACTATACCAAAATTTTTCTGATTATAAGCATATTTGAAAAATAAAACAAAATGAAACGGTGCGGAGAAATGGAGAGTTCTTGGGCCAAGCCCCTGTGTGGACAAAACTTGGTGTTCTGGTAGCAGGAGGAGGTCCTAGGACATTTTCAGAGCACTGCCAAGGTACCCTTGAGCAAATTACCGAACCAATAAAATACGTAAGGCCCTGCGATGAGCTGCCGACTCATCCAGGGGAGGACCTGCCTTCACCATATGCAGCTGGAAGAGGCTCCAGCACCTCCCTGTGACCCCGGAGGGTTCAAGCAAGAAAAAATAAACAACTTTACAGAACCTATCGCCTGACCCCCCCCTCCCCCAGAAGCCACAGTGGGGTTGAACCCTCAGGTCAGTTGAGTACAGATAGAGGAAAGGGAGGTTGGAGGAGGGAGGACAGGGGCGATAAGAGAAGAGAACATAAATCAAAGATGCAGCACACAAAAAGGGTTTTGATTCTCAGCTATTCAGATATTCAAGAGAGAAAAGGCTCTTTTGGAAGGCTGGTCTTTTTCATGCCCTTCTCTCAACGTTCAGGAGCAAGTATGTAAAACATTTGTATTCGTTTCTGCTAAACCATGACATCATTGACATAAGGGCATTTATAATGTGCTGAAAATAAAAATGAAAAACAATCAAATCTTTATTGCTACTCTACCAAGAAGTGGTCGCCCCCTCAAAATGACCCCAGGAGCACAACAGAGACTCATTAAAGTCAAGAATCAACCCCAAGACACAAGAAGAACACAGGGAGGGAAGCCAAGGTTTACTCAAAAAAAGATTTCTGCTTGGGAAGGAGCACGCGGACACTCCACAGCTGTGCTGTAAAATGTTTTGGAGAATGACAAAACTAAGACTGAACTCTTTGGAAAGCGCTCTTAGTGATACATCCTGCACCAAAAAGGCACTGAATGCCATCATTTAAAATTCTCCATCATCCCAAACAGAAAATATGCTTGAGGAAACTTCAGGATTGAGGCATGGTTTGCTGCACCAATTCCCAGTTCTACATTATTGTTTATTTGGCCTAAATGCTTCCGGACAAATGTAAAATCATGTCAAATGTTGAAAGGCTCCTGCTGAAGCTTAAAAGAAAAGGTTGGGCACAATTTATCCCAAAATAATAAGGAACTATAAAATATAATGTAAGCCATAATTAATGGTTGACTCTTGTATATCTTTTGGGAAGCTGTTCTCCATCACTGAAGCGTCTCTGTGTGCACTTCAGGAGGCCGATATGCCAGAAGAGGTAAACATCGATGATTTAATTGACCTGCCAAATGACGAGGAGCGAGTCAGAAAGTTACGGGTAAGTACAGGAAACTAGCAGATGCACTCGTGTCTCTAAGCTGTGTAGAATAATACAGAAAACATAAGAGGGGAGAGTTCTACAGGTGAAAGCTTGCTCTGTCTTAAGAATTAACTCACGATGATAATAGGTGGCTTTTGCAAATAAAATCCTTCATTTTTTTAACAGGAGGTTCTTCAAAACTGCAGCAACAACACAGAGGTAGGTTTTAAAAATTCAAGCTAAAGTAAATTATGATGCACATGTGATTACCCCTAAAACATGCTGGATGATTACCATTTTTAAAAGTAGAACCACCACCACCACCACCATCATCATCATCATCATCATCATCAGCAGCATCAACATCATCAGCATCAATATGATTCTGCTTGATGATGTCATCAGACTTCACACTCTGCGCTTCCATAGTTACGCTGACATGCCCCAACAATCGACCCGCAGAACTAAAATAAATGAGCAATAATGTCCTGAAGAAAAAGGAACCGACATTTGGAAATTTAGGAGGATTAACTCCCTGGAATAAATCAACAGACAACACGTCAGAAACCTGAGCTTCAGGTCACAGAGCACCGATCATTAAATAGTTCAAATAATATTGCATCACCATCAAATCAGGCCTGTTTGTCTGCAGAGGTTTCTATAGGATTCAGTGGATGTTTCGTATGACTGTTGCTGCCACGTTTCTGCTGTTGTAGCATTTTTACTGAGAGACTCATTCAATTTTCTCCTGCCTCAGTTTTGTTGCAGCTTCTGAAGCGTGTTCAGTCCGCATGCCCCAACAATGATTCTCTGTGAGTTGTCTGCAACAAAGCACCATCTGATCTCAATTATTGGCCCAGTCACAAATACAAAACAAGAGGCACAATAGCTGCTGCTGCCTCTTCTTTTCCTTCTAGTTTAATCTTCGTTCTTGCTCTGTTTTACATCAGGAGTCGTTGTGTATCAGCTGGAAGTGACAAAAGGGGAGTATTGAAACATTTGAAGCTTTGTTATGACTTTAGCGTTGAGGAATGAGCATAAAAAAGCTCTGCAGTAAAAGCACATAAATCATCGCAGTGGTGTTTATTTAAGGGTTGGAATGACCTTTAACAACTCGCCCAGACGATTCATTAGAGAGCAATAAGCAGAATCCTCTGTGATCTATTGATGCTCAATTTATTTTGACACTGTTCAATAGTAACGTCACATTTAAATCAGTGGGGAGTTCCCCTTCTCTGGCCTCTGGTGTTTCTTCCAGACTCTTTCAAAGACTTCTTTGCCCATTTATGGACATAAAGATGCTGTAAACATTGAACTAAATGGAACTGGACTGATGTCTGCATTTGTTTGGTGCTATTCTTTCTGTCTTGCCTCTGATTGCTGTTTGTTTAATCTTCTGCTGAGGGTTATTTTCAGGTCTTTACAAGACTTTTGGAATGAAATGTCAGACTTGTAATCTGGGTGTTCTCCTCCAGAATAGTTTTACTTAAGTGGAATTTGACAAGAGTGAAAAGATGATTATTTAATGAAACCGTTTTATTTGCAAATTATTGGAATGTGTCCATTTTTTGTTCCCTATAAAACGTGGGAACGTTTTGTGAACTAAAATGGATGGAGATAGATTCCAGCTGGATTGTGTGCTGTAAATACTGCAGCAGTAAAGGATTTCCTCCAACACACATGTCAGTATAACTGTTGGGCTGATGTGATCTCCTCATGGTTGCTGCTCCTCAGAACTTCATCACGGAGCTGGTGGCCAAGCTGGACGGAGTTCACAAGCAGAAGGATCTCCAGAGTGAAGGCATCGAGCACCCGGTCATCAGTCACAGCCACCACCGACACGAGCCCTACCATTTTAACAACCCACACCATCACCAACAGTGTCTCCACAGCCGGGGTCAAAACCAGACCCTCTGACCGCCGCCGGCGTCTCACCTCGCCTCACACCAAAACTGTGATCTAAAACATGTACTTCAAAGCTTGCTATTAAAAATGACGACCAAAGATTAACATGAATATTGTTGGCTCTTCTTGGAGAAAATGGATGAGCTTAGATAGTAAAATAATTTGGTCTTACTGCCGTCAGCATCTGGCGTACCACACATTTATAACCCCTATTTTAATAATAGCCAACTGTCTTAAAAACATTTATTTCATACAGTAAGTATATCATAAATGTACATTCAGAGTGTATACTGAAATCAATACATTATCGACTTCATTTTGTTATGTTACAGTGTGCTTATACAGCCTTTATTTAAATGTGCTTCGTATTTGACTGGATAAAGTTCCTGTTACTCTGACGTTAAACAGTTTAAGCAGAGATGAATATAAGTAATTCATAGAGCATAGCTTTCTTGGTTTAAGAGGAACTTTGTAATGAAACAAAAATAAATCCACAGAAGATGACACTGAATCAAACACTGAATTGTGACATTGTTGTTCTTCCACTGAGCACAAGTATTTTATATACTTGCACATCACTGTCTCTAAATTTGTTACGTCTTCAGTCATTGTTGTGGTTTAATATTTTATATTTTATTTTTAAAGCGATCCTTCCACGTTTCTGTCTACTGCTCTAGCTATTTTAAAAGATTTGTCAGTTTCATTTTTGTTCCAACTGAGGAGTGATTTGGAACTGGGTCCACACATTTCTGTTTTATTTTTGTGACCATAATTCAAATGTCAACTGGTAAAATTTGTTGCAGAACTTGGAAAATATCTTGAACTTTTGTGTTCCACTTTCTGGGGTGGTGGGAAATTGGTTCCACATGATATAATCCAGGCTTTTGTCCTCCTCTCTTCAGTTATTAGAGTATTTATTTAAGTATTCACTCCCGATGGTCAATTATTATGTGTTGTGTTAAACACCAATTGCCATATCTAATGTATTTTAATATACTCTAATTAAATGATCAAAAAAAAATGTTCCAGACTTTTTCTAAATTTGGTTTTATGTATGGATCTGACTTAAGCTCACAGTGTGATGTTCTGGACAGGGTAAGGATTTGTGTAGCATTCAGATTATGTAAAATATTTTATATGAAATATTGTGTTCTTTTTAGAATATTGTTGCATTATCTAATCACTCTGTTCTGCCCATCAGCACTAACTCTGATCCTTCCTGGGGTCGTTTTAAAGAAGAAAGAAATTAACAAGGCCATTTCATTAAACACAACTCAACCAACCTCTATCCATTATTGTGTAATTAATATTATGATTCCATTTACTACATGACGGTCCTAACGTCCCAGTATCCAGATATGGTGAACTTTTGCGTCACGTTTTACACATCAAAGACCACTAGGGGTCAGTAGAGCGCCACATTCAACACATGCAGTCTCGTCAACGTGTCTTCCATTGTGGAAACACTTAACGTGTTTGCATGCACATTGCACTCAGTTCTTTTGTCTTAATGTTCTTCCCTGTGGTGACTTCACTGACCTTGGGGGCCTGCTGGAACACAGGCAGCAGCAGCACCAGTGTTGATTTGTCTTTTTATCAGCACTCAGAGGAAAAATCCACCATTTAGAGAGGAATCCTGTCTCAAGGCCAAGGCCATGTTCACTCATCCTCACACACACACACACACACACACACACACACACACACACACACACACACACACACACACACACACACACACACACACACACCACACACACACACACATTGCAAAGAAGGCATTCCACAGCCCCAAAACCTAACTACAACAACTATCTACTATCCCTGTTGCTAATCTAATCTTAAACCTAATTAAACCCTTAACGTTAAAAACTAATTTGAACTCTCAAACAGCCTATTGAGTTTTAAGTACCAGTCACGTATGTCCTCACTTTCCTGTAAAGCCCTCACCTTACAGGGAAAAACATACTGGTCTTTTATCCGGAGCTGACAGAACTCTTCAAGGGAACACTTCTCTAATTCAGAGCTATTGCAATTATTGTAACTGGTAGTGTCCCAAGGGTTCGGGTGTGCATGTGTGTGGAAGCGAATTGGGGAGTGGGGGTGAAGTGTCTGTGGTGTAGGAGGGGGAGTAAAGGACGGGACAGGCCTTTCCTCAGGAAAACATATCACCTTCAACCACAATAGAACCCCTCAGGAAGCGACGGGCAGCCACGTTATTCTCTGGAGTCACTGATGACTCTCAGGCACTCATCAGTCCTTCTCACACACATGCACACACGCTGGAGGCCTGCAGCTGACGCACAAAACACACTCCAGAATGAGAAACTGAAGTCCTGCAAGCCAAGCTCATCAGGTAGGCTACGTGTCCATCGTCTGATACTGCATTTATGGAGATATGGTGGTAACTCTGTTGATAAACTAGATTATAACTAGACTGTTAGGTGTCTGTGAGTGTGCTGAAAATATAGCCAGTGGTAACTATACTTTTTATTTTTTATTTGCTTGTAATTTCAAAAACATGGGAAAACAGATTTTTTTGAAGTTAAAAGTCAACATTACATTCATAGCGTTCTGTTGTTGATATTAAGGTTTAATTCAAAGGAAATTTTACCCCAAAACACAATTTGATTTAGAATGAAATCATCAACCACGAAAATGGGTAAATCTCTGAAGAAGGAATATTTGTATCTCGTGTTTATCTGCCACTATTGATGCTTATCTTAATTTATATCCTGATTATTTTGTTAAATTCACGCGTGCCTATAGTACAGCACGTGTTGCAGCAGCAATATTATGAAAGCAGATTTCCTATTTACTGCAATGCATTGCATAAGCAGAATGGAAAAGGATGTTTTTGATTCCGCTTACAATCTGACAGCTGACAGACCACTTAAAATAAATCCTCCCACAGACTGATGCGTGTTTATACGGTTCAGTTCTGAACTAAACCTACAGTTGGTACAGGTGCTTATCATGGTTTGTAGCAACACACACGGGGTTGTTAAGATGTATAGCTCCATTTTTTGTGTGTTTTTACAGATATATAAACTGATTTGTCATTAAGCTAGAGCCTTTATTTAGACATTTATACAGTTGGCATGTTTAATTCTGCCCTCTTGTGTTGTAGTTTGTTCAAATCTTCTGCACAACCATGCCCATTTTGAAGAAGCTACCAGGAAGGTCCAAGAGCTGCCACGAATTCCCCAGAGTGACCGGAGAACTCATCCTTCCCCGGCTGGACTTGGACCTCAGAGACTTGAACCATCTCAATGATTTAAAGGAGCTGAATGACCTGAAGGACTTGAACAAGAACCCCTTTGAGGATGTTGACCTGGAAGATGATGCCAGAAACGGGGGCGATGTGGGCCTTATCATGGGGGAGGTCAGGAGCAACCTCCATCTCAGGTCCTCCCGTGATGATGAAGAGGAGGAAAATGAGTTGAACGCAGAGAAACGTGGGACAGGGAATCCTAAAGGGAAACCTCTCAAGAACACCCTGGGGCGCATTTGTGGAGTGTCGCCTCTTAAAACCCTTGGAAAATTAGGGAAGGGGCTCCGCATTTCTGGGCGCAATGTATGGGGCAACAACTCCCCCCACTACCGCCCAGGTGACTCGAACAGTCTCCCACCAGAGAGAGAAAGAATGACAGGCCTGCGGAGGGGCTCTGAAGGAATTATGACCCTGCTGCGGTGAGTATTCAATGTGCAATCAATAAAAAAGATGCATTAGAGGATGCGGGCAGTACATCTGTGATTAAATCAGATTGTACAGTAACAGTTTCCTAAATTTGGGAACAATACTGCTTGAACAACTGAAGTACAGTTCCTTTGAATCAGTTGTCCAAGCATGTTTTCGGGACTTAGCCAATACTTAGCCAATTGATCACTTGATAAAGAAATGAATGCTGTGAGAATTTCCATATGTTGTTCAAGCACGTGCACGTATAGGTTTTCTTTTTTCTTGACCGCTCTATCCCTTCTCAGCCCAGACCCCTACAGACTGCTGTCCCTGCACTTACAATTGTGCTTTTATTTTAAAATCCTTTATAATGTGTATTTTATTTTTGCTTCAATTAGTACATGCAGAATATCAACTGTTCATTATAATTAGAAATATAACCAACTCTGCAACAGAATAACAACTAGTCTATATTACCCAGCTCCATTATAATACTCAAAAATCTTTCATAAATAGCAAAAGAATAAATGTTTTGGTTTCATAATCGTCTTTACTGTCGCTGCTCAGCTTTCCAGGGCGACGTAAGGAAGAGCGCAGCGACAGCCTGCCCGGTGGAAACCTCAACATGGATGCTGAGTTGGAGAATTGCAGGCGGCCCTCCTTATTTAAGATGGTCAGCCTTGGCAAGCTGAAGAGGGAATCTCTGTCAGACAAGATGTCCCAAGAAACTGAAGATGAAAAGGAGGAGGAAGAGGCTGTGGTCAAAACCAAAGACCCCCTCTCAGGTAATATAACTGCCGATCTTGTTAATACTTAATAGCTTTAAAATGAGACAGAACACATAGATCTCACTTTATTATTAGGTTTCAGCAATGCATTTCCCCTATGTGAATCTCTAAAGAATCTAAAGACTCAGATCCTGAGTCAACGGGTTCAAATACCACCACACTGTGCAATCAGGAAATGACTGCACTTCCCGTATTTACCTATAGATAGAAGCTGATCTTAGCTACTGTTCACAAACTCCACACAGAGCTTTTTGTTTTGCAAAAATAACCCACTTTTATGAGAATTCAGCAGCTACACCATCTTCCTGTTTGTGCGCACCATGTGTAACTGTTGCTAGTAGACAGAGCCAATGTTTTTGTGCTTGATCCACAGTGCTGGAGATCCTGCAGCTGGTTAACCACAGGGACCTTCTCCTGGCCGACACACACATTCAGGAGCTGGAGCGAGAGTGTGAGCTGCTGTCCTTCCTCCCAACCACAGCTACCGCTACTTTTACGCCCCCTCATTCACCCAGCATTCCCCTGGGAGTGAGCTCATTAGTGTCTTCATCCATTGATGACTCCCTCAGCTCAAATGCAACACTGGACTCTAGCCGTAGGAAGGCGAAAGATGTGGAGCTCCTGTATGAGGCCCTCCAAAGGGAAATGTGGGATGTTGTTCGGGAGTCCCTCCGTCAGCCCAGTGCTGGACCCAATCTTGGACTGGTGGTGTTGGTCATCCAACAAGAGGAACATGCTGATGCTGCCTGTGCCCTTAGACTGGAAACCAATCCAAAGCGAGAGGGCCAGCAGGTCTGGGCCAGCCAGCGTCCTCGACATCTGAAGATGAAGTGGCGGCAGGCTGTGGCCGAGGCTGCAGACTGGAGCCTTCCACATCAGGTAGACACTCAGGCTGGCCAGCTGGCCTCATACCTGGAGCGGCTGAGAAGCCGGATGGTGGATGACCTGGATGCAGCGAGGAAGAATGCAGTGTCCATATATCCGGAAGAGTTCGCTGCCTTCCAGGTTTATGTGGAAAGTTACCATAAAGCTGTGGCGAAACGTCTCCGAACCATTACTAGCGGCCCCCTGCAGATTACCGACGTCTATGCACTGCTGGACTGGTTCTTCAACATCTACAACAGGTAAGACGGGAATCTTGGCTGTTTCTGTGCAATAAAGGTGGCGCAGATTTTGTTTGTCATTGGTAACCTTTTGCAAATTTCTCAGGGATGTTCTGGGAACCATTTGCACAGCCTCTCCAATCAACTATGAAACATTAGAACCTATCTTGCCCCAACAAACCGTGGACAGGCTGGAGGAAGACTGCATCAGCATTGTCAGAGTAAGATTTTACCATCTCTGAGCGAGAGGGTGCGGATTCCACCTAATGTTGGAAACTGGATACTTAGCCATGTTTTCATCTTTAAAAAAAACCAACCCAAAACATTTCAAGCTGCCATCCTTAAACGGCAGCAGCCGTTTGAGTAAAACTGGCATTTCTAGCTAATTTTAAGAGTCAGTTCATTTGACATTTTTGGTATTATTTCAGGAAAAGGTGACAATCGAACTGACTCAGATTCTGGAGGAAGAGGAGAGGCGATGGGCACAGACTCTGCACATAGAAGACTATCAGTCCCACCTGGCCCGATCAGTCATCCAGGTATATCATCACACATCAGCAATTATTTATAAATTCTCACAGTACATGCAAAGTTTACCATCTGTAAGTGCTGTTATTTATGTCATACAGCGGTTGAAGGTGGATTTGGACAGATCTACAGCTGTGAACCAGTTTCTTGGGGCACGAGTGGCTCGCTGCAGTCTAACAGGACTAGCTAACTTTCTCTACAGGTGAGGCTAGAAATGTGGGGGAAAGGGTCCCAAATCAGACAATAACTAAACTAAAACTTAACTCAGACCTTCATCTACATGTATCATAAAATACCTGATTGATATTGTTCTGAACAATATGCAGTATATCCAACTCCAGATGGGGTTCTCATGAAACTTCTGCATGTCCAGTTTTCAGAGGAAGGTGGAGATGTTCCATAACACTCAGGCTGAATTTGGAGACCGAGGGGAAGGATACGTTTCCAGGACCATAGCTCTGGTCAACTGCTGCCCTCCTCTCAGGTACACACATTATTCACCTGCTGTGTTTCAGTGTTGAAAAGAGTTTTGGACGTAATCTGTCACCTTTACCTCGTAGCTCTTTAGTGGAGCACTGCAGGCAGTGTGACCCACAAGGCAGCGAAGACTCGGCTCAGAGAGCTAATTCGTCCCTGGACCGGATCGTCAACCAGTCGGTGAGGGTTCTCACTGAAAGACTGTTTGAACACATCCGGGTGAGTCTTTTACCACTCAGTAACACTTGTAAAATAGTAGAATCGTTTGCACAGCACAAAGAATAATGTGTAATTCTCTTTGTGAACTTTGTTAATCGGAACTTGGTGTTTTTTCAGCCTTTTTTTGACAAACTGATCAAGAGAAAATGGCTCAACAACACAGAGTCCTTTGAAGCCATTGAAGCCAGCATTAAACAACACTTCAAAAAATTCACAAGGATGGACTGTCCGCCCTACCAGGTAACCTTTAGACTTCTTGTTCTTATGGAAAGAATACCTGTTGAATGTACAGTACGTTGTCCTGTATGCTCCTGTTTGTCCATCAAGCACAACAGTGTTGCCTATTGGTTGATTAGCACTCTTAATGTGAAGCCTTCTAAATCACTTACACTATATGATACTGTAAACCGTTAGATCATACCGGTTTTATGTTTAAAAAAACAAAAACAAAAGAAAGAAAACCTTTGCTGTCCAAAAGCGGGCAGTTATTGTGTTGCTGTGTCTCCTCACCGCACCCCCTTCCTGTTGTTAAGTACTTTTCTCCTTTAGGTTTAAACAAAACAGGCTCAGCCACTAAACACCCCAGGTATATGTACACCCTACAACGTTTCACCTTACGGGGCAATTATAAAATGTGGTGTAGGTGTAGCTAAGAAAATCCTTTTTTTTAGGATTCAGAAGTAGCTGAAAATACCTGGAAAGAACAGAGCTGCTTCATCAGAAATGACTTGAGACAGCATAAAATGGAGCAGCTGTGCTGACTGTCAGTCAGAAATTAATGTTTTGTAAATTCATTACATTTACACAAGAAAAGCTATTCACTAGATATTGTGTAACATGGTTTCACATAAAAACAACCCATAAATCAGGGACGGCTCAAAGACATGCTCCATTTAACAGAGCTGGAAAGAGAAGCAGCTACGTTTCTAATTTAATCTTTCACCCAGGAGCCTTCCTCCCCTTTGTAATCCCCCCACACTGTATCTTTATACATATTTTGTTGAATAGAAAATGTGTGTTTTTCTAACATTGTTCTCAGAGGAGGTGCAGAAGGTTTTAAAATGAAATTTCCTTGACATGGTCACCAATTACGCTCACGACCAGTCTCACCAACACCCAAGACTGTTTCCACAAAAAAACATTTGTAGTAGGTTTGAAGGGTTTTGAGTCTGCCATTATTTTTCATGTGTGATCCACAGACACTGGTGGGTGAGGTCCACCGGCGGGTCCTGGTGGAATATGTCCGAGCTATTATGCGAGGAAGGATCATGTGCACATCATCTAAAATGAGAAAGAGGATGGCTTTCCGTATGCAAGAAGAGGCTAAACAGCTGAAAGGGCTGTTTAAGGACCTGGTAAGCCTGAACTCATATCAGCTGTTATTGTTGGGTGGCTGGTGTGGAGAAATCAAAGTCCAGCTCACTGTGAATCCAGGTTGATCCTGGAACTTTCCAGGTCAGGGATAACTCAGACGATGTTGATACAGTGAACTCTAAAAAATGGAATCTGTCATTGAGATGGAGATGGATGAACCGGGCTTACGTTAGCACTTACCAGAAGGGGAAGAGGGTATGAAATGCAGGGCCTGGCAGCTTGGCATTTGCCCCCTTTCAGTGTGTGAGTTCAAACAAGTGTCCGTCACCTTGGCTGACAACAGGATGCCACAGCGCTCAGAAGGAACTTCCTCTTCCTGTCAGCCGGCCAGCTTTGATGTAGCTCTGGGATGGCTCCGATGGCCTTTATTGCTGAGGGTCAGAATGAAGTGTCTATGGAAAGAGCGAATAAACAGGAGGAGAGCATTAATAGCTGTCTAAATAATATTCACAAGAATGTTACGAGAAATGGGCTCTGCTTTCAATTCCATTACCTTCTTAAAGGTTTCCCTCTGTCCCCCAAAGGAATCAATAGTTTCCTTTCCAGGGTAAAGGTTTGTGAGCAATCTGGGGAACTGAGAGAATGTCACTGCTGCAAACTGTGACCCATACTTTATATATCCAAATGTCTTAATAGAAAAGACAGACATTTGTGCCACCAAGATGTCAGAGTGTTGTTTCCCTTTCAAAGACAGGACAAAGACAAATGCTTATCTCTTCCTACTCTGCGTTGTTTTTCAAGAATAGAGAGCTAGGAATTTTCTGGAAAAGGGAAAAATGCAGGGTGGGAATTCTCTGAGTGGAAGGACAATCAAAGACAACTCAGTTGCTGTGAACCAGTTGTTTTATGTTACTTAAAGCTGTGTCTCTACTCCAGGAGTCAAGCTCATCCTGGTTAGACAGTGTCCTATGTCACATGGCCGACATCATTTTGCTGGAAGATACTCCATCCATCCAGATGGAAGTTGCTATACTGGTGAAAGAGTTTCCAGATATACGGTGAGTGCTGTTGAAATGTACCGAGTTAAAGTGTTTTTGCTCTATGAAGCATCAATGAAGTCTCTGTATGTCTTTTTCCTTCATTATTTTGCCAGATCATTCACAGTGCTAGCTTTGTTAGCCAGACAAAGCAAGAAATTTGGTAGAAAGTTAATCTGATGTTTTTTTTGTGACAATGGTTCCAAATATGGAAAGCAGCCATGGGAACATATCTACATTAATGTGTTATTTTTGGAGAGGCATGTTGGTCTATCTTGGGAATGGATGAGATTCCATGGGCTCAAGGGGAGTTCCAGCTGCTGAGGCTGTTTGTGAACACATTAAGAATCAGGTGACATGTTGGCAGCCACATGTGACGCAGAAGCCTCAGTGGAGCAGACAGGAAACTGCTGCCGAGTATTTCCTGTTCCTGCCATCCTGAGACAGACTGGTGCCACATTTAGAATTAACAAGGCTGAGGTGTAGAGGATTCCAGAAAAACAGTGGCTCAGAGCAGCACGCATGCTAACTCACCCGTGACTAGACCCCTTTGTTTACTGTGTGGCATCCCCTGCTGATATTTTAGGAGATCAAAGGCTGCTGACCTTCTTTGACTTTTCGGAATGCTTCATTTAACAGCTATGGCCCATAAGTCGGGCACTTAACACATATTTTGTCTTTTTACCAACATGCATCTGAATTGCAGATGCTCCCTTAGTATATAATAAATAAAAATCTCACGTCTTGTTTAGAAATTGTGAAATATTTATTCAAATTTGGATAGTGGATTCTTTACAATCTTCAGTAGCTTTCAAGAATGAAAACTCTGTTTTACAATATATAAATATATATAAACATTTAAAATATTGAAGTTTTCATTTATTTATTGAAGATGATCATTTATAATACATCTTTGAGTGTAAAATGTATCTACTCATTTGTATTAGCAGCCGCTGCGAATGTAAAATTGGCATCAGGTCTTGACAGTTTAAGCATTGATATTTGATGAAAATCAGTTTTTCTAGTCCAGATCTATCAAAATCATTTTGTTCTTTACAGCCTTCATTATTACAGAATGAAAAAAGAGTCAAAACTCCCCATATTTATAGTATGTGCAGAATCATCTTCCTGTCTTCCTGCCTCCATCCTCCTTTCCACAGGAAAAAGCATGTTTCCACTTTGCTGAACGTTCGGGGGATGATGCGACAGGCAGAGCGCCAAGAGATCCTCAACATTGTCAAAGACTTTGAATGCAGCAGTGCTCCCATGTGCCGGGATCGTGCGCTCTTTTCTGACATTCCCATCACTTCAGAGGTGCACTGCGTCAGCCTGGGTCTGCGCCGTCTCGCCATGACAGTATCCAACTGGTTCTCTGAGCATCGTCCGAGGCGAAACCACAAGATAAGGAATGTGGGAACAGCTAAACTTGTGGAGAACCAGAACGTGGAAGACATAAATAAAATTCACAGAGAGGAGTAGATGTGGGCATTTGAAATGAAATGTATACATGTACACCTTGACTGCAAATTCCCTTCAACATCAACATGCTTATTGAAACTTGACCTCAGGTACTCTTTGTACTGTCCATGCTCATGAATGATTGATGTGCATATGTCTCCAAACATCTTCAAACAGACACGTATTAGAGAAAATGTAATTCCAATAACTCGGCGTGATTTTATACACTTTCCTGTTACCATCTATGTAAACAAGCAAGAGCTTTTTCATTATCCTCAAAAAGCAACACATTACATCTTATCTTTCAAAAACCCAGCAGATGTAATATGATGTGTTTTGATTTAGCCAAAAATACATTTACACCCCTTTTCCGTGTGTTTCAACTATTTAGTGTGTAAAAGTGTAAATGTTTTAAACGTTCAGTGTGAATGAAGTGAAACTTTTACGAGAAACACAATAAAAACATGGACTTAATTGACTCAAGATTCATTTGGAGTGTCCTGCACCAATTTGTGCCACAGTATTAAACTCTGGACATTCTTATTGTCTCATTCTGACCTCTTTGTATTTTACGTGACGTGCTCGCTGAGAAAGTCAGGACGTACTGTGATATACTGAATGTACTGACACTTCCTGTTGCACAGCCAATTCTGCTGGTACATACAGAGTGCACGTACTGGCTTAGCATAAAATATGGTTGCTTTGTTTTGCAAAGTCCGAGCTTAAAATATTGGGCTCCACCACGGCTACTATATGACGTTCTGCCACTGTACAACAACGGGGGTCATCCACCCTGAGGCCAACAACTGGATGTTTTTGGTTAAACAAAGATTTCCTGTTGTCCAGTGAGGTGCCAACAGATGCCTTTATTGGAGCCAAGTTTACATTATGTGCTAGGAGGAAACTTCCTCTGTTTGGATGGTATGGGCTTTTCCTAATAAATTCAGAAAATCACACGTCGGGGGGAAGCTTCACAAATGACAACTACACCTTTAATATTAGAGGTGTAAGAAGAAAAGAGATAGAAAAGCAAAAAACAGCATCAGATCATTTACATGTTTGTTTTGGCCTCAGTATTGTTTAATTTCATAAATACGAAAGCACTGAAAATAATTGGAGCTGAAAATCCAAAAAAAAAACAAAAAAAAACTTTTCATCCAAAAATGCCTATATTTAAAAAAATATTTAAGACTGAAAAGAAAGAATGAGATGTGAGTCCACAAAAGATTTTATTCAACCACACACTTCACAGGTCTTTTCTTTGGAGACATTCTATAACTTACAATAACTTAAAATTAAACCTTTTTAAAAAATGTGTGTGTGTGTGCGTGCGTGCGTGCGTGCGTGCGTGCGTGCGTGCGTGAGTGCGTGTGTGCGTGCATTAACAATAACCTGGATTGGTCAGGAAAAAACCACGGGGCAATGGCTGGAGTATACGTGCTGGATTTTCATTGAGTCATTATGTAAATAAAACCATCCTATTGACATTGCCTGGTAGTTTAGTCATGAAAAGTCCCAGAATACGCACTTGGCCACGTCATTGTTTCATTGTAATTTGGCAGACTGGTCTTTGGTGCTGTTGGTAGGAGGACTCTTCCTGTCTTCCTGAATGGGAAGATGACTGTGCAGTCCTTCTGGCACCTATGACTTGACCACTTTGTAGAGAATGTTCTTTACTCAAATATTAAAATATTTCCCTGAGAAAGAGCACTAAGGAAGAAGTACCACCCATCAATACTGAGATGGTGGCCTCATCTCTCAATGATTACTAGAGACCTTCTTATCATGGTTTTTGCAGCCACATTAGCCACAATTAATTAACTACCGTCATGATTACCGCCTTAATGATCAGAGTCTTTAATCATGTGCCTTATTCTCTCATCTCCTGTCTCCAACAGAAAGCAATGCTGACAATGGCAATCGGAAACTGTAAACAGGGAATAATGAAGATATCACTTGAGGAGTGGTGGCACTGGCTGGAGGGGGTCAAAGCGCACTTCTTGTTCTGGACAGGTCAGAAGAATATGGAATGTATTTGAGCTGCCAAGAGACTGAACTTTAACTGGTGTTGCTCCACATTTTCCACCTTCACGTCATCCTGGTTGATGTATTTTTGGAAAATACATCTGTGTTCTGGAGAGAGCCCTGCAGCCATTTTGGGCCCACGGTCAGTCTTACCTCAGGGTTCCATCCTGTCTCACTGTCTGACTCAACGTAAGAACCAAGAGGTGTAAACCACTCTCTGCTGCCTGGTCTCCCAGAACCCATCTCGTTGGTCTCAACAGCTGCTGTGGGTAGTACCTTTGGCCTGTCCCCCTTCCATCGTGCTTACGGTTACAACTCTTACCCAATGTTGAAAAGAAGATCACCTGTCCATCCACCCAAGCCTTCATCCGTCATTGTCGACAAACCTGGGCATGATCTCGTTCCACATTTTGTTTTCATTGGCTGCTGCACTGTTTCTGCCAACTGACATTGCACTTCTGCCTCCATTTCTGCCCCCCGCACTTCAGCGGGCATTTCAAAATTATTAATCCTGTGAAAGTAAGGATGAAACTGTCCAAGTCTATGTGGATGCATTCATCCTTCCATGTTTCCAGGGTAAAATAGATACATTAAAGCCCACCTCTTTGAGTGATTGGGGGCAGTCCAGCCTACTCGGTCAGATACTGTATCTGCCATGTTCACTTTGTCGTGGGAGGGGCTGCAGTATCTGGTAGACTGGGAGGACTGAGGGCCAGAGGAGAGACCTTGGGTGCTGGCTTGGCACATACTTGATCCTACCCTTATAGCTGAATTCAGACGACTCCATCTGGATTAGCTTGTCTATCCATCAGGGATCCTACACTCCTTCATCTCCCAACCATTCTGAAGGGGACGATTCCATGGGGAGGAAACCTGCTACCTGCCCAGCTGTAGAAATGGATTGTTTAAACTCCTGAAGTTTTAGCCTTCAGACCCCCTCTACCCACCCGCATGAGGAGATAGACTGTTCGGGATTTTTGTATTCCTCCCATCAGTCTTCCTTCACTCAACTGGCTGGTTCCACCCCTGAAGAGTTCTTCTGATGTTTTTAAGAGGATATCAGGAGCCATACATTGGGGGTGGGTGTGGGGGGGTTGACACAGTCTTTTGCCCTGACAATGGAGACTGTAGTCCCCCAAGATTAAGAAATGATAAATACTACCACTCACCTTAATCTGTCACAGCCTGTTTGAGCAAGCAGCACCTGTGTCTCTGTCCTGGTAGTCAGACAATCTCACACGCCTAGGTCTCAGCCCTGCTCACATCATCTGTCAGCCTGTTCGATCTCCATGTCATACTCCCTAGCATAGTTTTGAGGACTGAATTCCTGGAACTGACTGTCTTTGACTGGCCTATTTCATCGGTAAACAACCTGGGTTTCTGTCTTTGCCCATTCCATGGCTGATTCTCGATCCTTGGATCTTTGTTTTAAGTTTAAATTTAAGTTTTCAACTACTTTATTTTAGGGATTTATTCCAGATCAATAGATTGTTTCCCATCGGGGTTTACCTTCTGCTGCATGTCACTTTGGAGACATTTGCATCGTTAATAGTGTTTATTTGATTCTAGCTAGATTCTTGTGTGGTGTATTTTGGTCCAGTCTCAACTCGAGACACAATGTTGAAGTGCTTGAGTGGTTAGTCAAAACCTCTATAAACTCCACACTCCCATTAATCTCCACTACACACTCCCACCTTCAGCAGAATAACACAATTGTGAAAATGCTATCCATCGGTTGCTGTTCATCATTTCCTGCAGGCTCATCATGAAACTCAGGGAACCTGGGCTCAACATCACCCTCTGCAACTGAATACTGAAATTCCTGACAGCCAAATCCCAGGCGGTGCAAATAGGCACTACCAAATCCCACACCCTAGCTGTCAACACTGTTGTTCCTCAGGATGTGTGTTCAGCCTGCTCCTCTATTCCCTGTTTACACATGGTTGTGTGACCACCACAGTTGGAGCTGTGGTGGTCTGTTGTAACATCCTGGTGCCAAAACAACAACCTCCACTCATCATCGCATCACTGAGGGACTGATGTGAACTCATCACAACAATGCCATCACTACAACAGTAAGACAGCCGCACTTCTTCCTCTGGAGACTGAGGAGACTCCCTGATACTCTGTAGCTGCTACAGATAGACCTCGGAGACTATCCTGGCTGGCTGCATCGCTGCCTTGGGCGTCAGCTGATTGCCCTCATTGGAAATCTCATTTTCATTTTCTCTTGTCTTGCTGATCCTTGTCTTGCTGATCCTTGTCTTGCTGATCCTTGCGGATCCTGCATCAATGCCTTCTGGACAGACAATACCACAATTCCAGTAGCAGTATTGACCATATACTCTAAATACTAATGTTAATGGTAATTTTCTGTGGAATCCACTCCACATCTGCCCATCCCAGGGAGTGGGATCCCTCATCTATGGCTGTCCTTGAGGGCTTTTTTTGTTTTTTTTTCCAAAAAAATGGTTTTAAGTTTTTCCTGACCGGGTTCAAGGGTCTAGGATGTCACAACTGTGCAGCTTGTAAGGCCCTCTGAGGCAAACATTGTTTGTGATTTTGGGCTCTCGATAAACTTTTTACAGAGTGGGTTAAAAGCAGCCCAGAACATTACCTGAATGACCATCCATGGAAGAATGATCAGATCTTAACGGACCCTCAACACCAGATTAATTTGATTATCCATCTGATGCCAGCCGGTTGATGGCACTACAGCATCAGGGCCCGTACTAATCTTGAATGTTGAAAGTCACCACTCATCTGGGACATCTGCGCAATTTTATTCAGTGTGGATGAAATGAGCTCAAGATTTTGATGTTGCTTGGAACTCAGACTTTCTTTAACAGATCCTGTTATTATTCTTACACACATCACATTAGGCATTTAAGTTTTCAGCTTTGTGTGTGTGCGCGCACCTGTGTGTGTGTGTGTGGTGTGTGTGTGTGTGTGTGTGTGTGTGTGTGTGCGTGTGCGTGTGAGCATATATAAAATGTTTGCGGGGTAATAAGTTCATAAATATAAGCTGCATATGAACTTGTGTTAAAGAGCAAAAGTCTTTCTGTTTATATATGATCAACAATAGTTCTCAGATTTAGATCTGACTCTGACCTTGTGCTGCACTTTACACTTGTTTTTATTTATTATGTTCCAAGAAATGACAGAGTTGAACAGGAAAAACATTAGAGTGCATTATCAGACATCCTTTCATATTAGCCTGAGGGCGGATGCTGCTGCACCCCAGGTGGGGATTACCATCTCTGACTATGACAGGCAGGTAGGACATAAGGCCAAATTCTTTCAACCGAGCTGCTGAAGGTAGACCAGGCCACAGTATCACAATGCAGTCCCTGGGAAGCACTCCCCTGCTTCCTCTCATTAAGAGAGCTCCGCAATGGAAAATCCATCTGGCTCTGTTCGATGTTTGTTTTCCAACAAGCACTTTGTTCACACTGACATGCACTTTTCATTCCTCCACTCTTGTCTGTTTATTTACTTCTTACACACTTTTGCTGATTGATAAAGATCTAAAAAATAATGTATTCATGGGGAAAATATGTTTTGAGTGTTGCCTTTGAGCGGTATTAGAGCAGCAGCACGTCTATCAAAAGAAGCTATAAAAGTTCATTCACCTTGGTCACCTCACGTTCATATGTAGGTGGATGTGCACGTGTTTCCTCAATAGTTCTACATCAGTAAAGGCTATTAAACCAAAAGGAAGGCAAAATCCCTTTGCAGAAGTTTGCTCAGGGGTAATAAACACAATTTCACTTAATTAAAATAATGATTAACAACCTCAGTTTTGAGGTCATTTAGAAAGTCACCTTCATAATTGATTTTTTACATTTCATAGGACACACATGCACGCACTCCCACACATGTCCACAGTGAAACTGTTGCGGCTTACGTGAGGTTTTAATGAAGCTCTTTGGGTGTTAAACTACAATGATAAATCAGAGGTAGCATCCTCCTCAGTGCTGGTGAGAGGGAATGAGCTACTCAGCTTGTCCTCCAAGTTACTTCCTTTTTCTTTCTTGTTGCCTCTGAGAAGATGGATTGTAACGTCTTGGTCTGGATTAGTTTTCCTAACTTTTCCCATTAACCTGGATGTTGGACCTGACATACATACAATGTTTATTATTTCAGCGCTAATAATAATCCAAATATTATTCACATATCCTCTGAGCGCTCATTTTGAAATAGTAGTTAACCCTTGTGTAATGTTCATATTGTTGTTACTCAGCCAGCGTTTGTGGGTCTGATGGACCCGTTGCATTTTGTGGCTTTTAATGCCTCACAATCAAACACTTTTATGTTAAAATACTGAACAGATGTTTACCTTATCCCAATTACAAGCAGTATAAACAATATATATGGTTGATATTTGCCCTTTACCTTTGTTAAGTCACATTTATAACTTATTATTTAAAACATAATAAAGAAAATCAATTAAAATCAAGATATGAGTGGAAACAAATTTAAAAGTGAAGCAAGGTTTTTCAAAACTACTGACTTTTATTTCTTTGAACTTGAAATTTAACCCATTCAGGTGCACAACACAAGCTGGGTCCCACAGACCCGAACACCACACAAGGGTTAATTAAAGTTGCAAAATGAAGGGGAGTTTACTTATTCAATCAAGATATTGAAGCACATTAAACTTTTATAAGCAGCACATCTACTAGCTGGTTTTGCATGTGGTCTCCTCGGGTAACTCATTGTATAACGAGATCGGGATTTCTGACAGGACCCATGTGAAATTCAATGGAGAACGTCCCGTCCTCATGACCAGTATACACTGTCAGGATGGCTGCCCACTTGAACCAAAACAATAGTGCACTTCGTCACTCCTGATGGGATATCCTGATTTATGTTATCTAAGTGTATCCACCAAGTGGATCTTTATTTAGCGATAAAGAGGGCCAGGGTGCAGCCTGCCAGTGTCCACTCAAATCCAAATCAGAGCCAACAGACACACCAACCTGTTTGTTTCATTATCAGCTGTCACATTAAATCATCAGACTCCGACGTGGTCCCAGACGCTCCACAGGAAGTTCCCTTTAGTTAGCTCAAGGGCCAATCCAAAAAAAACTTTGGCAAAACCCTTCGGAATGCGAACAGAAATATGCAGGAATATGTTTTATTTGACCAAAAAAATGTTGATAAGGGTTGAATTGCACAAACATGTTTCCTGGGTGGATACATGGATATAAATATTACTGTCAGGTTGATCATGGCCTCATGCCACTTACGGTATAAACATCCCAACCTGTGGAGTTATTTGTTTTCCTTTGTTTAAACTATTTTGACGTTTATATAATAGTGAGAAAAAAACAGGGGCAGGCTTTGTTGGTCCTGTATGTCTGTATTTATGCGAGCACATCCCCTGGCCTCATAGACCTGGCCTCATTACAGCAGGATGCTCAGCGTGACTGCAGTCGCCCAGCGATACGGAGATAAATGAGAAGATGGAAAAAATCCCAACATCCATGAGTTATGCCAGTCGTCTGGAGGATGACCACGAAACAACAAGACTACAAATAATAGAGGGGGAAAACAGGACACACTGTGTGATGCAGGACAGTCAAAAGTTGCCCTGGTCTGAAGGTCGATATCTTCAGAAGGTTGCTGTGAGGCGTCTGCATGAAGTTTCCTCTCAGCTGCAAGGGGCACATGCCACATAAATACATATACATTTAAGCTCTTACATTTAATCTAATTTTTTAAGTTTCTTTGAAAGAACCTAATAAATAAAGACAGTCAGATATTCATATACAACATATGCCATATCTGAAGTACTGAAATAAGAACTGTACACATAATGTTTGATTTAAAGAGAATAAGTTAAGACTCAGCAATATTGAAATGTGATAGTATGATTAAATGAAGTCACTTCTAAGTTTTGACCTAGCAATTATAAAGATCTAGACTTTATGTATGTTGTTGATGAATGAAATTAAATATACCTGTATCAACAATTGAACCCTTTTTTTAATAAAATAATGCTAATGCACAGTAGATCCGTTTTACACGTTCTCACATGTATTCATATATGAGTATAATTTAAATCAAAAATCCAATTTTGAACATATTTCTTTTTTCATGAATGTGCTGTGAACTAATTCAGACGAATGATGATTTCCATTCATTGTTGATTGTGTTTCTGCTTGTTGGCCATCTACTCTAAATACAAACCCAATAAGTGCTTTATTTAAACTATAAAAATGATACATTTGATAAACAAATGAGAAACATTTTTAAAATAACCTTGTCTGTTGAGAGGTAACTTGCAAGCATTTGTTAAGCTTGTGTACTTTATGGTATTGATCAATCTGCAGTGTTTTGTATTAGAAAAAAATATCCAAATACAAATCTTAGATGTATATAGTATTAGTAGTGATGTATGATAATACAAAATCTACATTTAACTGGTAATATAATGCATGGTATCTTGGGTTCGTCTAAAGTGGTGAGAAAGAATCGTGATCATAACAGATGCTCTTTAAATAAAGATTAATTGAATTGAATGTTATCACCCCCCCCACCACCACCACCACTCCCATCACTGACAGACGCAGATAGACAAACACACACACGCACGCACGCACGCACGCACGCACGCACGCACACACACACACACACAATAATTCCAAAGAAGTGCTGAGGTCAAAAATAGATGAGTGACAGGATAAAGAGTGTGAATGACAGTAAGTGAGTGTGCAGACCGATTTTTTTCATGGAAAACAGGGTGGAAAACGGACATCCTTAAGACAAGTTATTTGTAAAGGAAGTTTATTGTCTGTCCCGAAGGATTTTCTTTTCCTTTTTGGAAACCCTGAAACATTCCCATAACAGTCTCAATTTTATAGCAGCAGGTGTTTGAGTACCTGATCAATGCACATCAATCAATGTTTGATCCAGTCAATAATACAGTGCGAAAAACTGATAATATATTTGAGTTTCTGTTAATAAAAAAAAAAGGCAGAGCATTTCTATCCCCTATGCTGTTTTGTCTAAGTCTTAAGATCATAAGTTGTCTTTTCCTTCTGTTAACAACAAATTTATTGGCTCAGTCTACTCCAACTGGGCGGAAAACTGTTTTTGCATGGCAAGAAAGGAGTGTGAAGCTAAACAATGGTTCCTCATGTGAAATATGGCAGCAGAGACTCACCTTTGGCACCCCGCGCTTTCTCCCCCGGCTTATTTACGTAAGCAGGTTGCGTCCTGTACCCCATCAGGAAGAGGTGTTCCTGAAAAACAAATGTTTGGAAGAAGATGGAGAAAACTCACAACATTACGCATAAATGAGGCAGTAGTTTCTCTCCGTGGGAGTTGACAGGAAGGCTGAACGGGAGTGTGACCTGCAGCAGATTCCTCACCCTGAAGTCACTCAGAGGATCGATTGTGGGTCTGCTGCTTGTGTGGACACTGGTCCACCATCTGTGGAATATTATGAATAAGTTGCGTTCCAATCAAGATTTCACTTCGCACAGAATTTAGAATATAACAATCATAGAAGAAAACCAAGAATAAATAAATTACTGGGATCTGGGCAGTTAAGAGATTTGTCTGTCTGGAGGGGAAACAAAGAATTTATTTTTAAGAGAAAGATGCAAAATTAAACAGCAAGCATCCCAAACACAAACATGAAATATAATGTGAGGAGAACCAGAGAAACAGGAAACTTGTTGAAGATCATATTTGTGCAGGTATTATTAAATATTATTTTTTGTTTACTGAAACTTATGAAAGGATTATAGTAAAAGAATAGCAGCAACAACAATACTGACAAGAGTGCATATAATCAAAAATGAGAGCAGACATTCATCAGATAATGAAAATATTTCACAAATTCTGCCCTGTAATGGAATTCTAAAAAAGAGAAAAGATTTTCCATATTGTATAAAATACAGAAATGACAGACCAAAGAAACCTGAACACAAATTGCCTCTAACTCTACAAATGTCAGATATTATTGCAAAAAAATTACTGAAGGAATGAGCAGATGTTATTTCTGTATGTTGTATGAATTCGCTTTACAATCATGAGGATATAATATTACAGATTTCAACTTTAGAACACCTAAAGATTATACAGTGTGGTAACATCAGCAGCATTCTATCAGTGAGCAGCAATGTCCTGCAGCTTGACTCACCCTTCCATGAACCCTCCTCCAGCTTTCATCAACACAGAGTTAAAGTTCAGGCCTAATGACTGCACATCCTCCCTGCCCTCCTGCTGACGGTGCGCTGCAGCCATGCCCTCTCACACTTAACAATAGGCTGGTTGACCTTTGACGCATGAATCTACTCATCTTTTTCAACACTTCTTAGCGTTTCAACAACCTGTGTTCTGGTATCGTCTGTGGTGCACAACAGGTCATTGACGTTTTGACTGGTGCTGAACGTCTAGAGAGCAGCTGAGGTTCATCAGCAGGAAGGTGCGCTGAGGTAAAGCCCTGAGCTATTTACATATGCTCACTAGTGACCCCTACAGGACACCGGCAGTATAGGAATATCTTCCATCCTGTGCACACCATATCCATGAAAAAAATGTATTGCTATTGTATCAGCATTATGGAATTGTTTTAAAGAGAAGTAAAAAGGTATAAAATAAACTACATATAAATATACTTGAAAGTAAAATTGCAAATCCTTTTTAAAGGGCATCTTGAAGGTTTTTCTTTACCTCCAAACGATGCGTTGCTGCCCTCTGTTGTTCATAATTCAACACTACATGAAAAAATCCTTGTTTCCACGATATCTTTCTGAGGTTGATGAACATCAGAAGAGTTACAATTCCTTTTGTTTTGTAGAATTTAAACTTTAGTCTCATTCAAACCCTTGTCAGAAGTGTAACTTTCTTTTTATAAGCAGGAAAAACATACATAACGCTTTCTCCTCCATGTATAAGACTCGTTCTTTCCTTCTTTCTGCTCATCTCTGTCGTGCTCCATTAATGTAAGGCTTTCTGGGCCTGTGACTATTAACAATGGTTTTAATTGTCTGAAAACAATAAAGGATGACCCAACACAAGGAAAACATAAATTTTCACATTTATATTGGAGGTGTGGAAATCAGTTTTTCATTTTTTTATTAGTTACTGTAAAAAAAATACAATAGACATATTTACAGTGAGTCTTGATTATAGATTACAATGCCATCTGCTTATTTTTGTAAAAACCCCAATGCATTCAAAGGCCTAAAAGGCCTTTACAGGTCTCATATCATAGGGCAATATGTTCAACAGAAATCTGTGCCCTATAAAACATCATCAGTTTAAATATGAACACAATTGGAACCTGTACCCAAGGAGCAGGGCCAGAATTTTGGCGATATTACAGTATTGTCTGCACTGAACAAAGACAGAAGTGCCAAAATTCAAGCTCCGTGTTAAAGTATAGACATTAAAATCACTTCTGCACTGATGTCTGGATGGGGTACTTTTTTCCTGTGATAAGACTTTTTTTTAATCACTTATTAGTTAACCCTCATGCACCCCATATGTGGACCTTGCATTTATTGAAGGACTTCTTTGACAGTCTGAGGCTGCCTGACAGGAAGCTCCAGCTTCTCACAGTCTGTCAACTTCAGGGTCAAGTACTGGGCGATCTCATTGGGATCAGTGTAGAGTGCAGCAGGAACATTCTGAGAAGATAAAACATGTGATTTATCACAATTCATGCAGATGCTTTCTAATGAACTGGGCTTTCATTTGTCATCACTCACCTGTAGTTCCTCTATTTTGCTTTCACGTGTGCTAAACTCTCGCAGCATATAATTCTTTCCAGCCTGTAGGAAAAGGTCAATTAATAATTCTTAAATAGGTATAATGCTGATCATTAAACTCGACTTGCCTCGTGATAAAGCCTGGTGTCATTTATTCGGATCAGGACTCTGTCCACTCGTAGGAAGAAACGAAGCAGCAGGAAGAAACTGGTCGGCATCACCCTCTGCATCATTACAGACATTCAAAAAAAAACAACTTACAGTCAGTTGGTGCTCAGAAGTTTTGGAGAAAATTAATAAAAGCAAAAACTAAATGATCACCAATTACTGAAAAACAACATTAAATGCAGTTACAAATTAACTGTGTTTTGCTTTTTTATTTGAATGCATTTAACTCAAGTGCCTGTAGTAGACAAAGATCCATTTTAAATGAAGTGAATATATGAATATCATTTGGATACTCAAGCAGACTTCTGTAATTTGCAGGGACATTGCTTTTCCTGAAGCAACCTTCCTGAAGATATTATCATAAGACCCATAAAAATCAGCAAATGGACACATCAGTAATTTGATTAAGAGAAGGAGTTGACAACTTGCCCCCAAGTTAAATACTATTTCATTAAGAAACTCACAATTTTGACACTGAGCATTGAGACTCCGTGGTCGTGAAGCTCGTCTTCAAATAGCAACACTTCATCAAAAAACATAATCTGCTCACGGGCCTTCAGCTTCTCCAGGTCAATTCTTTCGGTTGTCTTAGTCACCTACAGATGAGGCGACAGGTTTACAGAGACCAGGAGAGGCCCATCAATTCAAAGAAACACCAGGAGTTTAATGAAATTGTACATGATATGGTAATTGTAAAATGACCAACCTGTATCTGCATGTCTTCTCCTATCAGAGTGCCTCTATAGTCTGTGGTGTATGTCCAGTCATATGGCTTCAGCACCTCTTTGGAGTGTTCAGAATCCATTCTGAAAGAGACAAATACAAAGAAATGTATTTTTCCTCCCATTATTTTTAAGCTTAACTAAACAAATGACAACCTTGTGTCCAGGGTTGTGATTTGTTGGCCTTGGTTGGTCGTCACACCTTAACGGCCGAAGGCAGGAGTCTCTAAGTCAGTTTACCTGGACCCTCATAACTCCTCCATCTTGTCAGAAAGGGAGCTGGTCAAAAAGCAGCAACAACTGTGTTTTTTTCTTACTGAGATTCAGATTAAGCTGAATGCAAATGCAACATTGCTGTCACCCAGCAGTAAAAAGGTTCTGTTTCAAAGCCTCTGGGGGGGGAGTTTGCATGTCCTCGCTGTGTTTGTGTGGGTTCTGTCGAGGTAGTTCAGTGTCCTCACACAGTCCAAAGTCATGCATTTAGGAGATAGTTGAATTGGCATCAGGTGTGAATATGAGTGTGTATGGTTGTCTTTTTCTCTATGTTATCCTCACCTAATGGATAAAGTTAATGTTAAGATGGATGGATGTCTGCTTGCTTGGTTGAATAACACCACTTCATATTTTATTCCTTAAATGTGATCATCTTGTTAGAGGATTGGCAAGATTAAGTCACATAATTCTGCAGCAGAAAACCCGCACCTTTTGCAGAATGACCTTGAAGCAACCGTACGTGTTGGAAATGAAGAATCATTAAAACTTCTGAGTTGGACTAACGCAGTTAAAATCTCATCAATCATTTGCCACACAGGAGTCCACAACTTAGACTATTACTGACAAAGGTGAACTTTCAGCTCATTTATCCTGGCTGCTTGCATCATGTTTTACTGCTACTAACGCCACTGTTATAGACTGATAACACTGGGGAACACAGTTTTTGTTGAATCAGGGAAGCTGTCAGGAAAAAACGTGACATGCTAGAAAAACTGTCTGCAATTTTGGAATCAGCATGCCAATTTTAGTTTTAATCAGCATAAAAAATTAACTCAACGGAATTTTTTTTTTCCAACTGTCCCATGTAATTTAACTTTCCATCCACCATTATATTGGTTCCATGTTGAAATGAGTCAGAATGATCCAGAATAATGAATTACCCCAAAGCTAACTCCATGCAGCCACTTTGCTGGAACTTCAGGGCAAATGTGAGTTGGTGCAAGTTCAGAGAGATAATGGCCCTTCATATACATTTACTTGTAAAAAAAAAAAAAAAAAAGTAACAGGTAAAAAGCAGAAAAGACACTACTACAACATATCAGCCTATAATCCTCCGCCTGACCCAGGATAGGACACTAATGGTCTTACCTACTCTCCTGCCATTCCTGTGCACAGGCCACTTTGACAGCATGTTCCATTTTGTTTACTATCTTAAGAGCATCAATAGCATTAAATTCAATGCCATATCCATCAGTGTGAATGATGCGCAGAACATTGTCTCCAAACAGCATCTCTGGGAGTGATGGCATGTTCATTTCATCTGCTAATCTGGGAAGAAAAACAAACAAAAAAAATGATTAATTAATAGGAATATATTCTTTGATGATTTATATTATACATACATAAGTACATCCGGGGGATTCATCTTCACAATTAATGTTTTCATTAATGTTTTATTTTTTTACTGTAATGCCTAATTTGTTTTATGTAGACGGTATTTAATTGTTTCACCTCTATACTGTCAACATGGATTGAAAATATACAACCAGGATTTAATGAGGGGAATTTTATTTTTATTTAATAGATAAAATTACTACCTTATTTAAAATGACAGATTTTTTGGGGATAACTGCAGCTTCAAGAATGTGTCACCTTTCAATATCTTTGGACTTCATGATATGATTTGTGGATGCGGTCACTTTCCAAGGGCCAAAGGTGAAGTCCTGTTTGCTGCTCTTGAAACCATGTGGCATCATTGTGAGGAGACTGAAAAAGATGTTTACAAAATAAATAAATAAAAGGGATTGCATGAAATATCAGTGACAATCTATGAAGTTAAACCAATACTGCAAATACGGTACTCTTGGTCGAACATGCACACAAAACGTATGAAATACACAAAACTATTTTAAATATCAATTAAAAATCAAATTGGCTTTGTAATTTGAAGATGTAGAACAGGACGACATAACATTTCTACGGCCTCACATGCAATCAGCTGCGCTTGCAACTGCCCCCACTGCAATAAAGCACGTTTTAAATGAGTCAATGGTATATGTATTTGATTCGGTGAGTATTTGCAGTGTTTTATCTGTTAATTGTGCTCCGGTAGGCTAAAATGAACAGTCATCTCCAAAGATAAAGTGGGAGAAATAATATTAAAAACTGTTTTGGTCCTGACAAGCATATGTTGATTAGTTATGATGCAGTATCAAACTATCGATTGGTGTAAATCACCAAAAGTTAACATTTAAATACATTTACCTCGTATTGTTTCCAGCTCTTGTAATGGAGAGCACTGGGTCCGCCTATGTTAAATTGTCCGCCAAAGACTGCTTCGTTCGCGCAAAGGTTCCGTGGAGCGGGCTATATTTCTTTGACGGTTTTCTTATTCACTTGCTTGAATTTCCCGGTACAAAATCGACAGATCACTGTATAATTTTAAATCAGTCTATATCATGTTATATACCTCGTATTGTTTGTAGTTCTTGTAATGAAAATCACTGGGTCCGCCTGTGTTAAATTGTCCACCAAAGACTGCTTCGTTCGCGCAAAGGTTCCGTGGCGCAGGCTATGTTTCTTTGATAGTTCTCTTAATACTTAAATTGTACCGACACAAAATCGACGTGTCACTGCACAATTTCAAACTAATCCATACCACCCAAGACAGAGGATCAGTCCAAATAAACTCACACTTACAAATTCAAAGAAGTGCACATCCATTCTTGTTTTGTGGCGGTTTGCACCCAACGACACATGTACTATCGCCATCTAGTGTTCAACTCAGGAGTCAGTTTCTCCTGATTTTTCTTTCATGGAATTTCTTTTGAAAAACACAGCAAGCAAACAAACAAACCATAGGTATTCGAATAACACATATCTCATCACATCATTTTTAATTATAAATGCTGTTTTAGTCTTTAAGCATCGTCCTTATCGCAAGAAATTGATGCCTTCAAAATGATTTGATATGTTGCTATGATTAAATTTACACAAAGTGTAAAGCAAATCATTGAAAAAATTACACTTTTTCCTTTCAACTTTAGAGGGCATCCTTGCCCTCCATAACAAAGCTGGAAGACAGAATAGCTTAAGCTCTATTTTTATAATTAAACAGAAAATGCAAGTTGATAGTGTGTTTTTTGATCGCGCCAGCGTGCAGACAGCCAGAGCCCAAAGAGATATTTATCCACTAGATGGGAGCATATCGCAAGTTAAATGCTAACGAAAACTTATTTAATTTCAGTCAAAATTATGAGAAATCGTTAGTGCAGTTTTTTTTAATTTCGTTTGGGGTTTTTTGTCCTCATTTAAGCAAAATATTGGTGTGAGCTTATGATTTATTACGTTTACACAATTCACAAATTGTAATTTAAACAAAATTAACTGATGATATTTATCTAAAGCAACATCCAGAAAACAATTTACCAGTAACTGTAAAACGCCCTTAATTGAGGGCTGAAACGGTGTTGCCTCTGCAGTAAGTTTTATATCCTGGATTTAGCGAAATGAGCACAGGTGGCACATGTACATCGTGTACATCCTATGCATTACTGTACATGTTCACCTAAATGCAAGATAATTGAAGTGATTTATATATTTGTGACATTGATTTGCTTCAAAACGTGAAACATGTGACATTTATTTTGAAGGTGCAAATGCTTCCACATAGTAAATTAGTAACTTCAACTCCATGATGTTCAAAGGTTATGCTACACTGGAGCTTGTGGAAAGAAAACATGATGAATCATCTTGCAAGAAGTGTGCTGATGAAGACACACACTGAAAAATGTGTGTAACAAAATGAATCTGGACTTGTTACATATCATAAACTGACAAATGTATATTTGTAATATGTTTGTAAGGACAGTTTTTAAGTCTTTCCCTCGATCAGAATGAGGGAATTTAATGGGGAAAACTGAGAAGAGACACATGGCCTTACTTCATTCTAGTTCTAGAGCTGAGTTTCATCGCCACTTGTCTTCCATGATGGTTTTTCAATATAGACAAATACAAAGTTTCCATCTGCATGTCATTCTTTGTCACGGTTCTTCTGTTCTCTGTGTAGTACTTTGGTCAAGTGTGACTTGTTTTAAATGTGCTATATAAACAAACTTGGATTGGAAAAGAAGACCTTTTCAATGCATTTGCAAGAAAAACAATGCATGTGAAATCTCCATCAATTCCAGGCCTTTCTACCTTTCTTTCAGTGGACCTTATCATTGAGCTTGGGGGTATTAAACTCTGATGGGGACATAATGGTATAGAGGTTGCAAGGGCAGGAGTCAAGTAGAACTGTAGCTGAACTGGCTGCACTGCCCTACATTGTGCACAGTCTGAGAGTGATCTCACCCTCAGTATGCCTGTGTAGCATCCTTGCGGAGTCCAAAGGCTACCCTTTTATCAGGACACACATGGCTTCTCTGTGTGTCAGTGTCATGTGTTTCCTCAGTCTGTGAAGCCATGGTAACAGCAGAATGAATGGTCTATTCAGTACAGAACCACTCTGCTCACTGCCTCAAAAACCATAGCTAAGCAAACAAACATACAGGAATGGTTTGGTCTAGTTCATACTCTACTACTACCACTGTAAAACTGTGTGCATATAAAAAAACAAAACTGGATGCAGTTCTTCTTTATCATTCATTCATATATGGTCCTATACAAGTCATCAGCAGGACTAACTTTGAAATCATAAGGAACTAAAATACACTGGGTGTTCAAGTGCAGATTGTTTTATTAACAAAGCCTATATTTAAAAATTCTAAATGTATAGTCGGGCACTTTGTATGCAATATATTATATTTTATATTGACATGTAATTATTGTTTAGTAGATACTGTGAAACACTTGGATGGATCACAAATCAGGTGTTTGTGGAATATAATTTATTATGAATTCAGTTAAATTAACTGAATTCAGTTAATTCTTTCTTATGACATTCAATTTGACTGTGTTTTACAGATGTGTTTGCTTTTTGTCATTTTTGGGACAAAACTGCCCTCAAACATTCGTCTAAGTGAGCAGTAGATACACACTGTGCTTGAAGGGCAATTTGCACATAAGACTTCCACATTCCTATGGAATCATAATTGCTCACTCTGCAGAATCACAACAGGAAAGGGTCAGCTCATTTGAGCCAGGCTTCACTAGCATACATTGAGTAATAACGTAACATCCTCAACCGAACCCCAATTGTGGATGTAAAAAAGGGAAATGATAACTTGGGTGCACACCTTACCCAACAGATATTGCATAAAACTGAGCCAAATGGACAATATTGCTGACAGATTATAAAGATGGCATTATCAACTACAGCCACAAGAGTAATACCGAGTTATTTTAGGTTGGTTCACTATGGTGTAAGGAGAATACTTTATGAAAATACTTTTTATTCTCAGTTTATGCATTTAACGACATTAAATGGAACAACCTTGGACTCAGTGAAAAGGAAATTTAAGTGACAGCAACGGTCGGAATCATGAGAGTTATTATTTGTAAGCATTCATCCCTTTAAAGTAGGACAATATTATGGATCTATATGGGTAATACATTTTACAATCATAGAACTTTGTCCAAAAAAGTAATGTAATCCTGGCTGTGAGTATAAATATATACTTATCTTAAAATTTTGAAATTTGAGCACAAAATGTTAAATGTCCGAGTGTATTGAAAGCGTCCTGATTGGCTGAAAGGAACAAGTGTATAACACGTAGGGCTGACGTACGTTTCCAAAGACGAATGATGTGGCAAAAATTTAAGGCCAGCTAGGAACAAATAGTTCCATTTTTACACTAATTATTCTGGATTTCTGCGTCGAAATTCTCCGGTGCTCGTTTGTATTAAAGAGAAAACGTAACGCATTGCCCTATTTTCATACAGAATAACACCAGTAATGCCATTACGCACTTTTTAAAACCGTTGCTGTGTATTCATCCGCCTCATTGAGTTGAGTTCCATTTCCGGGATGTTTTCTCTGCCGTCCAACCTCCACCGCCATTGCAGGTTCAGGGAGTCGGTGTAGTGGCAGTAAGTCGTTAGCCATAGCCAGGGGTGAGCCCACCACTAAACAGCTTAGGGTCAAATCAAGAAAGTTCCACCGCTCCGACAGGACATTTAACTTAAGGCTTATACTTAATTCACCTGTGCCCAAGTCTAGAGTTCCCACAGCTGTCCGACTAGGATCTGAGAGAAGAGGCAGTAGTTTGATAGCATTTGAAGTGACCAGAGGAACAGGAGAGAGGAACCGCCATGGCGCAGATCCTGCCTATTCGCTTTCAGGAGCACCTGCAGGTACATTTTAAATGATTGGTTGAGGTTTTAGGTCAAGTTTTTCCGTTCTGGGCATTGAATGTATCACCAAGGTCCCTCGGTATAAAGGATTTCTCAGTAGCTATATTAGCCTTTAGGAGCTATGCTAACTAGCTTGACAGGGTGGATGACGTTTATCTTTAGTTAGCATCTAGCTAGCAGCTAGCCACCTGAGTTCGTGACATAAATGGCGAAAGTCCGCAGCACATTAACGGATACCGTATTTGTTTATGCTGCTGTTATGCCACCGAAGCCTTTTCTTAACATATACTAATGTTTTAAAAAGACACTCTCCGAGATTTGATTTTTCGTGTTATTCACGGTTCTCCAACTATAGCTTTGATAGTCATTCATTTTTTTGTCATTCATTGCTCTTCATTGTTACATTGTGGTTTTCTGTGGGAATTACTACTAATATTTACAGCGTTTGGAGAAAATGAAGTTAGTGTATACATTTCCCCCTAACTTCGATGTAATTTGATCATTCTTAGGTTTAGTTAGATCAAAGGAGGACGTCAGAGCTGATGGTTGAATTTGTCACGTGACGACCGAGCTCGACTAGCTGCTGTTCACCGTGTTTAATGACTTACGCGACTTTTGATTTTTGTTCTTTTTCAGTGATACTGGGAAAAAGTTGTAAATTTCTGTAACGCTTCTTGATTTAGTGATCATGTACAGTGGTTCCAGTCGCCGCACCTTCGAATTAGCTGGATGTTTGCTCATCTAACCTGAATTAGCTTGAATTTAGAATTTCGGCAATTTAAGCAGTTACAGCCCACAGGAAATATAAATGTATTTATGTCCCTTTTTCTAACTAATAATGATGGTAAAGCTGCTTTGAGATGCGTGTGATGAGACTATGCATGCAAATTCCTTTAATTCTTTTGGTTAATTAACTTTTGTAGATGTTTTCTCTGTTGCTACATTGACATGCACACTTAAGTCACATTTGTAGATTAGCAGGCTATTTCACTGACTTTTCCAGTATGACATAAGCACATCCAAATGTCTTATTACAATAAGGTCGCACACATTATTGGTGTTGCTGGGATCCCTGAAGACATGGGACATCATCATCTGCACAGATTTTATTATCATTCAGTCTTTGTGATTTTTATCACTCCCTGATGCATATCCTCACCATGATGCACAGATCTCATTAGAAAGGCCACTTTGAATATACTTTTATTCCAAATAAGTTGAACAGTGGTCGCAGACTCAGAATTAATGGCCGTTATTTATAATAAGAACCTTCTTGGCCATTTTTACAGTGCAACCCAAACTCTGCAGTGTTATTTTCATTCACAACCGCAGTTGATTATTAATATATAAGATGATGAGGAGTAAAATTCACCAGGTATGCAGAGGTCATTTGTTTCTACAGTTACAGTGAAATTATTTAAGACTTTGGCCCCTCTGTTATGGTTTTACAGTGCACAAAGTAGTCTGCATTAAAATCAAACTTATATTCTAGCCCATTCATTGAGTTTATTTATGCAGTAACTTTGTGTTTACTAGTTTAAATCACAGACCTGAGCTCTCAAAGTGTGACTGAAGTGTTGTTTCTTTTGTAGTTGTGGAGATATTTTATCAGTTTCAGAAGTGGCTGAAAATGGCAAAGGAAAAATGGAAAATGGTAACAAGTGAATTGGCACGGCTTTAAGCACCTTACGGATTCATAAAAGGATTGGAAGTAGACCACAAGGTCTGATCTGTTAAAGTTTTTATAGACCTTGTTGTGTTACTACTTTGGCATTTGTAAAACCAACTGTAAACTAATCAAAGTGAACATTTATCAGTGGTTGCTCTCCCCTCGATTTGTGTTCTTCCTGCATCAGCACTCTTCTCTCAGCAAGTCTCTTCGTGCTCTTCCTGTTAAGTTGCACAGCTTGCGCTTTTATACATTATCCATTTATATAGTATTGGGTAAAATCTTAGAAAAGTGTCATTGCTTTTTCAAATAAAATGGCAGTAAGGCCATATTTTCAAACACATCACATGCAATGTGATGTGTGTATAATTATCCAGTAAATTGTTGCGTCCTGCCTTTTTAATGCTCATTTTTCTTATTCTATTTTGAGTGGTGGAATTAAACAGGGTGTTAAAACTACCTCAAACTTATTCTTCTGAAGTTATTGTAACCAACTGTTGATTACTTCATGTACGAGTGGTTTGTGCTGTGAAAGTAGCCAATAATGGGTGTGCTGTGCATGAGACATGCAGCGCTGGAGGCCTGGCAGGGGCCTAGTTTACCTCAGACCTGCGGAGCGTTGCTGCACGGATGACCGTGAAACAACCGATTGGATTCTAACCGGTGTCACCGAGTGATGAAGCAAGAATCGCAGCCATTCGACCATACGGACAAGAGAAACGTATTTTCTTCTTTTCTTCGAGCACCTCTTACTTCTGCCCGGCTGCTCCGCCTTGGCGCTGCATGGCCATGACCCCGTCAGCACGTCGGCTGCCAGTAACACACAAAATAGCACTCTTGTTTTAGTCAATCCTCCACAAAAATCCCACCCCGTAGATCAAGAGCTCCTATTGTTGCCTCTTTTGATTTGCTTTGTGGATTGTTGTTTCAGACTGTTGGTTTTATAAGAACGTTTAGAGAAAATGTGTGTTTTGTTTAACCTGTAGAACCCAGTTTACCCATAAAATAGACAGTATTATTAGCCAAGATTGTTTCCGGTTGTTTAAAAATGATTTCCTGGAAACCAACACTTATTGCATTACCCGTTAATATTGATTGACTCCATGTTAGTTGCGTTTAGCCCCGTGTGTGTGTTGGTGGCTGCACTTTGACCTGTGGAGGCAACTGTCTGCTGATATTGTATGAAATGCTGAACATGACATTCTCCAGCATTGTATAGATATAAAAAAAAGTGCCTGCATTTGTTCCCCACTAGAAAGTGTCCCAGAACCATCAGCGCGACATGCCTGTAGTAGACCTGGATTGGGTCCAGAAACATTCCTCCTTCAAACGCCTCACCCTCTGCGCTCTCTGTGACGAGTCACATGTCACCACGAGTGTCACATGCTGGTGGAGGAGGCAGAACTGGGCAGGCCTGTTGTTTCAGTCCTGCTAGACAATAGTCTTTGATTTCCTGTTGTGGAGCGCGGCAGCATGTTGCAAGCCTCAGCACATTGCCCGCACATCCTTCCCTACCCTGCTGTCAACCTTACATGTATGAATGGATGCTCTTTTTCTGCTGAACAAGATGCAGCTTTCCTCCTAAGGAAGTATGTGCAGGTTAAATTAACAGTGAGCACCATTGGGGAGAATTGTTCAGGAAGTCAGTTTTTGTCTTTAGTCATCAGTGTTCCCTTGATTTCACACTGGTGTTAGCTTTTTGGTTTCCTTTTGAACTTGGTTAAGCCCCAAAACTGTTCATTGACTCTTTTATTTGCCCACAGACTCATTAATATTTATTTTGTATGCATTTGCACCCAAACAGCACTTTTCTCCGGCATTTCAGCAGACAGGCCGGTCAGGTAGTGTTGGTGTGTCCTGGTCAGCCTAAGGGGGTTTAAAAATGGAAAGGATGCTCCAAACCCAGTAGTTTTGATTCTCTGCCTCTACCTTACAATACGCACCACATTGTATTTCTTAGCCACATGGAACACACACACACACACACAAGTTTTACTTTACTTTTTTATAAAGTGCTCCCACTTTCTAATATGCAGTAGAATGTGAACACAACAAACCCCAAACTTGGAATCAGTGATTAGTTTAACCTGATCATTTGGCATCCTGAAAATGATTCTCCTAGTTCTCCATAAAATTGAACTGTTTAACAACATTGTTTGTTTCAGAGATATTATTTTTATTTAGATAGGCTAAGTGCTAACATGGGGTCACTAGAACCATTAAAATAACTTTTATTCACATTCAGGCAAAGTTTAAATTTGGGGTTTGGGTGACTTGAGATGTTTTGGGTTGGTTTTGCTGGACAGGGACAGATTTTGGGCTATTAGTCTCATCAAATGTTCAGCTGGATGCAGCTGTAGTAAGACCAGGACAGCCTCCACTAAATAAAGAGTTTTCCAAAGTGGATCTAGCCTTCCTGGTTTGACCTGCTTTTGACTAAATTCCTCCTCATTGAGCTCACTGTAGCTGAAAATGGAACTCTCTCTACTGTTGGGTTTCCATAGCAAAGGAGTTTATATAACAGACCGTATTGTGGTGTGGAGAACTTTCAATGCAGGGTTGGTCTATTTCCTGAGCTCTTTTTTTAAAGAAAAGTGGATAGACCACTATATAGTTCTCATCTGTTTTATTTTATTTTTTCATGAGTCTGTTGTTGCAATTTGAATAAAAGCCCCTCTTTCTATTTTGCGTCTTAGCTTCAAAACCTGGGGATTAACCCAGCCAACATTGGCTTTAGCACCTTAACTATGGAGTCGGATAAATTCATCTGCATCCGTGAGAAGGTGGGCGAGCAGACTCAGGTGGTCATCATCGACATGGCGGACCCCAATACTCCCATCCGCAGGCCCATCTCGGCTGACAGCGCCATCATGAATCCAGCCAGCAAGGTCATAGCGCTCAAAGGTAAAGAAATACCATCAATCTTGATGCATGCGTCCACATTTCTGTGTTTAGATCAACCCAAATAAATGGACAAATATGCCACCTTAAAGTAACCCACTTTTGGATATTGTTTAGATTATTTCCATCTGTTTATATCCTTAAACATCCAGCTACTTAAGTTGTCTGTTAAGTTACTTGTCCATTTGTCCTGTAAATATTAAAAATTGGAACATTTTTAATTATTTTGTTTAGCAGGATCCATGACTGCTTTGACTTTTTGTTGTTTTTGTTTTTGTCTTTTCTATGTTTTACTTTTCTTTATGGCTTTCTTATGTGTTTGCAGACGGTGAGTTGAAATTTAACTACTTTGTTGTGAGAGTAAAATCCTGTTTTCAAGATAAAAATGTATTGTAATAAGTTATCTAAGGAATGCATGGGGTCTTAATTTTCTATTAGTGATGTCATCTTGACAGCATTTCTTTGTAAACAGGATTGAACTTTCACAGCCTAATAGCTTGCTGGCATTCCAACATTATTACATTTTTAAGTGATTTAGAATCTGTTTTACATGTGGTGATATCCTGGAATTATTTCATTTTAATTTCATATTTGTCTTCAGTTTCCATTTGACATCAATGTTTTATTCAACATGGTATAAGTCGTTTATGGGAATATTGGTGCTATTTTACGCAGGCTTGTAAAGGGTTCTTATGTCTATAATGTTTTTTACACGTCGTAGCCGGTAATTCTGGGGGTTTGTAGAACCAGAGAGTTAGAGAGAGAGACAAGAGTGCTATAGACACATGGGGCTGAATAAAAAAAAAAAAAAACCCCACAAAAACTCCACCCACATTAAAACAATGCAACTTTATCCTCGTGCTGAACTGCATCAACTTACTAACTTAAGCGGGAAATGAAGCCCATAATCCTCTCAGTATATGTGCGTAAGAGTCACATATTGGGTAGTTGCCTATCTGCCATATTGCTTTGTAGATCAGATTACAACCATGTCCACAGTGCTGTAGCCATCTTTCTGATGCTGCCACAAAGGCTTGAGTTTCCTGAGTTGGTCTGTTTATTCCTCAATATTTGTAGTGAAGAAAAGGACCAATCATATCTGTTGAGCTGCAGGAAAGTTTGTTTTTTTCTTCTGTAGATTCCTTATAAAATTTGGAGAAGCACAATATAATGTAGTATAATGTCAGTACAAGCGTCGTCCCATGATCAGTTTACCTGCTTAAAAGTCATCATCTCTTTTCATGGACACGCGGTGATGCCTGATAATGAAAACTTCATTATCAGGCATCATGGAAACATCAAGAAGGATTTCAAAAGCCACTCACAAAGCAGCAGATCTGAGGCGTGTGTTGGGTCAGGACCAGTTGATCATGCACGGTTGCTTTTCCTTCTCATTTAATTCGACCTGGGTTGTACGTTAGTAAGGGTGAGGTAACGCTTATCTTTATCGACCACAGCAGACTCTCCCTCGCTCTTCTTTCAACTGTAATATGCTTCTCGGGATTTTTTTGAGCCAAGGCGGCGTAATTTAGTTGCTTTGTTCTTGTAACCATGACTGAAAGGCAAGTTGTGCCTCAACACCTAATCACAAGTCAATCAGATTCCTCTTTGCTTGCTCTTTAAATTTGGCTGCTTCTCTCAGTGGGTCGTCTCCCACGCTGCTAATTGTACTCTGTCATTGTTTTTTTGATCGTGTTTAGTATTGAATCATGACCAAAAATAGTCACATTGCTTCATAATAAAGCTTGAGCTCACTAAATGAAACCTAACTCATAAACACAAAACATGCAGGTGAGTAAATAGTTTGAACATTTGGTTTCTGACGTTATCAATAAATGGCAATCATTTCTTTTACACTAAATGTAGGTAGTTTGTAATGATTATTGACATCAAGTGTTATTATATTTTAATTGCTTGTGTGTCCTTCCTCTGTAACCTTGTCTGTACATATGTCACAATTCACCATTATTTGATATGGTGGTGTTTGACATTAATGCAGATGTTTCCCCTCCTTGTGAGTGATTATTTCCATTGACTCTTTTCTGTTTTTGATAAGGCTGTTTGTTTCATGGGCTTGATGACCTTGTCGGGTATCATTACTTTAATTAAATTGTGATTACATGTGCTTTATAGGAAAGAAGGTTATTATTCAGCTTTTACGCATGTTTACCTTTACTAGTATTCATTTTCTTGAACTGGTAATGCAAAGGAAACTTTATTTTTAGCTTATCTCATCATAAATACAGTAGCCAGCCCGTCAGGAGAAATATAATCCCAATCTTAATTTAGTCAAATTTGAACCAGTTCAGGAGATTGCTTAATGACCTTTATGCCAACATTTCAAACATTTCAACACAACAGTCACTGAATTTCTTATCACACAGAGCTAAGTATGTGTATCTTATAACAGTTTTTGGGACTGGCTCCCTGTTCCTTTACTTCATCTAGCCGCCAAAACTCTTCAGATTTTTAACATTGAAATGAAGAGCAAGATGAAGGCGCATACCATGACAGATGATGTTACCTTCTGGAAGTGGATCTCCCTGAACACTGTTGCACTTGTGACTGACAATGCTGTGTACCACTGGAGTATGGAGGGAGACTCACAACCTGTAAAAGTCTTTGACCGCCATTCCAGCCTGGCAGGATGTCAGATCATCAACTACCGCACAGATGCCAAACAGAAATGGCTTCTGCTCATTGGCATCTCAGCCCAGGTGATTTGCTGTGTTGTCTGCTAACAACGCATAGCTGTACATAACAGAGTTGTTGCAAAATCACTAGTTCAGCATCATTATTTTAGCTTGACTAAGGGGACCCAGTTTAACATGTATCATAATGTGCTTTTTAGCAAAATCGGGTAGTAGGTGCCATGCAGCTCTACTCGGTTGACCGAAAGGTCTCTCAGCCTATTGAGGGCCATGCTGCAGGTTTTGCCCAGTTCAAGATGGAGGGAAATTCTGAGGAGTCAACCCTGTTCTGCTTCGCCGTCAGAGGCCAGGCTGGAGGGAAGGTTGTTAAAATATTATTAATATCACTTGTTTTCTTTCTATTTTTTCTATTGAGTTAACATTCTTTTCCCTTTGTAGCGATGATTTGACCTTTCTGTGTGTCCTGCTATTTATCCCAGTAATCTGTATCTCAACAGTTGCACATCATCGAAGTGGGGACACCACCAACTGGCAATCAGCCATTTCCAAAGAAAGCAGTGGACGTGTTCTTCCCTCCAGAAGCCCAGAATGATTTCCCTGTGGCCATGCAGGTGCGGACTTGGCCCATAATTGGGCTGCTCCATTTTCAGTAAATCAAGTTGAATTGATTTGAACACATCACATGTTCAAATTATGTAACGTAATTTCCGAACTATAGAGCGCACCTGATTATAAGCCCCGTAATCTAATTTTTGAAAGAAAATCAATTTTGTACTTATACAAGCCGCACCAGATTTTAAGCCGCAGGTATCCCACGTAGTAATATGAAAAATTAGATCGAAAACATTCAGTACCGGTATATGTTTTTATTCCCGTAAGAGACGAGTCACTGACGAGTGACAGGCAGGTAAGAAACAACAGCCACTCTTTTCACTTGAATGTTTATACAGAGACCTTAAATCCAATTTTTATCATGTCAGGATTTTTTAACTTTTAATTTAATCTTCTTCGCAACATAAATATATTGTACCAGTAAATGCTTTTTTCCTTCTAACTGTGTCTGTAATGCAGCTACCTTGAAATATACGTTTGTATCAGCTACACACAAATTACGTTGTTTATGCTTTTTTACTCAAACAATGAACAATCTAAAACTCCCCGATGGCCCACCTCTTAAATTTTCTATTTTCATCGCGGTGGTGATTGCTTTTGCCTTCCGTCTGATTTGTACAGCGGAAACACCGCGGCCGCCTGCTCTCTGTGTGTTGACCCAGTCTTCCAGAACGTTTTTCAAGCTCGGGCCACCTGCGATGTTTACGTCTAAAAGCTTTTTTTGTCTTTTTGCTTTGGATCAGTTCTTCATGCTGGCGTCTCCACCGTCTCGCCATTGATTACCGTAATGTATGCCAAGATTACGCGCGGCAGCTCGATTTCCTTCCTTAACCGCCAGAGTGATCGCTTTTAACTTAAAAGTCGCATCATATGCTTTTCTTCTAGTACTTTCCTTGTTGATGAGGGTTAGTAAAAATGACTGATTCACAATAGTTGTGATAGTGTGCCACGAAAAAAACATAAATAAGCCGCAGTGTTTAAAGTGTAGGGAAAAAGTAGCGGCCTATAGTCCGGAAATTACGGTAATCTGTTGTCTGTCTGTCTAGAGAAAAAGGAGGTATCATACACTCCATATAACTTATATATCTATTTTTGTCAGGTGAGCGCCAAGCACAATGTTGTTTTCCTTATTACCAAATATGGGTACATTCACTTGTATGACCTGGAGACGGGCACCTGCATCTACATGAACCGCATCAGTGGGGAGACCATCTTTGTCACTGCACCACATGAGGCCACGTCAGGCATCATCGGAGTGAACAGGAAGGGGCAGGTAAGAGCTAACCGATGCGCTTCCTAAATGGCTACATTTTCTGAAATATAGTTTAACTATAAAGTCACAAACCATTTCTTAACAGTATCTTACCATCTATTTTCACATTAGCAGCCACAATGTCCAGTAATATTGTCAAAGACCAGTGGGGAAAATCTATCTTGTATAATGACTATCATCATTATCGTCATACAAGTTTTCCATTCAGTATTACAAAATGGTCTGATGTGTAGATACAAAAGCACACACAGTTGTCTTAGTGCAGGGGGGCTCACACTTTTTCAGCATGCGAGCTACTTACAAAATGATCTACCCACCACAAAAATGCAAAACATCTAATTATTTTCATATGTATTGAGGATTCTTTGTATGTACAATGTATGTTGATGTACCTTGCATAACCAAATGAGCCAATATTGCAAAACACACATAATAATTAACTATTAACATTTTTTGTAATTGCCTGAGTTTACTTTGATGACTTGCACTGAATTGATTTAGATTGACATCGTGAAAACAAAGTCCACCTCCCATTCCGTATGAAAGTGATATGTTTTTATCTTCTTACTTGGTCCCGCTCCCTCATTCATTTTGATGACCATAAGCTTTAGCGATGGCTTAAAATCAGAGGTAATTTGCTGAATAGCTTAGCGCCGTTGTTTGCGCACGAGCGGTGACCTAAAGGTCAAAATTCAGTTGTCATCTAACTGGCTGCCCTGTATATCAATCAAGTGACGGGATGAATGATAGGCTGATATTTTTTAATGTCACGCCGCGATCGACATGTACTACTCCCCGATCGACCGGTAGATCGCGATCGACGTAATGAGCACCCCTGTCTTCGTGTTTGTAAAGATAAACTAGCAAGGAGAACTTAATCCAGGAAGCTGATGAATAATTTTCTAACCAGCCCACACCATATGAATAATTAAGTGCAGAGAGGAAAGCTGATCTGAGACAGTGATGGGTTTTGCTCTTTGCCAGGCCACAGAATTGCATACACGTAAAGACGTCAACATGCACACAAAGGCATAGTCCAGCGATCCGCTGTCTTGCCTCCTTAGTGACCCAAGATTGGGTTTGTTAACAATACTGTTGGGAACCAAATACTGAATAATTGAAGACTTGTGGGTTTACCATTAGAGTCTTTTGCTGTCTTTGGTCAAAGACAACATGTAATGACATGAAGATTGATACAGTGAACATATTACAACACTGCAAGATGGGGAAAGGCCTCACATTAGCATGTGATCTAAGACAACGACAAGCTACAAGCTACAACAGCTTTGCAGACTCAAGGCTCTTTGTGTCTGTTCTCTTATTTACCGGTAGTCGCAAATTCTATCTTATCTTCCATGTCATTAGCAAAGCAATAGAAAAGTTGTTCCATTCTATGCAGGTGCGGCCCAACTACTCATGTGATCCATGGCCAAAGTGTCACTTAATACAACAGCTCATGTCTCAACTGAGGCTCTGTTTCCTTGTTATTGACGATTGCAGTCGCTCTTTTCGAGAAGCAGATCTACACGTTAAAACACATGTGACATTTTTAATTCATTGAAGGGTAATGGTAATTTCCCATGATATAGCAAGTACAGCTTGAGCAGGAAGAATAAGTTCCAAGAATAAGTTCCATTCATCTATGTTTAAAGCCAGGGCGGTGTTCTGCTGGGCTTGGATAGAGTATCCAACACTAGTTCTTTCTTTATTGCCTCCTCCCGTCAACAGGTGCTACACTGAGCCACTGATCCTATTTTGCATTAAGCAGGCACTGATCATGGTCAGGCAACAAAGAATGAACTTCAACAGCAGTACCTCTGCTTACATTCTGTGTTTGCTGGATATGCTTATTTCTGACATTGGGTTTTAACAAGGAATGGGCTCCACTTTTGTTAAAGTCCATGTAACCAAGATAAGTGCTAAATTGAAACAAAGCTGAATTATCTATGATAAATTCCAGCTTGCCAAAATGTTCCTTTTTCAAGCTGCAGTTCCACAAATGGAAACGAAATAAGTAGTTGACTTGGTAATAATAATATAATCTTTGTGCCTGCCTGGAAAGTGATTTAATGCAGAAACTAAATCACAAGTTCTGGTGAATAATATTTGTCTCTCTGAAGGTCATAGCAAACAAGCATTTAGAATATTAGGGCAATATTTTAATGAGTTGTTTATAATGAAAAACTGTATCTGAGCATGATGTGTAATTCACTTTACTGCAACAATGCCTTTCTGTGTCATATAGGTCCTCTCGGTCTGTGTGGAAGAGGAAAACATCATCCCGTACATTACAAATGTGCTACAGAATCCAGATCTGGCTCTTCGCTTGGCTGTCCGCAACAACCTTGCTGGAGCCGAAGAGCTCTTTGCACGCAAGTTCAACAACCTGTTTGCTGCTGGAAACTACTCAGAAGCTGCAAAAGTTGCTGCAAATGCACCAAAGGTAGGCGTTTGGTTAGCATGGAGCCAGTGGAGCGCTGTAGGACAATCTGGCCGCTACGATACATGGGAATTTTTCAAATGTTACATTTACTTGTACTGACATGTTTTGCCATATATCACTCTGTTAAGCTTCTGTCACCTTTGTCACTTCAGGGTATCCTGCGAACCCCAGACACCATTCGCCGTTTTCAGAGTGTTCCAACTCAGCCTGGCCAGACCTCCCCATTGCTGCAGTACTTTGGCATCTTGTTGGACCAGGGCCAGCTGAACAAATTTGAGTCCCTTGAGCTATGCAGGCCTGTTCTCCAACAAGGACGGAAGCAGCTTCTTGAAAAGTGGCTAAAGGAGGATAAGGTATGGCAGATCTTCAACTCTGCCTCTAATGCAGGAAAAGGGAAAACAGTGTGAATATGAGACCATGAGGAAAGGCAAATACCATGTGAAATAACATTTGGGTGGTGCTAGACATTAAGATCTTTGTAAGTACATCTGTATTTTATGTTTTATTTATGGTGTTTATTGGCCTTTACATGACATTTCAGCTTGAATGCTCAGAGGAACTGGGTGACCTAGTGAAAGCAGTGGATCCCACCTTGGCCCTCAGTGTTTACCTCAGAGCCAATGTCCCCAACAAAGTAATCCAGTGTTTTGCAGAGACTGGTCAGTTCCCCAAGATTGTACTGTATGCCAAGAAGGTATGATGGCTTGTGTCTACTCTCTATAAATGAAGGTTTTAATGGTTGATCGAGCAAAGTGAATGAAACCTGAAACATTTGCTTTTTCCACTCCAAAACATGAACACAACAGGTGGGCTACACTCCAGACTGGATCTTTTTACTCAGAAATGTAATGAGGATCAACCCAGAACAAGGCTTGCAGTTCGCTCAAATGCTGGTGCAGGATGAAGAACCACTTGCTGACATTACACAGGTCAGCGTGAAAACTTAAATATTTGTATTCATTTGATCAATATAGTATGTATATTAAAGAAATGGACATAAATGTACATTCAATTCTCAGATATCCCAATATAAAGAGTAAAAAAGCAGTGCAAATCTTCCTTTGCACATTTTTTTGCTCACTGCAAGGTCAGTCAATCATGCAACTGCTGATATGGCAATGTCTTCCTGGATACTGCGCTGGCAGGAAACAAGAGTTTTAAGAATATGACAAATTACAAGAGCCTTTTCCTTAATTTTAATGGAAGGATATCTTTCAATTTCATACAGGAATAACTTTCTTCTTTCATTATCTTATTGTTTGGAAATTCTTAATGACATAGAATTTAGCTTTTTCATGTTAATCATTGTTGAAATATTCAAACCTACCAAGCTTCCTTTCACTTTAAAGTTCTCACTTGTTTCTCCATATCATGTTTAGATCGTGGATGTATTTATGGAATACAACCTGATCCAGCAGTGCACATCTTTCCTCTTGGATGCTTTGAAGAACAACCGGCCTTCAGAGGGACCGCTGCAGACTCGTCTGCTGGAGATGAACCTCATGCATGCTCCACAGGTGGGATACATTTTAGCTTCAAAAAGGAAGGAAGCCAATGAAAGCAGAAGTTCAAGGTTTTGCTCTCTGTTTCATGTCATGGGTGCAGGTTGCCGATGCTATCCTTGGTAACCAAATGTTCACTCACTATGATCGAGCACACATCGCCCAGTTGTGTGAGAAAGCTGGACTCCTGCAGAGGGCACTGGAGCACTACACTGACCTCTATGACATTAAGCGTGCTGTGGTGCACACACACCTACTAAATCCAGAGGTAGGTGTATCATGCGAGGGGGAATGTTCTCCTTGAATTTCAAACTTTTCAAGTTTATTCTGCTATGGTTTACATCTATATGTCTTCGTTACTTCCAGTGGTTGGTGAACTTTTTTGGCTCGCTGTCGGTGGAAGACTCTTTGGAGTGCCTTAGAGCCATGTTGTCGGCTAATATCCGGCAGAACTTGCAGATCTGCGTTCAGGTGGCTTCTAAGTACCATGAACAACTCTCCACACAAGCGCTTACTGAGCTTTTTGAATCCTTCAAGAGCTTTGAAGGTGAGCTCCCAATTCCATGAATATAACATTTTTATGAAACGCTGTTTGCTTTTATAGATAATGGAAATGTTAGAGATAACCATGATGAAAAGGCTATTTATTGCAATTAGTTGGATTTGGCAAAAGTGAATGCATCATTTTACAAAACGTGGTTTTGAGTCAAAGGTATAATTGCACAGCAAGATGGGTAGTAAAATCCTTACCGTGCATAGTGGTGTGAATTAGCCACGTTCATCTGGCTGTGCTACTCTAATGCTGGAATAATGCATTGCAAAGTGCTGAGCGTGGTTAGGAAAATTTCTGTTGGCAGTCATTCTATTGTTATTTAGTGTTATTTATTGTTCTTTATTGCTTTCTATACCTAGTCCCATTTGCGAGGTATTGAAAATTATTATTTTTTAAAATTAGTACAGTTTTATATTACTTATATTTTAAGCTGATTATATTATCAACATGCTTCCTGCATCAAATAAGATAATACTGCATTTAAGTAGTTTATAATGTGAATGCCATCTATCTATATAAGTTACTGTGTGTTTGTGTGTCTCAGGTCTGTTCTACTTTTTGGGCTCTATTGTGAACTTCAGCCAGGATCCTGAAGTTCACTTCAAATACATTCAGGCTGCCTGTAAGACGGGTCAGATCAAAGAGGTGGAGCGAATCTGTCGAGAGAGTAACTGCTACGACCCAGAGCGTGTCAAGAACTTTCTCAAGGTAACATTGTGTAGAAAGTAATCAAAGAATGAAGTGATGGTAAACTTGTCCCCTTCTTTTTATGAATTCTTTTATTTTATGATCCACAAAAACTCTGCATGAATTGTAAGCAGGCCTGACAGCAGTTTTTTTTTTATGTCTGTGGAATAGAATAACCCTTTCCACTGAAGCCTCTGAGGTCTGGATTTATTGTCTGTTAAAGTTGTATGTCACGCACCGACCTTGTCCTATAGTTTGGCACTAGACATTTTAAAGACATTTGCTAGGATTGATGCAAACAATACCATCAAGAAAGTAGTATTTTCTTCCACACCCTTTCCTGAATTGAGATATTTTCCATCCAGGTTTTAACCAGAAGACAGACGGAGGCTTTTATATACAGCTTTGTTTATACACCACGATTCCCACTGGGTCACAACCATTCAGAAATAGACAAGATGTTGTTCCTTCATACAGTGGTCACACATCCCTTCTAGTTGTAGCTTGCTCTTCGATAACACAAGATGCTTATTTCTTGTTCAAGCCACTTTGAGAAAATACGCATTCCTCCAGTGTTTCATCATACCAGTTCATTAGTACACAGGTCTCAGTAGTCTGAACAGTTTTGTGGTGACCTACAAGTAATTCTGTGTAATAAGAAAACTCACTTCAGTTTGTTTGAGTAAGAACTATTCAAACATGAGAACCAATTGTTTTAAAGGGTTTTTTTAATTTAATTTTCCCTCTGTTTTGCTTAACATGGCCTCTTATTCTGTGTGAAATTTAGGAAGCTAAACTCACCGACCAACTGCCACTGATCATCGTCTGTGACCGATTTGACTTTGTCCATGACCTGGTCCTCTACCTGTACCGCAACAATCTGCAGAAGTACATTGAGATCTACGTTCAGAAGGTAAAAAAAAAGAAGACAATCCCACATTGTTTTGAATGCAACTTTTAATAACCAGTCTAACTAGGTTTTGTAAATGTGTGCTAAAGGTAAACCCTAGCCGTCTGCCTGTTGTGGTTGGTGGCCTGTTGGATGTAGACTGCTCAGAGGATGTCATCAAGAGCCTGATCCTGGTAGTCAGAGGCCAGTTCTCAACTGATGAACTCGTTGCTGAAGTGGAAAAGAGGAACAGGTGCTGCATGATCCTACCTCATTTTTTTTGAAAATTGATTTGATTGCATAGACAGAACTCCAAAAAATAAGTTCGGTACATCATATAGAAACATGCAGCAACTCCACTCTGTCACTCTATGAATGAGCAGTCACAGAGCACTGGCATAATTCTTCTTTGACAGACTGAAGCTTCTGCTGCCTTGGCTGGAGTCACGTATCCACGAAGGCTGTGAAGAACCCGCCACGCATAATGCTCTGGCAAAGATCTACATCGACAGCAACAACAACCCAGAACGTTTCCTGAGAGAGAACCCATTTTACGACAGCCGTGTGGTTGGAAAGTACTGTGAGAAGAGAGACCCCCATTTGTCCTGTGTTGCCTATGAGAGGGGACAGTGTGACCAGGAGCTGATCAATGTAAGGATGTGTCGTATTTTCTTTCTGCGTCACTTGTATAGCCGAATGTCTTTTACGCATCCATGTTCTTCTTTTCTATTCGGTGTATGTTTTCATCAGGTATGCAATGAGAACTCCCTTTTCAAGAGCTTGTCTCGCTACCTGGTCCGGCGCAAAGATCCAGAGCTTTGGGCCAGTGTGTTGCTGGAGAGCAACCCCTTCAGGCGGCCACTTATTGACCAGGTAATATAGAAACAACACCTTGATAAACATCTGCCTGCTGCCTCTTACGTGGTTCTTGCCTTTGCTCTAAGGTGGTACAGACAGCCCTGTCAGAAACTCAGGACCCAGAGGAGGTCTCAGTCACAGTCAAGGCCTTCATGACTGCTGATTTGCCCAATGAGCTCATTGAGCTACTGGAGAAGATTGTGTTGGACAATTCTGTCTTCAGTGAACACAGGTGTTTACCAGTTGATATTGAATGATTTTTCCAGTGAAGAGCCGATTATAACGTCTGTGTTTTCCCTCTTTGAAGAAATCTGCAGAACCTGCTGATCCTGACGGCAATTAAAGCTGATCGTACCCGTGTGATGGAATACATCAGCAGGCTAGACAACTACGATGCTCCTGATATTGCTAACATCGCCATCAGCAATGAGCTCTTTGAGGAGGCCTTTGCCATATTCAAGAAGTTTGACGTAAACACCTCTGCAGTGCAGGTCTGTAATAAGCCAATTAGCTGTACTTCCCGTTATTAAGCCTTCGTGATCAGTTTCTTACTTTTTCCATTTTATTTTCTAAACTGTAGGTGCTGATTGAGCATATTGGAAACCTGGACCGGGCCTATGAGTTTGCGGAACGCTGCAATGAACCAGCTGTGTGGAGCCAGCTGGCTAAGGCTCAGCTGCAGAAGGACCTGGTTAAAGAGGCCATCGACTCCTACATAAAAGCTGACGACCCCTCTGCATACATGGAGGTGGTACAGGCTGCTGACAGGAGCGGTAAGTAGCTGGCTGACATAAAGGCCAAAGGCAATTAAGTGATGACCCAGGCATTTTAACCTGAGATTTTACTCTTCCACTTTGCCATTGATGCATAGCAAATGTTATCGATCAGGGACGCCACAGCCTAAACCTGGTGGAATAGATATTTTGAGACATGGTAAAGTATTGGTAAAAAGCTTTACATGTAATGACTGTCTCAGCAGTATCCTTCTTAATGGTTATTCACTTGTATATACCAATTCATTATTCTATTTAATGGGCGTCATACCGTAATATAAATGCTTATAGCACCTTGGCCCGATTCACTGCTCTTGGGAATGGTTATTACACTTCACAGGCAGCCAGAAAAGATCAGGTCGGACAGCTTTTCCCTGTCGAGTTCAAATGATTGTTCTTTTAACAAATCAGTAGGAATTTAAAATTTCTGACGGTCACAAGTTGTGTTGGTGCCACGGCACATAGAACCAAACAAACCAGACGTGTTGTTGTACACCAAAGTGCACTTGAGCAAGATTCTGTAGATGCGGTAGGCGAATACTGCATGTAGTTTCACACTCCTGTGTCTCTGTTTAGGTAACTGGGAAGACTTGGTCAAGTTCCTGCAGATGGCTCGTAAGAAGGCCCGTGAGTCTTACGTTGAGACGGAGCTCATCTTTGCCTTGGCCAAAACAAATCGCCTGGCTGAACTGGAGGAATTTATCAATGGGCCTAACAACGCTCACATCCAGCAGGTTCAGCCACCATTACTCAACCACGAGCAAGAAAATCGAGTTCTAGCAACATCACTATTATTAATGGAGTCTTTGTTAAATGTGTGAATTAAAATTATAGGTTGGTGACCGCTGCTACGATGAGAAAATGTATGAAGCCGCCAAGCTGCTATACAACAACGTCTCCAACTTTGGGCGTCTGGCATCGACACTGGTTCACCTCGGGGAGTACCAGGCTGCTGTGGATGGTGCCCGCAAGGCGAACAGCACCCGTACCTGGAAAGAAGTGTGCTTTGCATGTGTAGATGGGAAAGAATTCCGATTGGCCCAAATGTGTGGTCTTCACATCGTGGTGCATGCTGATGAACTGGAAGAGCTCATCAACTACTACCAGGTAGGGAAATAAAAATCTTTAGGTTTCTCTTTGACACCCGATGTCCTATTTTGATGTGGCTGAGATTTGATTATTTTGCTTGTTGTTAGGATCGTGGTTACTTTGAGGAGTTGATCACCATGCTGGAGGCGGCTCTGGGCCTGGAGCGTGCTCACATGGGCATGTTCACAGAGCTCGCGATCCTTTACTCAAAGTTCAAACCCCAGAAGATGAGGGAACACCTGGAGCTCTTCTGGTCAAGAGTTAATATTCCCAAAGTCCTGAGAGCAGCTGAGCAGGCTCACCTGTGGGCCGAGCTGGTCTTCCTCTATGACAAGTATGAAGAGTATGATAACGCGATCATAACCATGATGAACCACCCGACAGATGCCTGGAAGGAGGGGCAGTTCAAAGATATAATTACCAAGGTGAACTTTTTTTTTTTTGAGACAGGGTTATTAAAATGTTTTTTTAAAATGTGGCTATTTAAAGCTGAATATGACACTTACCAATGTGGCTCGTTTTAAAATTGTGGCATATTTTCATTTAACCTCTGTTTACTCACCTCGTGGTGTTAAAGGAACGGTTGTGTGCTGTCTCTGCACTGTGCACAGGTGGCCAATGTGGAGTTGTACTACAAAGCCATTCAGTTCTATCTGGAGTTCAAGCCTTTGTTACTGAACGATTTACTGATGGTGCTGTCTCCCCGACTGGATCACTCACGTGCTGTCAACTTCTTCAGCAAGGTGTCTTTAAATTTGTTATTTTAGAGCGTTGTTGTAAATGTGAATTTTCATTATTCCAAGATATTAGATATGGAAGCTTGATGTGAATGAGGACGTGTGTTTACAGGTGAAACAGCTGCCCTTAGTCAAACCCTACCTGCGGTCAGTCCAGAACCACAACAACAAATCGGTCAACGAAGCACTTAACAACCTCTTCATCATCGAGGAGGATTATCAGGTAAAGTCGTCTTTGAGGTCATGCGCTGTCTCGACCTTCACACTATGACCTGAACACATGTTTACCCACCAGACGGTCTATTTCAATCATTTATATGTTAAGTCTGAATGTTCTTGTGTCTCCTCCATCCCAGGCGTTGAGGACATCAATAGATGCCTATGACAACTTTGACAACATCTCACTGGCGCAGCGCTTGGAGAAGCACGAGCTGATTGAATTTAGGAGAATTGCTGCCTACCTGTTCAAGGGCAACAACCGTTGGAAACAGAGCGTTGAGCTCTGCAAGAAAGACAAGCTCTATAAGGTCATTTAGCTTTCCTGTGCCTGTGGGTGTTTAAACTGTCTTCACTCTTTCCTGAACCATGTTTTGCTGTCTGTGCAGGATGCCATGCAGTATGCATCGGAATCCAAGGACATTGAGCTGGCAGAGGAGCTGTTATCTTGGTTTCTGCAGGAGAACAAGAAGGAATGTTTTGCCGCTTGCTTGTTTTCCTGCTATGACCTGCTGCGCCCAGATGTGGTTTTGGAGACGGCCTGGAGACACAACATCATGGACTTCTCAATGCCATATTTTATTCAGGTCATGAGGGAGTACCTCAGCAAGGTGGGTCAGCTATTGAGGTGGAGTTGAGTGGACTGATTTAAAAGGATTGCATCTGTTTGTTTTGGCAGTTTAATGTAAATATTAAATCAGAAACGTGGTGACACAAATACTTAATAAATCATGGTTTTGTGAAAAAGGACCAAAGGCCTTTCTCATCTTTGTCTTGCAGGTAGACAAACTAGAATCCTCAGAGTCCGTGAGGAAAGAAGAAGAGCAGGCCACAGAGACGCAACCCATTGTTTATGGTACCAACATTCCAATAATGATGCCTTAAGCTCACAGCTGTTTTGGCTTCATGTTGTAGTACATGTGTTGTGTGAATGCTAGCATACATCTAAGATAAACCTGGCACGTTGGGGCCTAAGGTAACAACAGCATGGTACAAAATATTGGCCAATTTGTAATACTCTGGTACACAGAGGAAGATAACCGACTTAACAAGTTTCAGCTTGTTCTGATGGTCAAGTAATGTTCTTGTTGCAAATTGTTCAGAATAAAAAATGAGAAGCACAAAGTGCAGCTGTTCTTACATTACACAAAAAGTGTCAAAGAGGTTGGAGAACAAATCATCATGAGGCATTTTACGAACTGGATTAGTTATGAGAAGTAATATATATTTTCAGGACATCATTTCCAAACACATCACTGAGGAAACTGCTAATGTCTGAGGGTGAATATTCTGATTAATGTGGGTTTGTTTACAGGCACACCTCAGCTGATGCTGACAGCAGGTCCCAGTGTACCTGTGGCCCCTCAGCAAGCCTATGGCTATGGCTACCAGGCACCTGCAGGATACACTCAGCCAGCACCTCAGCCCGGTTTCACCTATGGCATGTAGAGACCCCCCCTTCCATCAGGCTGGAGCTCCGATCCCTCCATCTCTCAGTCCTTCACCAGACTAGTCTGTCTCTCTTTCTCAGTGCCCTCTACAGGGCAGCAGGTGATATTGCAGACCAATTTATTTTTTTATTCCCATATTTTTTTAAACTGTCATGAAGGACTCGAATTTCTTTTTGTTGTCAGAAAAAAAAAAAGATTTCATGAAATTTGATTTTCTCACATTCCGTATTATATACAATAATTTTGCTTTTGTCTATTTTATTTGAATGGGAAGTGGTTCGTGCACAACAGAGGGCTTGTGGGAAGAGCTAGTTCCCTTTCCAGTTTAAAGGTCTGTTGTGAAGCATCTGATTTGCACTCTGTAGTAAGAGAATTAATGTAGAATCTTTACCTTGTCGTGCGTGAGCAGCTTTTTCTGTCCAGATGTAAAATGCAATTATTGTATATTCACATAAAATACTGTTGTTCTATATTTCAACATGAAACTGCCATGTGACCACAATCCTGAAACACTAAGTTGTACAAGTTGCCTCCATGTATAATAACCCAAACATAGTTCTTAATGTGTGATTTACATTAAAAGTAGATTCTTTCCAGGGAAGCCTATGCAGAAATCCCCCAAATTTGTATTCTGACAATATTTCCCTCTGATTTAAGGCAGTGTGGATTGTGCATTTGACCCTCTGTAGTTTGTTTATTCTGAGTTAACTTTAGGTCGCTGTCACTGTGAGTTCAGGAGATGCTTTTCTAACTTTCTCTCCTCATGTTCTGTTGAGTGTGGCCTTTAAAACGTTTCATTTGACCCGTTCATGCTCTTCAGCAAAGTGACAGGGCTCCTGGTATTTGAATGTTTTTTATCAAAGGCTTGAGTGTATACAGAAAATCAGTCATTAACTCCTTTGAACTTATATTCTTACCTAAATTTAGATTGAAATTGTGCACTTACAACCCTTGATTGTGCATAAACATGATTATAATGAATGAAACAGCAGTTTTGTTTTTCACTTTAAAAAAATAAAGTTTTCTTGTTTATCAAGAAAAAGCTAGTGTTTGTGCTTCTTGTATACTCCACAATTACCCCATGAATTTAATGAATATGAACGGCTGAATGTTGCCACTGAATTATTGGAAAGACCAATAATGTTGGTCCCCTAATGACGGTTGGATTAACCAAGGTAGAGGTAAAATGTCATTTTCATGTATAGATGTCATAATCCAACTCTATCATAAACGCTCCCCATTTATTTAAACAGTACATCTGTTTTGTTTCCTCTGAGACAACCAAGCCAAAGAAAAGCAACATAAGTCTTTCAAGATGTAATTCAAAAAGTTAATTCAGGAAACTATTCTTTTTTTAATAACTAAATTTGGTGGCGGTAAGTCAGTCTGTTGGACTGATCTCAGAAGCAGAAGGTTCTCAGTTCAAACCCTAGTGTGGACAACACAGGAAAGCTCTTCTGGTAGGTAGGACACTTTTATAGCAGTGCCGAGGTACCCATGAGCAAGGTACCAAACCCCACAATGCTCATATAGGGCCTGCGTGAGCCATTCCCAGCACCCTCCAAATGACCCCGTAAGAATTAAAGCAGTCAAGGAAAGACAAAACCTAAAAAAACACCTTAAGTCCAAAACAAAGTAATAGTTTTGAGGATACAATGAAAGTATGAGGTATCGCGTTTACACACAGCAGCAGCCTCCACACACTTCATTTCATTTAGCACACTGATGTAACGTTTAATTAAAACGTACACTTCTGATGGCATCTTTATTCAGTGTGAATGCATCTTGTTTGGGAAGTTTTGATACAACTGTCAGACAAATCATATTCAGATATTCATTACATTTATCTTATTAAAGCAAATTCCAAGGGACGGCTATTTGACACACTGCTTTCCTGGCACAGCTTTACCATCACATGTTCCCTGCTGGGAAAACATGAAATATTTTATGCACCTGTGAAGTTCGACGCTAGTTTCTGTCTGAGCTGAGGGTCACCTGTCTCGAGTCTGCAAAGGCAAACGCAAATCAGGTACCGGTAGAAAAGAAGCCATAACCAAGATATTTCCAAATGTCCTGGAAGACACCTGGAATACTAGTAGAGCTTCAAGTCCCCAGTCACTCTGTCAATCAGATCAGCTGGTCCTGGACCGATCCCCAGCACGGTGCGGGATCCCGGTGCGATCTGTGTCCTTCCAGCATCTTGAATCAGACTGACAGGGAGTCCCACTTCCTTTGCATGACCCAGCAGGTCGATTAGGGCGTCTTCATCGGGGGCCTTCACAACCACCTTGGGTTGGCCGCAATACTCCCACTGTTTGAGCAGGCTGGGGTTTCTGAGCTGAACCTGCTTATAGGCAGAAACAGCAGCATGGGAGCACTGAGCAGCCACTTTCCCTTTGCCCATTTTCAGGTCGTTTCGAACCACCAGAATCATTTTGATCTCCCCGCCTTCTCCCATGACACTTGCTTCTCCAGCGCTGTTGCCTATCGTTGCCATCAGGCTTTTGGGTGATGGGCTGAAGCGAGCCCGGAGATGCCACCCGAGGGCGAACCCACAGCCCAACCCAACTGCTAGACCCAGTCCCACAGGGCCATATAAATCCATCCTGTTACAAGTGAAAAAATAAAAGTAATTACGAAAAATACACACACGCGCGACAACAAAATAATCCAAACAGACAGGGATTGAACTTTATTACACATGAGAGAAATTTCCCAGGATACAAAACACATTTTAGCTAAATTCTGGCAGTACCGTCGATTATGAAGCTAGTTCCGTTAACGTTCGTTTCCCGGTCAAAGACCATCAATTACCACAAACGCTGTTTGGCAGGCCACATAACCTATAACTTCATACAAGCTCTCCGTTTTCATAAACTCTTAACTCTAATCGAAGTGAAGTGAAGGCCGGAAAAGCTGTTTAATGCAGGACTTCTTACCTGCTGGTCTGAAGTTGCTCAAAGCATGAATGAAACTTCATGGCGCTTCCTGCTGTCGCATGATGATGACGTAGTGGAGCGCGTTTTGGAATTATTGTCGTTTTATAATTTTATTCTGCCGAACTTTATTTTTTAAATGTAAAAGTACTCAAAACCTGGCGATGTACAAATGTAGTGTGTTTTATTGTATTGGTAAAGTCACCCCTTCCATATTTATTTTACAGACATAATCAATAATTATGATTATGTATTTTAAAAGCAGTTTACCTGAAACTAAAGTGGGAAAGCTGTAAAATATTTCCCAATTTCCTTCAATCCATTTGAAACTAATTTTGTAGATTAAGTCCTAATCAGTCCTAATTATTGCCCTGCACATGATTTTAGATCAATGTTATTAAATGGTGCCATTGAGGCTTCAGAATTTCCTTGAAAGCCAGAATTTTTGCATTTTGTTTTATGTCTATGTTATTAAGTAGACCTTAAGATATCGTTATAAACTAATGTTGGTCAAGTATATCCACCTAGACAAATTTAAAGTACAGTGAATAAGTGCATTTCGTAATGATTTTGGAATGGGAGTGTTTTGCTGATAAGCGAAATAGTTGTACATTTTCTGCATTTATTAACAAACTATCCAAGGTAGTTTTCTCTGTCAACCGGACTGTGTTTCTTCTCTTTGAAGGCATTTCACCTTCTATCCAGAAGGCTTCTTCAGTTCTGAACTCGCTGGGCATGTTAATGATCTGAGTGGTCACCTGAGAGTCGTCGGCAGAGTCATTGGCAGGGTCGTTCACCTAGTTTTGTTTGAGGTGTCAATCAATCAATCAATCTTTATTTATATAGCGTCTTATACAATCAAAATTGTTTCAAGGCGCTTTCCAGAATCCCAGGGCCTGACCCCAGACAAGCAACAGTGGCAAGGAAAAACTCCCCTTTAACAGGAAGAAACCTTGAGCAGGACCAGGCTCATGTAGGGGGACCCTCCTGCTGATGGCCGGCTGGGTAAAGAGAGAGGAGAAGGGGGAGGACAGGTAGAGGATAGGATAGGTAGGAGAGGAGAGGGGTAGAGGAGAGGAGAAGTAGAGTGAAGGGGAGGTAGAGGAGAGGAGAAGGAGAAGGAGGAGGAGGGGAAAGAGGAGAGGAGAGGAGAGGAAAAGGAGAAGGAGAAGGAGGGGGAGAGGAGAGGAGAGGAGAGGAGAGGAGAGGAGAGGAGAGGAGAGGAGAGGAGAGGCACAGAGCACAGAAACACACACAAAAAATATGATGTACAATCACTTCAGCGGGGCCGGAGGTCATTATGCAGCTCTGAGGGCGGCGATACCTGTAAATAAATAGGGGGGGGGGGGGCAGAACAACTACACAAGAATCAGCATAACTAGCCTGCTTGATGAGGAGAGGAAAGGAAAGGAGAGGAGAGGAGAGGAGAGGAAACCATGACCCAGTGGGGTGACAGAGGCCTGTCAGGTGATCATGTTTCTGGACCCCGGCAGCCTTGGCCTATAACAGCATAACTAAGATGTGACCTAACGATTAGACGACCCCCTAAGTATGATCATTTGTCTGTCTATGATAGTAACTGGAACTACTGAATTAGTAACAATAAGCTTTTTCAAAGAGGAAGGTTTTAAGTCTAATCTTAAAAGTAGCGATGGAGTCAGCCTCCCGTACCTGGACAGGGAGCTGGTTCCATAGCAGGGGGGCCTGGTAGCTAAATGCTCGGCCCCCCATTCTACTCCTAGAAACTCTGGGGACCACAAGTAGACCAGCATTCTGAGAGCGGAGCGGTCTATTGGGCTGATAAGGTATCACTAGCTCCTCCAGGTAGGATGGAGCTAGGCCTCTGAGGACCTTGTAGGTCAAAAGAAGGGTTTTAACATTTATTCTAAATTTAACGGGCAACCAATGAAGCGACGCCAGTACAGGAGTTATGTGATCCCTTTTGTCAATACCTGTCAGAACTCTGGCTGCAGCATTTTGGATCAGCTGGAGGCTTCTTAAAGAGTTGTTTGGACACCCTGATAATAAAGAATTACAATAGTCCAGCCTGGAAGTAACAAATGCATGGACTAACTTTTCAGCATCATGCCGCGTCAGCAGTTTCCTGATCTTTGTGATGTTCCTCAAGTGAAAAAAGGCACTTCTAGAGACTAATGTAATGTGTGAGTTGAAGGAGAGATTTTGATCAAAAGTTGCTCCTAGATTCCTCACAGAGAGACTAGATGTTAATGAGATACCATCTAGAGTGATCTCCTGGCACCATACAGCATAAACAACATTACATTGTTTGTGTCTTGGTGTCTTGTCCTTCGGTGTACCAGTCTCTGTCTGAGAGTGTTGCTTGGTTGAACTGAACCGGTATGTCGTGTTTCTGGAGGATCCTCCTAAGCTTCTCAGAGACTCCGGACAGATAGGGGATCGAAACGCTGTGGCCTTTGTCTTTCTCCTCCTCTTCTTTGCTGGGGTCTCGTTTTCTTGAGGTCTTCTTGGCCCGGTGTTGGAGGGTTTTGATCACTCCCAACTTGTGTTCCAGTGGGTGGTGAGAGTCAAACTGGAGGTACTGGTTGGTATGTGTAGGTTTTCTGTAGACTTCGATAGTGAGGTTTCTGTCCTCAGTGATCTTGACTGCACAGTCCAGAAAGGCCAGACTGTATCCTTTTACATCTTTCCGGGTGAATTTTACATGCTTGTCTGTTTTGTTGAGGTGATCCGAGAACAAACTTATTAACAAACTATTTTGTGAGCCTGGGGATGGACACCTGTTTCACTTTAGCTGCTCTTCCACATACAGTACGTCCAATTTTTACCAGCTATCTTTTTGAACGTCCTCTCGTGCGCTTTGATGCTGTTGCCTGGAAACACAAAGGTGTTTAGATTTAAGTTAACACACATTTCTTTCAGGTAAATCTAGACTTTTTTTTAAATCAAATGTTGCAGGCAATGGTCCATGTTCTAGTAAGGCCCTGGTTCCAACTGGTTTTCAAGTGTTTCAGCAGAGCTGCGGGTTGTTGTGGTCCAGTGTTTCATCCTTTTACCACCAACCCATCAGATTTCCATCAAATAAATGTGCTGTCAACTTCCCTCACTTGCCTAAACAGCAAATGGCCCTGGTACTGAAATTCCAACGTGCTGATATGGCTTCTATTTGGGATCGGAAAAACTGCTTGGGAAATGAGTCAAGCCCAAATCCCATTTATGCAAACTGTGAGAATCCTGCTGCGGCCTGAGCATAAATGAGCTCCGGGAAAGTGATCTGCTTATTTATAGAACATTAATTAGACTGCTTCTCCTGAGGTTGATGAAATCTCACCCTGTTTCTGTGCCTGGTTCTGGCCTCCCCCAACAGCACTTTATCAGGACTCTGTCCTTCACCCTCCATCACCGCGCCCTCTGCACATGGTAGGATGGAAAACTAGTTGTAGTCTTTTGCCCTAGTCACTAAGATTGTGTGACATGTTTTAAGGCTCTTAGAGTTTATGTCGATTAATCATTAGCTGACAAGGTGAGTTTTTCCCCTCTTTTGATAATACATAGCTAAAATGCAAGTGTTTGTGTTAGAGCCCAGCTGTGTGGTTTGTGGAGTACCAGTGTGTCCCAGTTGTGCCCTGTGGATATCTTTGTTATAAATATAAAAGAGTATCGACCTTCTCGGGTTTCTCCCTATTGACTTTCTCATTGTCCATCTAAACACAAAAGTTACACAACCGGTCTCGGGTGTTTTGGCAGAGGTGATTGCACAATCAACCAATGAAGTTGAGGTGTGCTGCTGTTTTTCACAGAAGCAGGAGGGATATTATGAGACCCTGCACTGGCTTACAGAGTCACTCTGAACATCAAAACTTTCTTAATAAACTTTATTTGCCGAGTATAAAACATTCACCCACCTAAGATGTATGTTTTAAGAGGCTCTGGCAAAAGTTCTTATAATTAATGTTTATCAGGATATCTCACGCTCAGTTGGATGAAACAATGCTCCTTTTTAACGTGGCAAAGGAAATTACAGGGTGTATTAAACACTGTTGTGCATGTAGGATTTACACTGTGCACGTGGGTATGTGTTCAAGGTTTGAGGTATTAGACTGAAGGTTTTATTAAGAATTCCATGAGAAGATGATCTGTCCCTTCAAGCTCTATCAGGAGTAAAAAAAACATTTATTTTCTTCTAATTGTCTATTAAGCTGCATGAAATAGACAGTAAAAGACCCACAATGATTAGGATGAGCCAAACCTGACTTAAGAACTCACATTTTTCTTTAGAACAATACTTTTTCATTATCTAAATATTTTTACACACTGTGTGTTGAATATAATAAAAGCTTGGATTCATCACATGCGCAGGAGCAGCACGTGTACTCCAAGAGAGTAACCATCGCTCTTCCTGGCTCACTTTATCACGATGCCCGGCGTTGCCCCCCCCCCCCGACCTGCGAGCACAGGTGTGCACGTGTGTGGAGCTCTGCAAATACATAAGGGAGGACAAAATGTCTGGTCCCATTTCACCCAACATTTTTCTTCCCTCCTTTTGTGCGTCTACTACAACACCACACACACACACACACACACGCACACACACACACTTAATAATAAGTGAAGCTCTCTCCGATCTTTGGCACGTCGGAGGGTTAACAGTAAGCTGCAGGAAAGGGGAAGCTGCTGTGTGGGAGTGAAATTAGACATGCAGGAGACAGGACATGTTTGCTTTTGTCGTTCTAATATTGTTCCTCTTTGTACAGGCTTGTTTAATTCCAGCATCCAGTAAGAAGAAGGTCGATTATCTGAGGCACCTGGATGCCAAACAAATCCAAAATGGAGAGCAGAGAGGTAAGAAAAAGCTAATTAAACACAAGAGAAAGCACAATAAATGGTCCTAAATGATCAGAAGTCATCGCGATCTGCTGTGGGTGTCATCAGCAGCCAGCCAAAGTCCAAAACCCTGAGACCGTGTGAGACTGTGAGGAAGCAGATGACTGTTGGCTGTCCGAAACATTATCCAGGATGAAACCACTTAGCCAGAAATACCAGAAGATCCCAGGTGGCTGAGCTGGTAGATCGTCGCTCATACTGAGGAAAAACATGACATTTAGTAGAGGAAGACATAAAAAGAGCAGATAGTGAGAAAAGGTACACCTGGAAACAGACAGGCGATGTGTGTGTCTCCAGTGATGGAGACATCCTGGAGACATCCTGGAGACATCCTGGAGACATCCCTCAGACATCCCTCAGACATCAGGAGAGGGTCACCGTGTGCATCCAGGGCTGCTCTGTGTGGTTGAAGGTGTAAAGAAAATGTGTTTATTTTCTAAAGTACAAGAGGAAGTGGTGAGCCACAGGACCCATGAGCTGTGTTCAGAGTGAACGAAGCTGCTGTTCAGCAACATTTGGAACACGTGTTGTCACGGCTGCCATGGAAACACACCAGCACAGACCCAAATCCCCCAGTGTTTATGGAAGTGGTTTGTACCATGCCGGAGACACGCACACATCAAGTCTTCAGAGCCTCTGTTTGCTGCTGCTACTGTTGCTGATGCGGCTCTGCAGCTTCTGTGTTGTCAACAGGGGGACCGGATCCAACAGACCAACAGGATCACATATGGATCTACGAGGCTGTGGGAAGGAGAGAAATCCTTCTGCTCAAATGAGTTAAGAATAGATTCAGAGGAGAAATAAATGACTGAAGAACGATGTGACTGAAATGACCTGTTATGATTCTTTTGGCTGACGCTCCTCCAACACGTCGCTACATGTTCAAGCGGAGCAACAGGAATCGTGCCATGAAACCTTCCGCAATAATCACCTCTGCACCACACAGCGACTGGAGAAGTAGCTCACTGAAGTTGCTGGAAATACAGTCGGGTGTCTGCGGAAAAGGACTGAAAAGAAGGTTTTAATCATGGAAAAGCCTCTGAGAATGTCGCCCGGGTTGGAGTGATGGTTGCTTGGTTACTGAAGGAGACTTACGGAAGGTCAAAAGTTCTAGTTGAAATCTGTGAAAGTATTAATTTCCTCTTGATGATTGTCTGGTGCGGTTACAGAATGCTTTGCTTTGCCGTAGCTTTCTTCAGCATCCCATCGTTTCCTGTGTTGGTGACATAGTGAAAAGATCTCACCGTCTCCTCCTGCATCACTTATGCTATAGAAGGAACACATCAGGTGGTGGGTGAATGAATGGATGAATGAATGAGTGCTATAATGGTCATGACTGCTGGTTTTGTCCACAGTTTTTTTCCTGCCGCATGCCACATAATTTAAATAGGAAGTTGTGCAACCACCCACCTTTGACTGTAAGTCGTGCGCTGATCTAGGTGCGCCCTGCCAGGAATCCCTGCCTGAAAACAGTGTTTTGGTTTTGTGGATTCAGAACTTCCTTCTCCCGTCATTTCCCTCCCTTCTTCTGTAACATATGCTGGGTTTCTTCCTGAAAACAACCCGCCTTCCCTTGGGGGAGGAGGTCTGTCGGGGTGGGTGAACTGAAGGAAGAGGAGCAGAGATGGACACTTGGGTTGCCTTACTTAACCAGTTGAATAATCAGTCAGTCAGTCAGTCAGTCAGTCAGTCAGTCAGTCAGTCAGTCAGTCAGTCAGTCAGTCTGTTCTCCTCCTACAGCTTTGCCCTCAACATTACAAAAACAACTTGTGTCTCCAAATGTCCCTCTTCCTCTTCTCACTGCTGATCTGCTCTCTCCCACCCCCTTTTAAGTGTCCTCTGTTTTTCACACTTTCACTCTCCTACCTTCTCTCCTCACTCTGTGCCTGTCCCTCCCTCCCTTCCTCTGTGCCCCCCCCCCCCATCCCCTCTTGTTTTCCTCATTCTGTGCATGTGTCTCTGCCATGTGGTTGAATGTCCTCTCTGGCCTCTGCAGTATGTGCGATACATGGAGAAGAAGACGCTGTGGTGCGGGTACTGGGTTGGACTGGGCATCCTCTCCTTGGTGGGTATTGGCAGGGGCCAGCGCACTTTCCTTCTTTACCTGGTAAGCAAATTGTATTTTTTGTCCATGACTCGCTACTACAGCTACAGCTTCTTTCACGCTGGAGTTGTAAACTTGCCCTTGCGTGTTTTGTAACAGCTGAAACCTAAACTTGGTGATGCTGTGACGCAGGTCTTAAAAGGCTGCGCTCATGCTGACGTTGCTTTTGTTTCATTTTTCTTTTGCAATATCATCAGCTGTAAGGTTTCTTGTGCACATGCACTGTCGCATGCATGCGTGCATTTAAGTCAGAGATGAACAGGCTTTTCAGTAGCCGCACTGTTATGACAGCCAGTCCAGGAACAATCGCACTCACTGACCTCTCTGACTGAGCGCGCATGAGGAGAAACCACATCCCTCGGTTCTTTGCTTCTTTTTCTTCATTTAGCTCCCCACCGTGTGCACGTTCTTTTGTCGTTTCTCCAATCGTTTCCATTTTCTGCTTTATTTTTCTGCTCTTGTTATTTCCTTACCATGTCACCACGCAGTGTGCATGTTTGTTTTTGTTTTTTTACCCAGCTCCTGTTAATGTGGGGTTGGTTAACCGTCTATTGGACATCTGTCAGTCTTCCGTCTGAAATATCTGTTGTTATGTCTCTGTCCATTGAATTGTTTGTTCTCAGTCGTGTTGATGACATGTGGAACTCTGGGGCTCTCGAATAAAGTTAGAGTTTTTTAAAAAAAAAAATTATGGTCAGTGGCGCAGCTTAGTTTTGCAGGTTATAAACAAGTTTTTGTTGCCATCTAGCGACCGTATCTGGTACTGCAGTGTCACCGGGTTCATGATAGAACTTGGTGCTCTCTGCGAGCCGCTGTGGTGCATGTTTTTTTATAGAGCTGACTGATCTTACCTCTAACACCCATAAACCAGTGCACACTTGTTTAAAACAGCAAATCAGATGCTTTTGTTTGTGCCACTGTATTCGCTTCTATTGTCGACTCTGACTGAGGAGAGATTCTTGTCTATTTGAATGCTGATATGATCAGTTTATTTAATGATATTCAAACTTTAAAATAACAGTGGATAATGTACCCGAAACTTTTGCCCTAATTATTTTTCAAATACCGGTACATACACAAAAAATCGAGTATTTACAATTTCCATCAATTTATTCCTTTATCTTTCCCACTGCGGACAAATCTTACGTTTGTATCTACGTCAGAATCAGAATCAGAATCAGGGTACTTTATTGATCCCTTTAGGGGGTGTCCATTAGGGAAATTAGCATCTCCCCAAAGAAACGTACAGCGCTGTTTAAAAAAAAAAAAATTAAAAATAATAAAAATAAAAATAGAATAAAATAAGAAATAAAATAGAATCGTCGCCCCTTTATCCAGCATCCTTGCTGCTGCATACTCTACAGACTGTGATTCAAACACTGAAGTTTCTGTACAATAACCGCATTATTTGGAATTATGTGTGCAACTAAAATAAAGCTTAGCGCACGAATTCAAACCGTTGCCAGTGAGAGTCGGTAGATGGAGCCATAGGTCCAGGTTATAAACCACAGAGGCCTCGCACGATCTGAGGAACGGAAGTGACGTTTAGGCTTCGCTGAAAAAGAGTAAAATGAAGCTCTGTCTGTCTGTCTGTCTGTCTGTCTGTCTGTCTGTCTGTCTGTCTGTCTGTCTGTCGTGACTTTTCCTTCGGGAGTGTGTAAATTGTCTATTACTGGAGACTTTCTCTGTTCTTTTTGTGTTTTTTTTCTCGCTTTATTTCCAGTGTGGGTGCTGCACCAGCAGAGGGCGGTGCACAACAAGCAGACTCAACCTTCTGAGTCAGAAGAGCGCCGAAGTGTTGGCTTTGCTGGTCCCTGACAGGGGTGAGGGCTGCCCCCCCTGTTTTCTGTCCTGCTGAGTCTGCAGGAGGTCATTGTACATGGACAGGTTTGCTTATTGGAGAAAGATAAAAGAGCGCAAGTCAGGCGTGTAGAAGAAGAAAAAAGAGTGCTTCTTGGCACAGCATCAAGTGTATTTTATCCAGCTGCTCTGAGGGAGGAGGCAATGGGTGGGGGCTCATAATACAGACCATGAAAACAATAAAATCAAGCAAGAGCACCGCAAAGATCTCATTTCACTGCGATTGGATCAGTACTCAAAGTTAATGGGTGAAAAACCCGCATCTAGGCAGGAATGTTCAATAATAATAATTCGGAAGAACGTCTTTAATTTACAGCATCATTCCTGTCTTGGTGTAATTTTGAGTGATTTATTTTTACAGCGATGTGTATCACTGCCACCCTTAAGTTTGTTTTTGGGTTAGTGATGAAAGTCACTCCTGCAATGTTGTAAAGACTTCAGCAGAGAGGTCAACTGAGTGGTTCACCATGAACTTACTTTCAGCAATGGCCGCTTCAATGTTGAATCAAGATCAACAAAGTATTAAACCAATTTTGGGAAAGTTGCTTATGCAGTTTGAGCTGTTATGAGTGGCCGGTACATGTTGTGTCTTGGTCTCAGTTTGCATGTCATGATTCTGCTGCTGATTTTGATCATTCATTTATTGAAACTCAAACCAATTGAGGGGCAATTGCATCAAAAAATACTGTCCCATTATGTCAATATTTTCACCCTTTCAAAACATCTAAAATGATATGAGAGGACTGTGTATATGTGTGTGTATGTGTGTGTGTGTGTGTGTGTGTGTGTGTGTGTTGCTTTGAGGACCGTTTTGGACTTGACTAGGAAACAGAAAAGCATTTTTAGTTCCCTTATAGCTGGAACTCAGATTTATCGCTGAACATTGTTGAGACTGTTCAGATTTTGATTTCCACAAGCTGCTCAGCATGACTGATGATGGCATCATCAAGAGGGATCTGATGCTTACATGCAATATCCTGGAATGCTAAGTTACTGGTAGAAAATCACACAGGTAATGTGATTTATCTCTTAATAAAACAGTCCACTCAATCATTACATACAGGTGGAGCACAACATATTAATATTAGTAATGGTGAATCCTTTGTGTATGTTTTGTGCAAAACCTAAGTCAAAAGAAAAATAATTAAGAAAATTGTGAAGCAAACACTTAATTACATTTATTTTTTTTAAATCTAAGGTTTCTAATATGATTTTTCCTTTTGAAGTAAAAATTGATTTGGATGTTCAAAAATGTGAAAATGTTTCTTCAAGCCAAGCTTGATATTTATCCTGTTACTGTATTTATTCAGTACTTCTCACCGGAAAGAGGTCACACACAGGGGGTGTGTGAGGAAGTAAACAGAGAGGAAGCATAAAAGAGCGGAACATTAACAAAAGACAAGAACACTAAATAAAATTAAAGCGAAGTTAGAACCAAATATAGGAGGCAGTTGTACTTCTTTAACAAAATGACTCTTCAAAAGTGATTTGACTTTAGCTGGAGTCTTTGAAGAAATCCAAAAATGTTCAATCAGATGCACAAAGCACTGATATTTGTGTGTGTGTGTGTTCACTTATCACCCATATATGACCCCCCCCCCCCCCCCCATGACTGCCTCAGTCCAGCGTTGCTTTCAGAGGTCCTGTCCAAGCTTTACCATCTGTGGTGTCACAAAGCTTTTCTCTCTTTCAGAAGCAGCTAACAGGTTATGCTAACTGGACCATGTCTAATTTGCTAAAATGGCCTGTGACAACCGCAGCGTCCTGCTCATGACAAGACTGTCCTGCAGTTGTGGTCACTGAGGACTGGGGAGCCTATGGTCGCCATTGTCTGGCCTATTTCTTGAGAAGCAGCTATATTTGTTGTCATGAGCTAGAAAAGACGAGTCTGCCCCAAAACTGGTGTCTGAAATGATTCTGGATCTGGAATAATCTTGGAATTTAAAACAATAGATTAGGAATTGGATCATTTCCTCATAAATGTTTAATCTTTTTGATCTATGAATTAAGGGTTTTTGTAGGATCGTGTGGCTTGTGTATTATTGGACATGTGCTAACAGAAATGTGTTTTCTTCACATTTATCACTGAGCATCTGAAGTGCAAAAGCCCCTTCCTCAGTTGCTGTTCCAGTCATCACACCTGTGTTTTTGCACCATGTCTGTGTTTCTGCTGTGACAGACAGGACCACATGCATGAAAGTGCTGGTTTCTGTAGGTTTGACAGGAATAATTGTGCTGGAGCCAGTTGTCAAACATCCACCTGTCCCCGACCGAGGATGGTTGATTTTTTGGGTTTAAGAAAAGATGAAGAACCATTTTAGTCACCCTACTATGATTGTACAATGAAAGGAGAAGTCCAGATAGGGGCTCAGTCAGAGCTGCTTCAGCTTGGCCTGCCGCTCCTGTGGATCAATGTAATCTGTTGGGCAGAAGAAACCCACAGAGAGAGCAAACTCAACACTTATGCAACGGGGAATCGAACCGACGGCCTTCTTCCCGTGAGCCAACAGTGCGCCAATGCCTGGGTGCCAGGCTTTAAGACAGCTGGAATGAACTTGTAGTTGTAATTAACACAGGCTGCTATTAAGCTCCAGTAAATACCTTCTAGAGTCTCGTGTGAATGTATTGGGCTTGTGAAGAAAGATGATGTGTGGGATTATCAGTTATTCCTGCCGTGTTCTGTTCCTCCGCTGGTACAGCTGGTTGGGATTTCACAGACAACCACAGTAAATGTATTTTAGCATTAATATCCAAGGTAGTTTTCTCTGTCAACTGGACTGGGTTTCTTCTCTTGAAGACGTTTCGCCTTCTATCCAGAAGGCTTCTTCAGTTCTGAAATCGCTTGGGAGAGAGCTTGAAAATATATAGCCCCTGTGGACCATTTGCATGCTAATGATCCGGGTGGTCACCTGAGAGTCGTTAGCAGGGTCGTTGGTCGGGTCGTTCACCTAGTTTCTGTTGAGGTGTCTCCCCTTTGTCTGCTGGGTCACATGGTGATGAGTCACTGGGTCTCCTGGAATGGTGTGAATGTTTGTTTTGCTGTTGGAAGGAGTGGAGGACTGCATTGTATGTGGGTGATAGGAAGTGCCTCAGGCCACCACCTCTGTTCAAGGATGGTTTCTCCAATTTAACATGGATAGCTTCCTTAACCCCCCTTTCAAACCAGCGGTCTTCTCTGGCCAGTATCCTTACTTGGCTGTCCTCGAAGGAGTGCCCACTCTCCTTTAAGTGTAAGTGGACTGCTGAATCCTGACCCGAAGAGGTGGCACGTCTGTGTTGTGCCATTCTTCTGTGGAGAGGTTGTTTGGTTTCCCAATGTACAGTTCCTTGCATTCCTCCTGGCACTGTACAGCATAGACAACATTACTTTGTTTGGGTCTTGGTGTCTTGTCCTTTGGTGTACTAACCTCTGTCTGAGAGTGTTGCTGGGTTTGAAATGAACCGGTATGTCGTGTTTCTGGAGGATCCTCCTAAACTTCTCCGAGACTCCAGACAGGTAGGGGATGGAAACGCTGCGGCGTTTGTTTCTCTCCTCCTCTCCTTCGCTGAGGTCTCGCTTTCTTGAGGTCCTGGTGAAGGCCCAGTCTGGGTAGCCACATGTTTTGAGAGCTGTCTTAATGTGGTCCTGTTCCTTCTTTCTGCCTTGGGATGTGGTGGGTATTTCTCTGGCCCGGTGTTGGAGGGTTCTGATCACTCCCAACTTGTGTTCCAGTGGATGGTGAGAGTCTCCAAGCGATTTCAGAACTGAAGAAGCCTTCTGGATAGAAGGCGAAACGTCTTCAAGAGAAGAAACCCAGTCCAGTTGACAGAGAAAACTACCTTGGATACAATGACCTGGATGACTGAGAATTTACACAGACATCTTTAGCATTAATACTTTTCTACTAAACATTTACCGTTGCATTTACCTGCATTACAGTTCACGTGCACTGCCTGTTAAGCTTGATAAATCTTTTTTAATGTATCGTTTTAATCCTTTTGTTAGATAAACAACTTCACAACTGTTTGAGGGATAGAATTGGGTTAGCTGTGATTGTTACCATGGGGACCTGGGGGATGTATTATATCAATGAAAGTCTCACAGAGATAGAAGTACAGGATGTGTGTGTGTGTGTATTTTTGGCTACTATCCAACTAAATGTGACTCCTTGGATTGGATTGGACATTGGGGAGTGGCACCAACGGCAGAAATGACCGTTTGCTGTTGCTCCACTGTCCTCCCACCACCTCCCGTCATGTCCAGCCTCGTCTCTCATGGCTCCGGAAGTCTCTGCCCCACCCCAGACTTGATCGTTTTGAAATTGACGCTGAGTTGCGTAATGCCCAACTGCCCTTGTGCGTCAAGAGCACCCTCCAGAAACAAACATGCGTACGCAGATCTGTAAACACATAGAGGCGAGAGCACACCACCCGCTCGGATCAGCCCACTGTGCAAACACAGAACATTTCTGATAATTAATTCAGTCATGTCTGATTCACTGAGCTCCTTGTTCACTGGTTCCTTAAAGAGGAACTCCGGAGTTGTGTGACCCTTTGTTCCTGACTGGATCCTCTCCTGTCCCGTAAGCAGACGTTGTTCTCAGCACGATGTTGCTATATCAACCATGATGCTATCATGAGTCAGGCTGGAAGAACCAATGGCCGATTGCACAAACAGCTTCCTTGTTCCTCTTGAGCAACAGTGATAACTGACTCAATTCTGCGTAATTCTCCGTGCTACTTGTTGTCAGCCTCAGCAAACCTTCACTCACATTTAATCATTTGCCCAGAAATAGGAAACTCTTAGCTAACAGTGGAATTCAGTGGAATATTCATCACAGGAATTTGTCCTATTCCCTTTGAAAGCTATCAAACATT